>NW_024063490.1:6000000-6483253 GCF_006381635.1 Hibiscus syriacus
ATTAAAGTTACGAAACGATGCATTGTTTTGGTGATGATTAAACTTGTTAGTTAAGGGAACATATGTTGGCTTTCACATTCTCTTATTTATTCCTTTTAATTCTTTTCTTCTATTTTTTAATGTAAATATATAGTGGTTCATCTATTAAATTATTAATGCAAGCAAGATTCAACAATAAAAAGGACATAAATAACATGATAAAATAGACTTTTAATCAATAATCAAATTAAAAAATCGAATATTGAGTAATGCTAAATTATTATATGAAAAATAAATAAGATGCTAAAACTATAATATAAACATGATACAAAAATTCATATAATATGAACAAGAATAATCTATATAAATCAACTCAATAGAAGAAATAAATACTAATTATCTTATTTAATTATTTAAATAATAATAATCGGTTATTCTAATGATATGAGACATTAAATCTCTTAAATAAGATCAAAAGTTCAAAGTTTAATGTTATGAATGAAATAAATTAAATTAGAAAGATCGATTATAATTATAATAAACTTTTATAATATCTTATTTAGATTAATTAATTATTAAATTAAATATAATTAATAATTAATTAAAAATTTAAAAAATTAGGCTTTGTTGTACATCCCAAACGGAAGAGGGTGTACTAGGGGTGTATTCGGTTCGGTTCAGTTTGATTTTTTATCAAAAATTAAATCGAAACCGAAATCGAATGATTAAAAAATCGAAACCGGTTTTTTCGGTTCAGGTTTTTCGGTTCGGTTCGATTTATTGATTTTTCAATGAAAAAATCACTTGAAACTATAAGTTTTTTTAAAAAATTGCCTATTCGATTCAATGAAAACCCGAACCGAACTGAATCAAAAGAATGAAGATTTTAAACCGAACCGAAAACCGAACCGTATAATACCAAATCGAATCGAACCATTTTACTCGGTTCGTATCAATTTTTTGATTTTTTCAATTTCGTTGCTCAGCCCTAGGGTGTACTACAATACTTCCACTTCCTTAAATGAATATGAAAATAAGAGAGTGATAGGTAGTAGTAATGATTCTCGTCATAATTGTACCGAAAATCTAATTGACTCGATTCAAAACATTTTATTAAGTTTAATTTAATTAGATTTAATTGATAAAAATAAGATAATTCAATAATTTTAAAGAAATTATTCGATTTTATTTGACTTGATCGAATATTTATCCCCCAAAAAAGTGCAGCCAAAGGCTACCTTTTGGGGACAATGAACCAATATTTGGGGGGGGGGGGGGCTACTTATAATTCTTTTTATTTGACACAATGACTTCACCTACTTAGACTGGTCGGCTTCTTGCTTTGCATTTAGGGGCCATATTGTCTGCTTTTGTGTGGGTTCAAATTCTAACATTTACCTTATGAGATATTGTCACAATAATAATGTCATATGAATTAACGCTAATTGATTAGGATTAAAATATTTCTTAATAATTTAAGGTGATTGATAATAATGTCACAAATGCAGCTGCTTGAGGACCTCTAGGGAGAATAGTACTCTCTTTAATCACTGAGCTCACATGATGAGTTCGATTCTGATTAAAATATTAAATTAATAAAATTATGTTTTTCTTCAATTTAATTGTACAAGCATTCATATAAGAAAACATATGTCAAAGTTTTGCATTGGCCATCAAGGTTTAGGGTTTGAGATCCCATTATAGCATACCCTCAATAAAAAATATTTTTAATTTTGAAATTAAATTGTTTATAAAAGACCATATCTAGGTTCGATCAAGGTCGAGTCATATGAATAACTCGACTATTTTGTTTTTAAAGATGCTTTTTTTTTATTTAAAAGAAAATTAGGGAACTGATAAAGGATGCTAAACTGTCAAAATCTGGCGCATGTGCCTTTCACTTTTTCTTCTTCTTTTATCATGAAATGAAAGCAATGTTACATGAAATAATTAGGGTGATTCGCGAGTTAGACAATGTTTGATTTGTGTTTGTTAACTCGACTTGTTGCTCGTTAAAAAAATTTGTTGTTCACTCAACTCGTTGCTCGTTAAGCTCGCTAAAAAATTTACCTTATTTTTTATTAACTAAATATAAAATTTACTAATACTATATGAGGTTATTAGGGTTGGTTTTTTTGTATTAAAATAATATTAATAATTAATAATATTTTATTATTTATTAAAAATAATAGATTAGTTAACTTATTAATTTTTTATTTTTTATTAATAAATTATTATTTAGAATTATTTTTTGAATGAAATAGTTTGAAGTAATTACTAAAAATATATTTTAAAAAATTAACGAGTTGCTTGCGAATTTATCGAATCGAGTTAGATTTTGCTCGACTCAACTCGTTAAGGTATCGAGTCGAATTCGATTTTGAGTCGATCCAACTCGAGTCAAGCCAACTCGAGTCGAATATTTATCGAGTTTTGACCGAGTCTAGTTCGAACTGATCAACTCGATAGTCACCTCTAGAAATAACCCTACTAACTTACAAAATCTCAAGCTGCTGATATTCCATTCCTTATTTAGCTACAAACTTTATGGCCTTAACGTAACAAATTTCAACATGATTAATACCTAAATTTACTTTAATTTTATCCATCTAACTTTTGAATTTCAAAAATATTTGAATTAAAATTTCAACCCACCATCAAAACATCATCTAATAATACTAACTGACTTATTCATTAATCGAATTATTTTTTCACTCTGATTCTGAATTTGATAGAATTTAAGATAATAATAGTTTTAATCCACCTTGCAGTACTTGTCCACCTTTAATTTTTTTTTATACAGAAATTCACCAGTTTTATTAAAAATAGAAAATATCTGAAATTACAACGAAAATTTACAAGCATAACCATAAACCTAAAATATAATTATGACATTTTCCTATTATAATTGAGACAAAAACTAGCCACCTAGATCACATAAGGACTGAAAAAGGAAAAGGTTAAAAAACCTAACAAAAAATCTCGAACAAAATAAAGATGCGAACAAATCTAACTGCATTGACAAACGAACCACAAAAGGGAATGGAGCTACTAAAATACCACCGAAAAATTACAAATCAGAGTCGAGCGACGTGAGAAAACTATCCATGAACGCAAAACGCGTATCCAAATCAATCCGATGGTCCAAAGCAAGAAGATAATCATGATAACAAATAAGCACCATCTTAATCAGTCGTGACGATATCAAATCCAACCCTAAGAAAAAAGATAAACGAAAATAACGGCAAAAAATCGTAAGCTACCAAAAGACAGAAAAAACGTACTATAAAGACAGAGATAAACGTGTCATAAAGGCATAAATAAACTTGTCCACCTTTAAATTATTATAGCAATAATAATATTAATTGAATTAAAATTTGGTTTAATATTAAAATGAACGATTATTTTGACTTTTATTATTTTTTGAAACAATTTAACTTTTAATATTTTAATTTCTATTATCAAAATGACTCTTGTTAGATGAAATTTGTTACTTGACTAAGTGTCAAAACGTGTTGTTGACGTGATATTTTCAGATGCATTAAATTAATGATGGATTAAGATATTATAGATTTGGCACTGAGACTTAGGCAAGGACCGATCCATATGGCTCCCTAAGGGAGCACTTGTACACTCATTATTTTGAGAAAAAAATTTAAATTTAGTTTAATTTGTTAATGAGAATTAAAAAATAAGAAAATTTGCATACCCATTTTTTTTAAAATAGAGTATTATAATTTTGGACTTCACTTTTTAATTTTTAGATCCGTCACTGGACTCAAATGACTAGTTGGAATTTATACATTCATTTTGATTAAAATTAAAAAGTTGGAATTGAATTTAAAAAAAAAAATTGAAAGGAGAAGGGACCAAAACGTGAAAATACTCTAAAGGTTTAAGGACCTTTACATGAATATCTCAAAATTTTAGATATTTAATCCATTTTTGTCATTTGGAAACCGAACCCTAAAAAAGACTATCCAGCTTTTTTATTCTCTTAACTCCTCCCCTCTCCTTTCTAACGGTGCCCCACACCAGAACCAAACGGTCGTCTTTTGGCCTTCTTTTGTCCCTCCGGCCACCACTAGCGGTGGATGGGCCAATCTTGACCATTCCAAAAAGAAATAAACTCTCATTTTTTTATTCTCTATCCCCTAAAACCGGACCACCAACACACTTAACAAGACCCTTCCCCTTTCAAAACTCCCATGGTTGATCTCTAAAAGGCGAAGCCTTTTCTCCTTCAATGAGATCCCTTTCAAGCGGCCATGGATATGGAACAGTGAGACCTCACGGAAGACTCCAAACAAAGCGGTAAGCATGAATGAACTTCGTCTATTTTACATGCAAAAAAATAAATGGCTAATGGAAAAGGCAAGGTACATTGAATATTTGGTTTGTATTGCTTATCTTTTTTTAATCTGGAAAAATCCTCTATTACATATTTCTATCGTGGGTTTTTATAGAACACTTCGACATTATAGAGAAAATAAGACAAAAAAAAAAGATTCATTTTTCTGATTTTCTGTCTTTTTCTTGTTTGATTGTACGAACAGAATCTCGGATCATCAGTCGCGCGTGGATGGAATTAAATGTCCCAGATTCTTAGCGATCTGTCTCGGCTCGAATGAAGATGGCGGCTTGGACGATGGCGCGGCTGAATGAGAGTGTTGACAGCGGCGGCGCAATTTTGGTGGCTTGGGTGGATGATACAGTAGGGTTTTGGCAGCCCTAGCTGTGGTGAATCTGGGACCATCAAATCATCTCTAGATCTAACGGCTGTGAAGAGGTGGCAGTTGAGTGGCTAAAGTGTAAAAAGATGAAACCCTAATTTTTAATCGGTTTGCACATGGGCTTTGGGTTTTCTAATTGGGTTTAATTTGTAAATGGACTGAATAATTTGGGTATGTATATATGTTGGGTTTTACATATTTATTTGGGCTTATAAAAATGGTGATTACAATGCTAATATTCTAATTCTAGCTGTTAGTTCATGTAACACTCTCGGATCGATACAAATGATCCGATCTGATCATAGATGTCACATTAAGGCCAACAGAGTGACCCACATTAAAAATACCTTAAAATAAAAATTTTAATAAACCATTTAAAAATCGTAACATGATTTATAAATAAACACAAGTTCATAAAATCATCCACATAAAAAATATAGAATTTGTTCATATATCATATCATAAAAATGTTTAAATTGAGTATAAAAAACAAATGTAACATACATACCCCTAACTACATATGTACTGTACTCCATAAGCAATGTCGAAAGAATTCTCATTACTAATTTCGATATTACACGTGGTCAATTCCTTTAACGTAAAATGCTGAATAATATAGCGAGCTTTGGGAAAGCTCAATAATACAAAACTACTAAAGGACAAACATATATATGGTGCAACATGAAGATTTCCTTAGTTATCTAGACATAAACATGTCCTAGTGATGAGTTGAGACTCCACTAATTAAATTTTCAGGTAATAGTCACGAAGTTTACGGTTTAAATAAAACGTTCAGAGAGATAGATTTAGAATATAGAGTTGGGGAGTCTAGTGTGTTAAAAAAACCCAGAAATAGTAGTTTATTTAAGTAAAACAAACTTTTAAAAACACAGTAATACCTTTCACCCAAACACTCTATATGCAGTTACCCAGAACTGCATCCATAAAGACTTACCTTAGACCTATTGGCGTAGGAGTCAATCTAAGGGAGTACCTTGAGGCCTTTGAGCCTACCCAAAGGGTTACCTTGGGGCCTAAAAGCCTACCCAAGGGTCATCTTTTGTTCATAAGGAATTACTAGCTTGATTAAAGCTAAACCTCGAAACTCTCCCGATGGGGGAGAAGATGTTCCTAACGAGAAGATGTTGAGTTAATCGATTGATGGAATTGGCCAAGAGGGGGGTGAATTGGCAATTAAAATTTTGGTGGAAGCTTTTGCAGAAAATTGAAAAGATTTGCACAGCGATTTAGAGTGGTTCAACTTTCTCAACCAAAGTCTACGTCCACTACCTTAGCTATCCACACTAAGGATTTTCCAACATATTCACTAATTTGTTCTTTCTTTTGAGGCCAAAGAGATAACTTTACAACTCCCTCAAGAATATACCCCAATTCTTGAGAACACTCTTTCTCAAAGAGAAGATTACAAATTTACAAATTTGCAAACTTATAAGGAAATCCTCACAAGGTAGATTGTTTGCACAATTCTAGAACAAAGAAAAGAACACTAAAAAATGAATACAATTGAGTACAAGTAGTGTTCTTGAAAGCAAAATGAATATTGAATGAAAAATAGGCTTGAAATGCTCAAACTTGAGGTTTGATGCTTTCTTTTTGATTCTCTCTTGATTCTTGTTTCTTGTGTTTCCTTGTTGTTGATCAATGTCTTATAAGCTTGTTTAAATACACCTTCAAATGATTCTGAACGTTGGGGATGATTAGTGGAGTCAATAGAGCCGTTTTAGTGTGAAATCAATTAATAAAACATCTTGGAGCGTGGGGGGAATCGATACCCCCTCATAGGGAATCGATTCACTAAGTGTAAAATTCAAATATTTCGACCGTTGATCGGGGGGAAATTGGTACCCCCTTGGGGGGAATCGGTTCCCTCCGAGCATTCTATTTTTCTCAGAGTCAAACCATTCAGGGGGGAATCGGTACCCCCTTGGGGGGGAATCGATTCCCTCTGGACAATCTGAAATTTTTGGCTTGAAACGGTTCGAAATACTTTGTAAAATTGTTTTGAAATTATTTTAAGATTAAAACTTAATTTTACACTTGAGTAAGGATTAAAAATGACATTTGAAAGATTTGGAGTAATATTTTGATATTCGAATAATTATATCGAATATACTCGAAAAATCTTTTGGAAAATCTTAAAATTCATTTAACTTAATTTGTTATATCAAAATATCAAAATATTTTCAACAATCTCCCCTTTTTTGATAGAACAAAACATTTCAGTAATTTTAAGATTTTGAAATCAAGTTTTGAAATTACTCCCCCTTACTTGAAAACTTCTCCCCTTTAAAAACACTTTAACATTTTCTCCCCCTTTTTGTTAAATCAAAAAGACCTTTAAAAGATTTTAAACAAGGTTTGGAAATCATTTAGCCAATTGATTATAAATATATATAGCTTAAGCTGCTAAGATCATAATCAAGAGAAACGTTAGCCATTGGTTTCATAATCAAGAGAAACGTTAGCCATTGGTTTCATAATCAATATTCATAAACAATGTGATATGGCGAAATTGGTCATATATCTAACATGATATAAATGATGCAAGAATGAATAAATTTAACCAAACCAAATATATATAGAAATATAAGTTCAAACATCAATAATCCATCAAACAAATTCAAACATCCAATAATCAAAATTAAAAACAATCCAAAGTCATTCAAAATGTTGAAACAATAAACTCCATGTTCTATTTCAAAGTACTAAAGCAAGACAAAGAATCAAGCATCCGCAAGAAGATCGGGAGGAGGAAAATGAGCTCGCATAGCGGCCATCTCAAGTGAAAGTGCATCAATGCGTTCATTCATAGAAGCGTTGTGTAATACCCCAAAAATTTAGACAATGACCAAAATGAAAATTTTGAAAGTTTGATGGTCAAAGTATAAAACTTGGGAAAAGTTTAGGGAATTAAGTGATAAATTTCATAAAAAGATTTTTTTTTCCATAAATGATGGTTTACTCTTGAGAGTGGATTTTTATAAAAATCATATTTTTGGAATTTGGAATTTTAGTAAAGAAAAATTAGAAAGGGTTAAAGCCGGTAAGGAATCGGTAAATTTCGATCGAATTGGAATTTTACAAAAATTTGAAGGATGTTATAAAATGGTTGGAAATATTATTTTAATATTTTGGATCAGAGAAATTTGGTCTGGAAATGTGCAAATTTTCAGATTTAACCGAAACAGTGCAATTTAGTTACTAAAACGCAAGATTTGAAAATTCAAGGTGAATTTCGGAAGTCAAAGACAAAATAAATTATGTTTGACTTTGAAATATGGTATTGATCAGATTGCTAGGTTTGATGGTGAATAAAAATATTCATTAACGGTGTTTTGGTCTTTTTCCAAATAAATGAATATTATATTCATTTATAGTGAAATATAATTCAAACAAAGATGAAATGCACTCAAAATGTCATCTAAATATTCTATCTTCTTCTCCAACCAACGTGGGCTTCTTCAAAGGTAAGAGCAAAGCTTCAACTCAAATTTCAAGTAATTTCTTTAGGATTATGAGTATGATGAAAATAGAAAATGGTTATTTGCGAAAAACGCTATCATTTGGTACCAATATTGCATGATAATCTTGCTTGATTCAAATATCCCCAAATCTGGAAATTTGGATTTATACAATGGTTTTTGAAATTGATGATGATTATTGATGATTTTGAGGTTGTATGAATTGATGAAGAACATAAGGATGAGATTAAAGAAAAACAGTTTAGATTTTGGGAATTACACTGGGTTCGAAAATTCACCAGAAAATATATAAAAATAATTTGGAGGTTGTTTTTATATATTGTGTTCATATATGGATCTAGTTTTTTTTAAAACAAACAGGGATCAATTTCAAGTTGTATACAAATATATATGAATTTTTAACTGAGGAAAGGTCAGAAAAGTCGGACAGCAGAATTCTGTACAAAACAGATTCTGTTGGTAAACTTTGAAAATTCACCATAAATTGTACAGAATGAATTAGAAGGAGTTCTTTATATGGATAGATTCGTATTCGATTGTAGTTTTTAACAGAAGAAATGGAATTGAATTCCAGTGTTTATATCAATACATAATAATGATTCTTTAAGGGTAGTACGAGTTGTCTGAATTCTAGAAAATTGATGGGTTATTGTATAAGTGTTGTATAATTGATGTACTATGCTGGAAATTGTTGTTCATGAATTGAAATGAGTGTTAGATGTGAAATTGATTATTTTGGGAAGATTGAAATGATTGGTGATTTAAGTACAACAATTGCATAGTTGGGGTACTTAAATGTATTTATGCTTTTGTAAAAGCATTTGAATGGAAATAATTTCAATGTTGGAATTATTGGTATTAAGAATTTAAGTGGTAAAATGGTGAAGACCATTTTGGGTAAATTGGAAAAGTTGGTTCCAATGTTATAAGGAATTATTAAGAGTTAAATATTTTGATAGATGATGAATTTCAAATATAGTATGGAGGAATGTATTTATGTTAGTAAAATACTAACATATGGATTATTATGAATTTGTGATTTATGCAGATCGTGGTTGATTTGCAATTGAATCAAGTCAAGTATAAAAAGGGTATATTGTGGACAATAGTGAGGCACAAATATTTTGAAAGATATAAAGTGTCAAGGTGAGTGCAATACATGCATGAAATTATACATTGATGTTTTATACATCATAAGGAATACTTGCGATAAGTCGACCTTGTTTATATCGGCATGATTTTATATCATTTTTATAAATTGACATTGATATGTCAGAGTATGAAACTAAAATGCATTGATCATGAAAAATGTGATATTTTACCATAAATGTTTTCGGGTATGAACTGCCCAATGTTAAATATTGATGATATACTTTGCCATGGATGGATCGAATAAAATAGACTATATGCCCAAAGTAAGTCATTGAGGGACAGGGTATAGTTGGCATGCCATAGAGTATAGCAGCTGCAGGTTTATATTAGCACTATAGTGTGTAAGGAAACTAAGTGCAGGTTTATGTCCGGATTAGCACTATAGCGTAAGCTTAGTGTAGGTGGCGGGCACGACCTTATGTGTATTGTCCGGATTAGCACTATGGCGTAAGCTTAGTGTAGGTTTAGCACTACGGTGCATGTATTTTACTCGTATACCCAGGGTCCTCAAGGTTTAATATTGGGCTATTGGCTATGGATTATGTTTTATTGGTTAATAAATGGTAACCATGCAAATAAGCTTATGAGCTTACGGAATAATGGTAAAATAAGCTTACGAGCTTATGGGATAAATGGTAAGAGATTTTATATTATTTTGATCATGGTAAAATATTGAATATGTTAGTAAAATGATTTTATGGAAATTTGATATTGAAAATCATGCATGAATTGTATTGCACTGTTAAATGTTTTAAATTGCCTCACTAAGTTTATACTTAGCGTGTGATGATTTTCACGCATAGGTAAAAAGCATGTAAGGGAATAAACAGTTCAGAACGACAGCAAGCATCGAGAGGTATATTTAAATATCAGTAAGACATCCTATTGTGAAATTTGATTTTAGATAGTGGCATGTAATTTGGAAATGTTTAATTTAATTATTGAGTAAATTTTTGGGAATTTTTATAGTGATGAAATGTTAATTTTTATGAGTTTTATATGTAAATTTTCGAAAGTTACTGTAGCATGAACAGTAACCACGAATTATGAAATTTTTTCCAGATTGTTAAAGGGGTACCGATTCCCCTACTACAGGGAATCGATTCCCCCTCTATTCACTGTTACTGTTCACGGGTACTATTCACTATTCATAATTAAAAATATTTTGAATTAAATTGGTTACAACGAAACGTAATTTTTATGATATGATAATTTTATAATATCATTTACTATTTTAATAAAATAAATTTTAAATCGCTTTTGAATTTTGAAATAGTTTTAGAAAATACGGGTGACATCCGTAATCTGTATAGGTATAAATATACGGGTTACGGGTGTTAGACGTTGTTCGCGCGCATCTCCCGGAGAATCTCCAATTATTGAGCTCTCATTGTGGATAAATGAGACTGTATGGAAGTGAAGCGAGAATCCATGGATGCATACCAGAAATCAAATGTATCCATAAAAGATTGAAAGTATGAGGGAATTTGATCCTCTGGCCGTGCTTGTTCCTCTAGTGGAACTTGTTCCTCGTGTTGTTCTTGCTCATCATCGGAGTCGTCGGCTTCCGGAGGTTGTTCATGAGAACGAACCCAAATACCAGTCTCTTCATTCAACTTCCATCCCGATTTAGTTAAAGAAAATAGGTTGATTTGATTTTTGAGGGGAAATGAAGCATCAAGACCAACTCTAAGGCCAACCTTTTTAAACAGATTACTAAGAATACAACTGTAAACTAAAGAAGAACATAATTTCTTATTGGGAACAAGATTTACGGTTTCGACAAGTTTAGAAAAGATAATTTGTGGAAGGTTGATTTTAAGATTTTTTTGGTCACAATGTAGCCAAAATAAATCCATGGCTCGGAGAGTAGAGTAACGACCTCCGGATGGTCGAAACCACCAAGAGATCATGAGATAAAGAAAACGATCGTGAAGATCTAACACACTCATATTATCCCTTCGTTTATACTGAGATCCTACCGTCAGTTTTTCATTGTCTAACCCGTTATTATCTAATCCTAATGCTTTGGCTATGTATTCTGGTCACGATGAAAGAATTGTCATAGAAGATAGGATCGAATTCCTGTGGTAAAGGTTTTCTCCCGGTTTTGAATGCAAACGACATTAGAGTAGAAGATACGAACGAGTTGATGGTAGACTATTGGTTCAAGATCAAAAAGTTTGTCAAATTTCCACTCTTGAAGAGTAGGAAGATGTCGAAAATTGATGTCTAACATGGCTTGAAGAGATGGGATGCGTTCTTCTCGGATTTTGTAGGACTCAAAGTATTGACAAAACCTAAAATAGAGATTTTGTCTACGACCGGGTTCATTGAAGCAAGAATTGTGAATGGTTATGTTTGGATCATCGGGATTAGGAATATGAATTTGTTGGATAGGTGGAGGATTTGGAGGTGAGTTTGGAGGTTGGCTATAACGACTAGAAGAAGGTCTAGAACGTTTGTGAGACATGATTTAAGGTAATCAGAATAGAAAGAATAACCTGCAATTTTAAAACACATGTATGCAATATAATCAATCCCAAAACTCAATTGAGTCCTCAATATCTCAAGGTTCTCTAAACCAATCCTAATGGGCAAAGTTTTTGAAAACTATTGAAAAATAAAGTTTTGAAAATCAATATACGTATAGTTTTCATACTAACAATATAATTAAATCAAAACACAACAGTTTGAAATTAATTAAAAAATTTCATTTTTTTATTTCGAAATTTCAAGAATTAATTGAAAAATTATGAGATTTTGATGAAATTAGTTGTAAAATATAGTTTCTAAACACTAAACAATCAATGCTCGATCACTATTTCAATCTAGAACTAATTAAAACTAGTTCTATGTTCAAAAATTGATAAAATAGAAGTTTTAGAAAAATACCTTGAAGAATTTCGGATTTGAGTGATATTGAATGAAGTTGCACAATTTTGATGATTCCAACAAGTTTAGGAGTTGATATTTTAAGTAATTTCGATTAAAAATGGTGTTTTTAATGAAATATGGAGATAGGGAGAGAGTAGAGAGGAGAACAGCGGCAAAGAGAAAGAAGAGAGGTTTTAAGAGAGAGAGGGTTTTCTGGGCGTGATATAACCAGAACCCTCAGGGGGTATCGATTTCCCTACAGGGGTATCGATTTCCCTACAGGGGAATCGGTTCCCCTTCAAGGGGGTATCGATTCCCTCTGTACTAAAATTTGATTTAAACACTCAAAATGCTAAATTAATTTGCTCTAGTGGTATTGACAACTCATATTATGAAAAAATAACTATGTTCAATCAATCAAATCTATCATTTAAAAATTATTTGAACATATAATCAATTTTTCACAAAGAATCATAAACTCCCCCTAACTAATAGCAAAGAATGCAATCAAAATTAATTATAAGCATTTTTCATTTATTCTTAAAAATGCTAAAATTATTTTAAACACTAAGTGAAGATAGGCCAGTTAAACATAATTCTCTCTTAAGTGTCCAAAATCTTTCCTTGTCTAAAGGCTTTATAAAGATATCCGCTAATTGATGCAAATTATCAACAAATTCTAGAACTATATCTTTCTTAGCGACATGGTCTCTAATGAAGTGATGTTTTATTTCAATGTGCTTAGTTCTAGAGTGTTGGATGAGATTTTTAGTGAGACAAATAGCACTAGTATTGTCACACTTGATAGGAATGGTACCTACTTCAATTCCATAATAAAAAAGTTGTTGTTTCATCTATAAAACTTGTGCACAACAACTACCAGCTGAAATGTATTATGCTTCAATGGTAGATAATGCAAAACAATTTTTTTTCTTTGAAAACCAAGAAATCATCATATTTCCAAGGAATTGGCAAGTACCGGAGGTGCTTTTCCTATCTAATTTGCTTCCTCCATAATCCGCATCAGAGAAGGCATGCAAGCTAAAGCTAGAGTCTCTAGGATACCAAAGTCCTAATCTAGGAGTGTCCTTAAGGTATCTAAAGATTCTCTTAACAACTAGTAAATGTGATTCCTTAGGTCATGATTGAAATCTAGCACATAAGCAAACACTAAACATAATGTCCGATCTACTTGCAGTTAGATAGAGCAAAGAGCCAATCATTGACCTATATAATTTAACATCCACATATTTACCTCCTTCATCCAAGTCAAGCTTTGTATAAGAGCTCATTGGAGTGTCATGAGGTTTCCCATTTTCCAGTCCAAATTTCTTGAGCATATCTTTGACGTATTTAGCTTGATTGATGAAGATGCCATCTTTTCTTTGCTTGATTTGGAGTTCCAAGAAAAATGAGAGCTCCCCCATCATGTTTATCTCGAATTCACTTTGCATTAGCTTAGAAAATTCTTGGCAAAGAACATCATTAGTAGAACAAAATATTATATCATCAACATAAATTTGAACTACTAATAAATCTTTACCTTTATGCTTTAAAAACAATGTAGTGTCAACCTTCCCTTTTGAAAATCCCTTTTCAATTAAAAAGTTTGACAATCTTTCATACCAAGCCCTAGGAGCTTGTTTTAAACCATAAAGTGTTTTTGTCAATTTAAGAACATGATTTGGAAATTTTAAATCTTCAAAACCAGGAGGTTGTTCCACATATACTTATTCTTTTATAAAACCATTTAAAAATGCACTTTTAACATCCATTTGATATAATTTAAATTCATGAAAACATGCAAATGCTAATAACATTCTAATTGCTTCCATCCTAGCTACGGGAGCGTATGTTTCATCATAGTCTATGCCTTCTTCTTGAGTATAGCCTTGAGCAACAAGTCTAGCCTTGTTTCTCACTATATTACCACTTTCATCAAGCTTATTCCTAAATACCCATCTAGTACCTATAGTAGATTTATTACTAGGCCTTTCAACTAATGTCCATACTTTTCTTCTCTCAAATTGATTTAACTCTTCTTGCATAGCCATAATCCAATGTTCATCATTTAATGCTTCTTTAATATTCTTAGGCTCTATACATAAGATAAATGCAACATAATTACAAATATTTCTAAGAGAAGATCGAGTTGTTACCCCTTTGGATGGATCACCTATAATCTCAACATCCTTGGCATAGTTGTACTCTCTTGGATAAGATACTTCACTTTCTTCAATGGTTGGATTCTCGAGAGGATCATGAGTTTTCTCATCTTTCGTTTCTTCCTTTGATGATGGTTCTCCAACGTCATGTCTAACGTCATTTGCATTTATAATGACTACATCATCATTCACACAAGAATCCTTTCTTGGAAGGAGATTATCATCGAAAACAACATGTATAGACTCTTCTACAACTAAAGTTCTTTTATTAAATACTCGATAAGCTTTTGAATTTAAGGAATAATCCAGAAAAATTCCTTAATCACTTTTAGCATCAAATTTGCCAAGATTGTCTTTACCGTTGTTTAAAACAAAACATTTACATCCAAAAGGATGAAAATAACTAATGTTAGGCTTTTTATTTTTAAAAAGTTCATATGGAGTTTTCTTCAAAATAGGCCTAATCATTACTCGATTAATAATATAACAAGTAGTATTTGTAGCTTCCGCCTAAAAATATTTTGGCAACTTGTTTTCACAAAGCATAGTTCTAGCCATTTCTTCTAAAGTTTGATTTTTCCTCTCAACAACTCCATTTTGTTGAGGGGTTCTAGGTGCTGGAAAATTATAGCTAATACCATTAGAATTACAAAATTCAGTAAATCCAAGATTTTCAAATTCAGTTCCATGATCACTACTAACACTATTTATAGAGTAACCTTTTTCGTTTTGGATTAATTTTGAAAACTTAATTAATTTTTCTAATGCTTCATCTTTAGTACTTAAGAATAGAACCCCAAGTAAATCTAGAATAGTCATCTACCAATACAAATGCATATTGTTTTCAACCCAAGCTAGTAGTTCTAGATGGCCCAAAAAGATCTAAATGAATCAATTGTAATACTCTACTAATGGATACATCATTAATGGATTTAAAAGAAATACGCTTTTGTTTTTCTTTAGCACAAGCATCACAAATTTTATCATTATCAAATTTTGGTTTAGGCAGCCCTCGAACCAAATCTCCTTGAGCTAATCGTTGCAAAACACTCATACTAGCATATCCCAGTCTCCTATGCCATAACCAACTATCACGCTCATCCTTAGTAACTAGGCATAAATTAGTTATATTTATAGAGTCTAAATGCACCATGTATATGTTTCCTATTCTTTGACCAACAAGCATAATCCGATTAGATGCAATGCCAATAACTTTACAACCATTAGTTTCAAACATGACATTGAATCCTTTATCACAAAATTGACTAATGCTCAAAAGATTATTCTTTAATCCATTCACATATAAAATATTTCTAATTTGTATGGAAGAGGTATTACCTATTGTACCTATACCTTCGATGTAACCTTTTGAATTATCACCAAAAGGCACTTATCCTCCATTTTTGGCGTTAAGCTCTATGAACCGGCTTTTGTCTCCGGTCATGTGTCTTGAGCATCCACTATCAAGGTACCATGAGTTTGAATTTGTTTCCCATGCCTTGTAGCAATGCTCCTTTTCCTACAAAAATAGATTAATTTCTAATTTTTGGTACCCAAATTCTTTTGGCTCCATATTTATTAGTTTCCAAAATCCTAGTCCCCTTAGGTATCCATTTGTGTAGGATATCCTTATCTTTAGTAGTAACAAGTCCTTTAAGAACCCATATACTTTTAAAGATTTTTCCATTAGAGGTTCTTCGGGGACCTCTATCATTGTAGTTTTTAAAACTTTTTCTAACAAAGTTGGATTTTGAATTTTCTCTATTTTCAAAATGTTTTGTTCCAACTTTATCAAAAGAAGCTTTAAGATCATCAATTTTCTTTTGATGATCATCATTGACCTTTGAAAGTAAATTTTGCAAATCTGAATTTTTCTTTTCAAACTCTTCTAGTTTGATTTGCAAATCACTAATTTTACTTTCAAAATTATTGTTGGTTTTGGATATGAGCTTATTTTCATTTTCAATTTTGAAACATCATTTTTATATTTTAAAAACAATTTCTCATAATCCGAAGCCAACCCATTATATTCCTCTAATAACTCATCATAAGATAAATCATCTAATTCAAATGAGTTAGAGGTTACTTTAGAATCTTCCCCGAATGCCATCAAGCACAAGTTTGCTACTTCTTGTTCCTCTTCATCGGAACCTTATTCATCACTCCATATAGCCACATGAGCCTTGTGCTTATTCTTTGATTGACCATTTTTCTTCAATTGTGGACAATCATATTTGACATGCCCCGTTTTTTTGCACTCATAGAAAATGATAGGGTCCTTCTCTTTTGGTTCATTTTTTAGGCCTTCATTTCATTTGAATTTTCTTCCTCGGTAAGGTCTCATCATTTTTCTGAACCGTTTGACAAACAATGCCATTTCCTCGTCATCGTCATCTTTATCTGAATCACTCTCATCTTTTGTGGATTTGAGAGCAACTTCAATGTTTTTCTTCTTCTCCTTCTCCTTTGGTGTCTCGTCAATCTTATCGAGGTCCACCTCATCTTCAAGCATCATTTCATGAGTGAGGAAGGAACCGATTAACTCTTCAAGAGTTAAGGACTTTAGGTTCTTAGCCTCGATGATTGCAGTCTTCTTGGATTGCCACGATTTTGGAAGTGAGTAAACTAACTTCCTCACACGCTTTTCGTTTGGAATGATCTCTACATATGATTTGAGACCATTTACAATCGTTGAGAATCTATCCGTCATAGCTTTGATATCTTCATTTGGTTTCATCCTGAAATTTTCATAGCTATGTGTTAGAAGACTAATTTTATATTTTTTTACCTCGTCGGTGCCTTCATGAGTGACTTGTAGTTTATCCTATATTTCTTTGGCGGTTGTACAAGATGAAACTCTTCCATATTCATCTGTTCCAAGAGCACAAAATATGATATGGATGGCTTTGGAGTTGAGCTGGAACATTCTTGTCTCTCATTCACTCCACAATCTTGAATGAGTGAGAGGCTTGATATATTCATCTTATACAATATTCCATGCTCCCATGTCACTTTCTTGAATGAAATACATCATCCTATTCTTCCAATAGGCATAGTTAGCTCCATTGAAGAAATGAGGCTTGTTGATGGGCATCAAATCGAGACCGAAGTCGACATTTGAAGTAGAGGCCATTGATGACTTGATAATCGATATAACTCTTCCCGAATCGACTCAAGAGGCGATTAAACCTTCAAATGAGTGAGGCTCTGATACCAATTGTTGAGTTAATTGATCGATGGAATTGGCCAAGAGGGGGTGAATTGGCAATTAAAATTTTGGTGAAAGCTTTTGTAGAAAATTGAAAAGATTTGTACAGAGATTTAGAGTGGTTCGACTTTCTCAACCAAAGTCTACGTCCACTACCTTAGTTATCCACACTAAGGATTTTCCAACAAATTTACTAATTTGTTCTTTCTTTTGAGGCCAAAGAGACAACCTTACAACTCCCTCAAGAATATACCCCAATTCTTGAGAACACTCTTTCTCAAATAGAAGATTACAAATTTGCAAACTTACAAGGAAATCCTCACAAGGTATATTGTTTGCAAAATTCTAGAACAAAGAAAAGAACACTAAAAAATGAATACAATTGAGTACAAGTAGTGTTCTTGAAAGCAAAATGAATATTGAATGAAAAATAGGCCTGAAATGCTCAAACTTGAGGTTTGATGCTTTCTCTTTGATTATCTCTTGATTCTTATTTCTTGTGTTTCCTTGTTGTTGATCAATGGCTTCTAAGCCTTTTTAAATACACCTTCAAATGATTCTAGACGTTGGGGATGCTTAGTGGAGTCAATAGAGCCGTTTTAGTGTGAAATCAATTAATAAAACATCTTGGAGCGTGGGGGAATCGATACCCCCTCATAGGGAATCAATTCCCTAAATGTAAAATTCAAATATTTCGACTATTGATCAGGGGGAATCGATTCCCTCCGAGCATTCTGTTTTTCTCAGAGTCAAACCATTCAAGGGGAATCGGTACCCCCTTGGGGGGGGGAATCGGTTCCCTCTGGACAATCTGGAATTTTTGGCTTGAAATGGTTTGAAATACTTTGTAAAATTGTTTTGAAATTATTTTAAGATTAAAACTTAATTTTACACTTGAGTAAGGATTAAAAATGACATTTGAAAGATTTGGAGTAATATTTTGATATTCGAATAATTATATCGAATATACTCAGAAAATCTTTTGGAAAATCTTAAAATTCATTTAACTTAATTTGTTATATCGAAATATCAAAATGTTTTCAACAGAAGAACTTGTTCAAACTTGACTTATCCATCATAGAAGGAGGTGAATCAACATTTCTGACGGAAGGGTTCATAATGAGAAGGACTTGTTCAACCCTGACTCGTCCATCATAGAAGGAGGTGAATCAGCATTTGAAATGGAAGGGTTCATAATGAGAAGAACTCGTCAGATAAAGGAGAATAAATTCCTAATGAGAAAAACTTAATCAACCCTGGCTCGTCCATCACAGAAGGAGGTGTATCAACATTTTCAATGGAAGTGTTCATAATGAGAAGAGCTCATTCGATAAGGGAGAAGAAGTTCCTAATGAGAAGAACTTGTTCAACCTTGGCTTATCCATCACAGAAGGAGGTGGATCAACATTTCCAATGAAGTTCATATAAGAAGAGCTCATCCAAAGAAGAATAAGTTCATAATGACAAGAACTTGGAGATCGAGACTTGTTGACAGTCTAAAGATATAAAATTGGTGTTTTACGACTTTGCACTATTGTCGTTGCTTGCCAATAAGCAAAGATGAGCAATTCAACTATATTTTTATTATTATATAAAAAATGTTACTAAAAAACCAATGACGTCCAAATTAAAAAGTAATCCACACCTTTCACAACCCATCAACAAATAAACGAACCCATTTAACCCTAGCCTGAATTGATAGAAGCCCAGCTGCAACCCACATGTGGAGAGAAAAGAGGTTAGGGTTTCATCCTTCTACTCTTAGAGCCGCGCGACCCCTGTCGTCAGGTTAGAGAGCAATCAGATGGCTAAGATTTGCTCATTTCTAGGATTTTACCAAACCCTAGTGAAGCACCCCAGCCACCACTCCCTCGCAACCATTAGAATTGGAGAATCCAATAACTTGGATTCATCATCAGTTAGGGTTTTACCCTAAATTATCATCAGCTTGCGCCGTCGCTCAGGCCGTAACCATTGGATCATATCTGATCCAACGACCCCAGATGCAACGTTGTTTTTTTCGCGTGTAAGTCATTTATGTCAACTCCACTGAGATATCATCGGTCACCACAGAGAATGACCAAAAGGACCCGAGGTAAAAATATTTACCCGTCTTTTCACTCACGTCATCGTCGCCTGCTCAGAGCGTTGGATTACCCTCCATGGTTAAAGCACCCAAAGTCGAAAATAGAAAGAAAACAAACAAAAAATCAGATACTTTTCTCTCTTTAACTTCCAACCTAAAATATGTAAAAAAAAATGAATCAATGACGAAAAGGAGAACAAAAAAAAGAAGAAAAAGGAAATTCTCACTATCCGAGTGTTTGGTCTCTCTCACCAGAGTAAGAAAGTCGCTTTCGTCAAAGGTAAAGGCCTTGCATGTTGTAGATCTAGGGGATATGTCCTAGGGCTCACAAAAAAGGATGTTTGGGGGGTTTTATTTTGGGGATTTTGAAAGGTTTAAGAGTCATTTAGGTTTAGAATAACATGTTTTTAGGCTCTAGGGGTTATGGGGAGATGATTTAAGGAGGTTGTCGCCGTCAGAATCGTCGTTCGTGGTGGTCGACTAGGAGTCAATTCATTTCTCACGGCAAAGGGATGGAGGAAGAGTGGGGACAATTTTAGAGAAATATTTCTCTTTTTAGCAAAAGAGATGAAGTGATAAAATGAAAGAAAAATGACCATTTTTGTCCTGATTTTAGGGTTATATACCCTACATCAAATGACACCGTATAGGGGGAATAAGTGTGCGATTTAGCGCTTAGGTTAATTCACTTCTCAGTCATTCATGCTTTGTAATTTTTTAATTTAGTCACTAAATGAATGTTGTGTTAATTTTAGTTTGAACTTCAAGTTTTATTCTGTTTACATATTAGCCATTATGCATGTTTTATGTGTTTTAGGGTAAATATTGGATTCAATCCTTAAACCTTCGGCCTAATATTTAACTTGGTCCTTAAATTTTAGATTCAATAAGTTTTATCCTCAACTCGTTATGCATTAGAAAATGTAATATTCATGCTTTAGGTCCTCCTAGGTTTATTGAATATCTGTTATGGTCACAGATTAACATGATTACTATGTGAAATAAAATGAATTTATTACCTACAAGTCCCTATAGTTATGCCCTAGTTCTGATTTATTCCATTAGTTCTACCTACTTAATATAGATGCTAAATTTAATTTGTTAAGTACTCATATGACACGTATTCTAAATATTTCATTAAAAATGATAAAAAAATCCTTAGATTAGTTAATAGTAATCACTAATGTTCATATCAATTTTCAAGAACGCACTTTATAGAATGGGGTGGAAAGTGCAACCTATCGAGCTAGTAAAATTCAATACGGAATTCGAATGAAAGGAACTTGAAAATAATCGAGTATACTTTAATAAAAAATGAAATAATAATTGTTTTATTTTAATGATGACAATGTGTTTGTTTATTTGACATATTACTTTAATTTTATTTTATATTCGATTCATGCTTAATGTGAGACCCAAATATATAATAAAGGAAATATTCTTGTATATAGAAGAGGTAGATGGGAAAGTCTTCCCATTGGAGGACATGTGAATATTGTGATCTCTTCTAAAAATAGGGAATATTCCTTATAGTTAGAAACAAATTAATTGATAAAAAATAAAATAAATCATGAGATAATTTTTGAGTTAAGCATTTTTAATTTTCATAACAACAAGGAAACATAAGCGATTAGGTACCAGTATTGGACATTGTGGGGGTATTTTCCCTTCCCCACGCGTAACCAACTTCTAATCCCTTAAAAAATGAATTTTTGGTAAACGTAGATCAATTTGTCTTTAAAAATGATTCTTTATTAAATTGTTTTTAAAAGACATTTTTTAGGTATTCGACCTACCTAACCCCAAAGGTCGATGGTGAGTTTGAAATACATCTATTTCTAAATAAATAAATTTTCAAAAATAAAATTTTTATCTTAAAAATAAAATCATTTTCGTTTTGAAAAAAAAACGTTAGGACAATCCTGCAAACAATCAACAACTTCTCCTCTAATAGGCTTGAACTATAACCACCATATGCAGAAAAGAATTCTGGCCTTGACAACCTTAGCTTCGCTAAATGAATTGTCGTACCGTTTTCGGACAAAGCGAATAAAAATATGCATTTTAGATCTTTTGATGATCTTTGGTAATTCAGAATCAAATCTAAATTAACTCAGGACTTAATACAACTTATATGAACATATCTTCTTCGACAAGTGCTTCATGAGATCACTTCTATAACGAGTAATTGGGACCTTAAAATTAAATATGTTTAGATTTAGGCAATACATAAAGAAATTTGTGGAGCATTATTTATAAAAGGACTTTATTTTTAGTGCCAACAAATCCATGCATTCGTAAAATAATTGGAAAACACATCCACAGTTACATAAGGATTCATTTTTATTATTAAAACAGGTGAGCGCACTGGACAATACATTGCCGAATACAAATCTGTCTACATCATTAACTTCAGACGCGGAGACTAAGCTGGGCTCCTGATTTTCATCTCCACGTCCTCTCTATATATCTGTTCAAACCATATTTTGTTGCTTTATTTGAATCACTCTTCTCCTGCAAAAGAAAAACCCTTGTTTTCTTTATTGTGCTGTTTAAAGATCAAAACGTTGAAAACAATTTGAAATAATGCATCTTGACGAGATGGAAAACGAGATTCTAATGTATGTTACCTTAGAGTACGATCACAACCATAACTTAGTAGTGGTGAGGTGGTGGTGGTGACTTGTACTTGTATGGTTCCTTGGGAGGAGGAGGAGACTTGTACTTGTAAACCGGAGGAGGTGGGGACTTGTACTTGTATGGCTCCTTAGGAGGAGGAGGAGGAGACTTGTACTTGTAGACTGGTGGGGGTGGGGGTGGTGACTTGTATGACTCCTTGGGAGGAGGAGGAGACTTGTATGACTCCTTAGGAGGAGGAGGAGACTTGTACTTGTAAACTGGAGGAGGTGGAGGTGGAGACTTGTATGACTCCTTGGGGGGAGGAGGTGGAGACTTGTAAGGTGGTGGAGGATAATGCACCGGCGGAGGTGGTGGAGACTTATACTTGTAAACAGGGGTTGGTGGAGGAGGAGATTTGTACTTGTATGCCTCCTTGGGAGGAGGAGGTGGTGATGACTTGTAATGATAGGGTGGTGGTGGGTACTTCTCAAGAGGAGGTGGAGGTGAGGAATAAGTATGATCAGCTGAGATTTCAAAAGGCAAGCTAAAAGACACTGCTAAGATTAAGACAGAAAGAAAGAGAGAGGTCATTGAAGACCCCATTTTCCCCATGTTTACTACAAAGCTGGGCTTAGTTTTGTTATGCTCTTAGCCACCCTCTTCACTTGCTTTATATAGACTTTGTTTTGACCTTGTAAACATCATGAGGTTAATTTAAAATTGTAAAAAAGTAAAATAAAAAGGAAAAGGAAAGTTTCAACTGGTTAAGATTCATAGTTTATATTATTGGGAGAATCTTTGAAGTTGGCAACTTGAGTTGAAATTGGTAGCCAAGCAGGGAATAAAGTAATGGTGTCTCGAATAGGATATACAATTTAATTTAAATTTATTAGTCTCATAGTTGATTTTATACGTATCATATATATATCAATATGATGTGATAGATAAATTTAATTAATTTTTAATCAATTAAAAGTACAATTTTTTTTTAAAAAAATTGAGCATATATTTAATTTTTAAGAAAAAATTAAGAAAGTAAAGAATTTTAAAATATAAAAATATTTAAAATATAAATATTAGAATTATAAAATATTAAAATTTAAAATTCTTAAAAATATATAAAGTATTAGAATGTTTAAACAATTATGTCGAAAATATCTTTATTCGTCAATTTAAATATATTATTATTTCTTAAATATATTTTTGAGTATAATCAACATTATATTAATTTAATGAAGAAAATAATATGTGGGTATATTCGTACATTTACACACATCATATCATGAACCTTCTAGTTCGAACATTCAACTGGCCACTTGTTCTAACTAGCAAAATTTGAAAACTCTCAACAATTAGTATAATCCATATTCTATTTTATAATTAAAATATTTTTTTATTTTTAATATAATTATCGACATTTGACTCATTTATCCATTGATCTTATTTAATTTAACTTGATATGACCCGATAAAAACACATCTTTAATTTATAATTCAATCGGATTCGAGTTTAATGTAATTTAACTAACCCGAAATTCGACTCGTCTAAAATTCACACCCAATCCAATCATATCCAACATAAATATATTTATAATCCTTAATTTTATTTTGTAAGATAGAGATATAATTGAAAAAAATATGGAGGCGTATTTTTTTTTGCTCGGAAAAGTAATATTATATTGAAGATTAATCTAGAACGTGTGCCTTGTTAAAAACATATCTAAGCTCAATCAGAAGAAAAGAGTACAACACAATTATATATAATTATATTATTCTTAACCCTAAGCCTAGAAAAAAAGTATAACACAATCAGCAAAAAAGAGAGGTATTATTGTAATTATTTATAAATATATAAAATACAATTATATTATGTTTCTTGATCAAGTCGGATATTTTTTACTCTAGACATTAACCTAATCTGAGCTGAATTCATAATTAAAAAATACAACCCAGACTTAACTTTAAAAAAAAAAACTACCCAATAAAATTAGACCAAATCCAACCTCATTCAATTTGAAATTAATTATGATAAAAAATTTTATTACAAGGCGTAACATAATTGCATATTTCCCAATGGATTTGATTGCTTTGAAAAAGTAGTATATGTCACCTAACCTTTGCATGAAATTTGTGGCAAAGGGGCCGGGCGGCTTAGACATTATTTGCCAGCCAGGCTCCATTTATTTTAATTAAACATAAATAAATTTTATTAATTGAATGATAGTCTGGATCAAATCACCATTAATAAGTTTTATGATTTGATTAATTTAATCACCGGCAGAGGAGATAATTCAGTTCTAACAACCACAACTTGTTTTAATTCCTTTAATTTAGATTAAATCATTTTTATTTTTGAATAAAAAGAGTATTTTTCTATTTTTCATAAGATTATTAATAGATTATTAATTTATAATGGCTTGAAGGAAGGGTTATAGACTCAGTTAACAAAGTATTTAATTAACTTTAGATTAATTTATCCTAATTAAATTACCGTACTAAAAGTACAATTCCAAATACCATAAAATTTTAGTAAAAAAAAATTAACTTATTGTCTAGGCTTTCCTCCTTTGACAGCTAACGCAGTAATTCTTGACTACGTTTTGGAGACACACTTTCTATTTTTCTTGGCTAAAATACAAAAGAAACACCATGTTTTGTGTTCAAATTTTCTTGAAAACCAAACACGATTATTTTCACTATTTTTATTCAATATTTGGAGTATAATTTCCATCGATTTTCATTTTAGAATGTGTTCAAATAACAAGCTGAGAAATTATAAATATTTGATGTTGTTTATATAGTGGTTGATTTTCTTACCTTACATGAACTTGCATTAAGTTTTAACTAGTAATGAACTTTGTTTTTCTTAGAGGTATGTATTATATTTAATTAGTCACATTATACATGAGCATCATTAAATTAGTTAATATAATGTATATTTTTTATTCATAAAGAATAATATAGGTCCATTGAATCGAAAAAATCTCTTTAAATTAATAATATTAATTTATCGATTAATTAATACCTTTAAAGGGCCTCACCATGAGTACACCTCTAAAGGGTCTCTAACCTTAATAATTGTATCTGCTATGCATTATCTAAATGTGACACTGACACTCTTGTGCATTATCTGAATGCAACATTGACTTTGATGTGCATTGTTTGAATTCAACGCTACTAGTATCTGGTCTAACATAGCCATTAGACACTAGTTAACTGAGAGAATTCAGTGTCGCATAACGTTAGTGAAATTCTAACTAAGCTGCTGAATGATCTCCTGGTCTCACATAGCCATCAAGTTGATCATGAAGGGGAACCCTATGTCACATAGCATTGGTACAATTCCAGCTCAACTGAAGCATTGGTTCAGTCTCACATAGCCGTCAACCCAAGCTTTAAGGGTCTATACTGTACTAGACTGATACAACTACACATGCATATCTGAGGGTCCAAAGGCCACACAATACTAACAATTCCCTACTAGGGCAATTGAGGTAGCCTAACTACACACTAGTGTAGCTCGACATACTAAAGTCAGGACAACCCTCACTAGCTATTATCTCGTTCGTTCTCTCATCTAGAACATTATGTGAAGGTTTATTAGTATGTCAATTATTGATAATTTATTAAGTTTCTCTATTATGGTCATTAGCACATAAGGGTGTTTTAGTTATTTTTGTCTATATGTGTTTCATGATTTTACGATGATATTGATTCTACTATTCATTTACTAAATTATTTATTGGCCTGATGCTCGACTCGTGTTCAATACTGAGTAGCGACACTCTTGTAACTATCACTATGTTTTCCCCTCAATTTATCCTTGAATTTGAGTGATAACTATATGTTCACCATTCACTGGCCTCTTGTAGTATATATCAGTACTATTTCTTAATATGATATATTCATCATACCGCTTTTCGGTACATCATCTACAGCGATCCTTCATTCTTAGATACTTGCTACATGCTCGGTTGAAGGTACTTGAATGTATTACACCTCCTATGTTTACTTTAGTTGTAATCCACTCCTACGAGTGTTTTCGGCCCCTTTGTTATTTACATCCATAATGGACTAAGTTATACCATTACAGATCATCTTTAGCTCTTACGAGCCTTAAAAAGGTCAAAACTAACCATCCAAAGTATATAATATCGATATTGTACTTGCAGTATCGATACCAAAATGGCTTATGTTGCTAAAAATATGGCCTAGTATCGATACTATACACCCTGAGTATCAATATTATAGGGGTAGTATGGATATTCTCCCTAGCAGTTTTGATACTCCTTGCTTGAAACCCTAAATTTCATCCTAAATCATCCAATATCAATATTGTTGATCCAATATCGATACTCGAACTCAGATATGTCTTATTTAAGCTTGGAAAACACACAAAAATACTCTAAAGGCCCTAGATTAGTTCCTAATCATATGTTAAAGCTTGAGGAAGTTAATTAGGGTCTTAAACTATCATAAAAAACATGTGCTTTACGTCAAATTTGTCATCTATGCCATGAATCAAGTATAAAACTCTAAAATGCTCAAATACCCAAATCTCAACAAATAATCATGCTTATAAAAGCCTTAACACTCCAAAGGATTAGAAATACACTATCTTGGTCAAGGAATCCCAAAATAAAGCTCCTATAGCTAGCAATAACTCTCCACCAAGACTTAGATGATAAAACCCACATTTTTCTTGCAAACAAAGAACCTAAGGCTTTAAATCATTAAAATGATGTTGTTGGAGGGATTAGGACTGAAATTTAAGTATGAAAAGAGACTCAAGAACTTACCTTTAAGCTATGGTACTTGGGTGGAAGAATGAAGAAGAAAAGGTGGAGAAAGGAAAAAGAAGAAACGAATGGAAGAAGATGAAATGAGACAGACAAAAGCTCTCATCCTTTAAAATAGGGTAATTATGCTTTTGGTCCAATCTCATATTTATACAATTCAAAAACCTTTTTTTAATGGAAATTGAGCTCAATTCTAACCCAATTTATCTCACAGTTGGCCCAACGACTATAATTATGAATTCCATGAGGCTCACATACATCTCGGTAAACCCGAAACTACTATCCCAAAATTTAGGGTGTTACATGATGTAGTTATTGTGAGATAATGATAATGATGATAAAAATGAAGGATAAATGTCCTACTAAGAAAAGGTGAAATGAAGATAAATGAATGGAAGAAGATGAAATGAGAGTGATAAAAGCTCTCATCCTTTAAAAGGGGGTAATTTTTCTTTAGGTCCATTCTCATCTTTCTACAATTTTAAAACCTCGTTTTTATGGAAAATTGGGCTCAATTCCAACTCAATTTAGCTCACCGTTGGCCCAACGACTGTAATTATGAATTCCATGAGGTCTACTTACCTCTCAGTAAACCTAAAACTAGTAGCCCATGATTTAGGGTGTTACATGATGTAGTTATCGTGAGATAATGATAATGATGATAAAGATGAAGGATAAATGTCCTATGAGCCCTCATAGCCACAATTGACTAGGCAAACTTGTTAATTGGCTCTAGCAAGCCCTCCTAATCACAATGAGAAGGCAAACTGGATTGTAAAGATCTTCCTTACGAATAACTTAGTGATGAAGAATGCTTCGAAGGCACAAGATAATCAACACTTGCAAAAATGAACTCTCGTTGTATTTTTAATCAAATAAATCTGATTTACAATGGTGAATGGAGCCTACTTTATATAGGATGAGGGGTTTCATAAATCTAATAATAAATCTAAGTAATTACTGAATAAAATAATAAAAAACTAAAGATAATATTATGATTATATCCTAATCCCTAGTAAAATAATAATAAACTAAAATAACATTTTGACTCTATCTTAATTCCTAATAAAATAATAAATTTAATCCTAAATTATAATGCATAATCATATATTAAATTATATTATAAATAATCAATAAAAATATTGATAATTCGTAATATTTACAAAATCTCGTATCAATCAAATATATGGATTTTTGCATTCGATGTCTTCACTAAAATGGATGTATCATGAGTTCCCAACATCACATTGACACATTTCAAGTACCGTTGGAAAACTAAGAGACAACTATCTTCAGAAGACATGTCGACCAAATAGCATACTAATCCCATTCAAAAAGTCGTCACAAGTCTGATGTTGTTTTGGTATTCTTTTCCAAGGCTTGGATGTGTGGGTCAATTGGAAGAGTTTGTCCATCTTTCTTTGATGTGAGGCTTGTGCTGCATGTATCATTTATTAATATATTTCTATATATAAAATATTTTCATTCGTTTACTTTGTGAATGTAATAAATTTTAGGGTAAACTATATATTTAGTACCCAAACTAATACTTTATTCGACCCGACCCGATTTGATAGAGTCGAATTTTAAAAAAATAGGTTTGGGTCGAGTTCCGGTAGAGGGTAAAAAACTTCGACCCGACCCAAGGATAATAAAGTAATTTCTTTAAAATTATTATTATTATTATTAATTAAATATTTATTTTATACCGAGTCAGATTAATACTCTTAAAATTTGGGTTGGGTCGGAGTCGGGTGGAAGATATATATTTTTTGGGTCGAGTGGATAGAGGATATATAATTTTAGGGTCGGGTCAAGTTCAAGTGGATGATACATATTTTTGGGTCGAATCGAGTTGGTTAAAAATCCAACCCAACCCGACCAGTTGTCATCCCTAGGTGATGCTAACGTGTCATCATAAGGTAATATTATGTCATTATAAGGTAATGTTATGTTATCATTAAAAAAAATCTTTTATAAAATGTTAGGATAGGGTAGAGCTGGGTATATGGGCTAAGGCCCGCGGGCTACCCGTTTAACCCGTGACCCGTGCGGGCTTCGGGCCTCAAAAATTGAAGATCGTTTAAATTGCGGGCTTTTTAGCCCGGACCGTTAAACCCGCGGGTTTAATGGGTATAACCGCGGGCTACCCGTTAAACCCGCTAAAGCCCGCTTAATTTAAAATTTATAAAATTTTAGAGAAAATAAACTTAAAGAATTTTATAGAAAAAGAAAATAAATTACTTATAAATATGATGTTACTTATAACTATTGTAGTTCTTAAATTTATTAGGGTGTTTGTCATAATTTTACCGTTGCTTGATATTTTTTTCATTTAAATATACATCATTATCATTTTGGTATTTAAAGTTTTTTTTATTTAATTTTTACCTTTATTTTTTTTTCATGAAGTATGTTATCCATTTTGTTCTTTAATTATAAAAAGTCACGTGATATTCTAATAATATATATCACATGACACGTAATATTTGGATTAAAAATAAGAAAGAAAAGTAAAATAAAAAATTGAAAATATACTTTTCAACTTTTAAAAACTTTTACAAAATAAATATATTTTAACAAATTAATGACTTATATTTTATCAATTTTAGTATAATTGTATCTTTCAAATTTGCTCTTATACTGTAAGTATTTTATTTTATATTTTCATATTATGTTTTAGTATTTCTCTAAAGTATCCATAAAATACAATTATTAGAAACACTTGACAACTTTCTTGTTAGATTTGTATAATGTTTGACTTTGTTAAATTTTTATGTTTGAATTTCTACTTTCAGACACTTCTGTGTATTCATATTATAGCCTTGAATAATCGTGTTTTATAAAAGTATAATGTGGTTATTGTTTTATTTGTTTTTCAATTTGGTGATATAAGTGAATATTGTTTTTTTAATTTGAGTTTAAGTAATTATATCATTATATATATATATATTAATGATTAAAAAATTAAAAAAATATTATTTTATAATCATTTCCGGCTATTTAAAATAAAATTTAAATATTATTTATTATTTTGACAGTGCTACCTTCCTTTTCAAGTTGCTCGATCATTTTTAAAGGTGTAGTAAGTTAAAACATTATTTTTTATTGTATTTAAAGCATTTAAAATTATTTTTATTAAACGGGCCGCGGGTAAGCCCGTTTAGCCCGCGGGTTAAATGGACGGGCCGCGGGCCTTAAAATTCAAAACCGTTTATGAATGCGGGCTTTTTAGCCCGCACCGTTTAAGCCCGCACCGTCAAAACCCGCGGGCTAAACAGGCGGGTAGCCCGTATACCCACCTCTAGGATAGGGGTTATGTTAATCTTTTAACGTCAAGTGATCAAAATAAAATTAAAATATATTTGAAAAAACCAATAATTGAATGACCGAAACATAACGTAAGTAATAATTGGGTACTAGATATGTAGTATGCCCTACAATTTAATAAGATAATATATTAAGATTTTAACACTATTTTATAGAAATTTGGAACGACTACCCCACGTGGGATAATAATAAGTATATGTCATGCAAACGTTGATGTAACATTTAGGATAGTTAACGGGACAGCGAGATTAATGTGGACTAAACTTTGTTTCATTCATTTGTTGAGTATATATATATGTGTATATAGGGAAATCGATTAAAAAGAAATAAATTATTTTATTAATTAAAAACATAAAATATTTCTTTTTTTCCCTAAGAAATATCATATCAATAGTTTTGAATCACGCAAGCTTCCAATATCATTTAAAAGATATAGGTTGAAATGAATTAAGATTTGGTGTCCCACAAACTAAACTTTAAGATAACTCTAAGGTAATTCGTTCCTTTGATCAATAAAAAATGTTGTTAATCATGGGTTGAGCCAAATCACATGAGCGGTGTCAATTTACACCACAAAAATTTCAAAAAAAAGGCATTTTTTATATAAATTTAATATATATGATATAAAAAATGTCACTCCTTCCAAGAAAGTCTTGACACCCTTTAAAATGAGTCCCATTTTAAAAAAAATAATAATAAAATTTTAAAAAAAATCTATTTTCAAGTTTTTAATCAACTATATTCAACACTCTTTTCCATAAAATTTTCTTTTCTCTATGAACCCTAACCCACAATCTTCATCCTTTGATAGAACAATATTAAATTTTTAACAATTTTCAAGGAGAAAGACAGAATCAAATCAAATTACATTCTAGCATCAAGGTAAAATTAATTAATTTACTTATTGTTTTTTTTAGTTTTCAATGTTTCAATATTTTTAAAATTATTATTTGATATTGATAATGAGTTTGTGTTTTTAATGTTTGGAATTATTAAAGATATTGAGTTGATTTAAAATTTTTGAGATAATTGTTGTTATTGTCCAAGATATGTTAATAAGTTCATTGTTTTCATTCATTGTCTAAGATAATTTCATTCATTTTTAATAGCATCAATAAGGAAAAATAATTCAACGATTTCAAAACATGAGAAAGCGCTGTGGACAATTGTAAGAAAAAAAGTATGAGTAGTTGAACTTTTAGTTATTTTTTATTAGCCTTATGTTACTTTAGTTATATTTTACATTAATTTATCAAGTTTTAGTGTTACACATTGATTTGTATGATTCTATCTAGATATCGTTTAAAATTATGACACCACAATTTAAAATTTATAGCTCCGCCCCTGTTGTTAATTTTTATAATGTTGATGTGGTAATCTACGATATATACTTAGTTATCCATAACATTGATGTAGTAGTTCATAGTGAATGATGACCTGGTAGAGAGATTCAACTGATTCTTTTAAAAATCTCAAGGGCTTAATTGATCTTTTAAAAAGTTTGATGCCTTATTTAATTTTTTGACTTTCATATCAATTAAAAAAAATCATGTCATCAGATTATTTAAGATTTAATATTTTAATGATTAAAAAATAAATTTATAAAGTTTAATATTATAATTGAAAACTTTTATATTTAAGCGGTCTAAACAAAAATGCTCCTAAAATTAATGACTAATGTTCTAACAAATTCAAATTCATATTAATTTTTTTAAACCATCACTAAATAAACATCCAACAAGCACATGCATTTAACAAATAATGGTCAACTAAATGTTTGGTAATATTTAGATTAATTTTAGGTAAGTGTTTATTTCATTTTGACAATTGGTTTGGAATAAATTTCATGTCTCGAATTTTTCTTTCTCGTTATCCGGTTGGAAGCACTTACATGTCTGCTTGTCATTGTCACCTTCATAGCTGACTTCACATCGCAAACCAAACCCTAAATTCAAATAACAACCACTTTTTCCTTGTGTCTAAGACATCCACGTTGTTACTAATCCATATCTTGTGTAATCTTTGATCATGTAAATAGGGATGGACAGAAGAGTTGATGGAACGAGTTCTCTAACAAATTTTATTTTTTATATGATTTAAATATTTTTATTGATAATTTATTTTCGCTCCACTAAAACATTATAAGTTCATCCCTAATATAAAATCATACGTGTATCTCACTTTCAATTTATAACAAAATATATTGTATTTTGTGATTAGTTATTATCATAAACGAAAACATAATGTTAAGTTTGGTGATTGTCTAAGCTGAACATTAACATAATGGTTGAGATATGATAGTCATTGAGATTCTGGGATAAGATTTTATTATATCATAGTCAACATGTTAACTTTCAGCTCAAAATACCATCATTTTTAACAAAAAAAAATGAGTTTGAAACATAATGAATAGTTGAGTGATAATTTTGTAATTTTTAATCGTCGAGTGACTCAACAAAGCAACACTCTATAGTCATAATATCATTTTGTAACTTTTAATAGTCAAAAGACTTAATAAAACAAAATATTATAGTCGATGGATTATTTGTATACTTACCCTGTTATTATAGGTATTTATTTTGTTAAATTTAATTATTGAAAGGCAAGTGGATCCACTGAATTTTTGTGTTTGAAAACAACTGTTTATTTAACCCTTTTTTTATTTAATTTTCTCTGCCCTGGTGAAAGTGAATTCTAGTTGTTTCTAGATGGCAATAAAACAAGTACTGTACTACTAGTCTTCACCTACTCCTGATTGATCCGTACATAACTGTCTAAGAACTTGTCCACTTTGTCAATAGCACGAGAGAACCACTTTTATAAATATTTAGGATTATAAGATTGGTTAAAAATTAAATATTGAGATTAATATTAAGAAATGATATTATCGAATCATGGACCATAAGTTGGCCAGGTGTTTTATTTTCTTTTATTTTCATAATAATAAATAAATAAATGGTATCTTTCTCTTCTAGTTGAGAGTGGTAGCTCTAGAACACGATCTTTTCTATTAGTTAGGGTAAATTATAATATTTTTCTTTATTTTCGATTTAATCGATTGTGATATTCTTTATGAATTACATATTTTGGAATGAGTCTCGTTGTATGTCTGTCGGTGAATATTGGAGCATTAGAATGTTTAAGTTTTGAATATATATTTGACAATTTTGAATGGGTTCTAAGAAAAATCAATTAAAAAAAGAATAAAAGAATATTATGATACTAATTTTATGTGAACACCAACCGACGATAAACTTTAATTTTTTTTTTTTGGTAAAGAAGGGAATACTACCATAGGTCTTATTAAAAATTCCTATAATCTTAGTTGGAGAAAAAGAGTATCGATAATAGTATTACAAAAATAAAACTAAACGACAATACAATCATAAATTATGTGAAACTAAAACATGTACCATAGAGAAAGGGATTAAAACTTTCCTAAAAAATGAGAAAAGTATCGATAAGTCCCGATAGAATTAAAATTTATATAAAAAGAAAATTCAAGAAATTTAATATCATAATTGGAATTTTTATAGTTAAATGAGAAAAAAATACTTTTAAAATTTAGTAATTAATGATATAATTTATTCGTAATTTTATTTTGACTGAGATGGATCCTTAGGTAGAGTTGTTCTAAAGGTAGAATACTACTGCAGCAAATTAGTGACCATAACTGGCGGAGATGGAGTCATTAATTTCGGCTCCCATTTTCATGGTTTAACCATTTGATGATAAATGTTTATATTTTTAATTGTTTTTTATACTTAAACTCGAGATTTAAAAAACTAAAAATAATGATTTAAACAATAAAATTGTTTGATTCGTATTTTTCTTTCTTTCTTTTGATCACGAAGGAAGAAAGTTGAATTCGAATAAGCTTTACGTTATGAATTTAACTTGTGTAATTTTAGTCATAAATTAATTTATTTTAAAAAACCGATCCAATTAGTATTATGTATATTGCTACGTGTTTAAGAGAAGTGAGGTTAAAAAGAAAAAGGGAAAATTCTAGAGTTCAAAAGTGGAGATATTATAAATATTATCAGATATATATATTTTTTAAAAAAGAATTATAATTTTATGATAATATAAAATATTTAATTTTGTAGGAACTTTAGAGCAATCAACCCATGAACTATTTCGATGTCATCTTTTGGCCAAACTTTTCTCGTTGAACGAATAAATATTAAATCAAATTAGAAGAAAATTTAGAATATAAGTTCCAAAATAAAAAATCACGGTTATGAACCATGAATATATTTTTATTATCAATTAATTTATGTCACCTCCTCCGAGATATCCATCGGTCACCACAGAGAAGAACTAAAAGGACTCGGGGTGAATTTTGAAAGGTTTAGGAGTCATATAGGTTCAGAATAGCATGGTTTTTAGGCTCTAGGGGTTACGGGGAGATGATTTAAGGAGATTATCGCCGTCAAAATCGTCGCTCGTGGTGGTCAACTAGGAGTCGATTCATTTCTCATGGCAAAGGGATGGAGGAAGAGTGGAGAGAGTTTGAGAGAAACATTATTTCTCTTTTTAGCAAAAGAGAGGAAGTGATAAAATGAAAGAAAAATGGTCATTTTCGGCCTGATTTTAGGGTTATATACCATACGTTAAATGACGTCGTATATGGGGAATAGGCGTAGGGATAGACATGGAATCCGAATCCGATGGGTTTAAACCCGATCGGATCGGATTTTTTTTTTTAAAAATTAGGTTCGGGTCGAGTCAGATCAGGTTTTATATTAAATATTTAGAGTTAGGTCGAAGTCAAATTTAGGGTTAAAATAATCCTACCCGACCCGACCTAAATAATTAATGTATAAATATTATTAGTTTTTACTTTTTTACATTCCCTATTCCTACCCTAGTCGGCAACTTTCATGGTTCTCGAGAGAGGTGAAGGCCGTACAATTGGCAAGCGTGTGATTATTAGGTTCATTCATGACAATGCTCGGATCTCCAAATTCCCTTTACTATTTACTATTTTAACTCCTTTTAATGTTTTTTCACGTCCTTCCGCTTTTCCCCTCCTTTTTATTTTAGTCCAACATATGGGACCAAGCGTGATATTAGATTGTGGATTACACTTATCAATGAAATTTCTTCCAACGATTATTTTAGATATTTTTTTATATTTTAAATTAAAAAATTTGTGGGTTTTAATAAATAAAAAATTAAATCGGGTCGGGTCAGGTCGGGTTGGGTTGGGTGAAATTATAGTTTCATCGGATCGGGTCGGGTTACGGGGTGGAGTACCCTTTCTTCTCGGGTCGGGTCGGGTGATCCAAAAACCCTACTCGACCTGACCCATACCCATCCCTAAATAGACGTGCATTTTAGTGCTTAGGTTAATTCCCTTCTCAGTCATCTATACTTTGTAATTTTTCAATTTAGTCACTAAATGAATGTTGAGTTAATTTTAGTTTGAACTTTAAGTTTTATTTCGTTTACATATTAGCCATTGTACATGTTTTATGTGTTTTAGGGTAAATATTGGATTCAATCCTTAAACCTTCGGACTAATATTTAACTTGGTCCTTAAATTTTAGATTCAACACGTTTTAGTCCTCAACTTGTTATGTGTTAGAAAGTGTAATATTCATGCTTTAGGTCCTCCTAGGTTTGTTGAATATCTGTTCTAGTCACTGATTAACATGATTAGTATGTGGAACAAAATGAATTTATTACCTACAAGTCCCTATAGTTCCACCCTAGTTCTAATTTAATCTATTAATTCTACATACTTAATATACATGCTTGATTTAATTTGTTAAGTACTCCCATGACACATGTATTCTAAATATTTCATTAAAAATGATAAAATATCCTTAGATTAGTTAATAGTAATCACTAATGTTCATATCAATTTTCAAGAACACACTTTGTAGAATGGGCGTGAAAAGTGCAACTTATCGAAGTAGTAAAATTCAATACGACATTCGAATGAAAGGAACTTGAAAATAATCGAGTATACTTTAATAAAAAGAATGAAATAATAATTGTTTTATTTTAATGATGGCACTGTGTTTGTTTATTTGGCATATTGCTTTAATTTTATTTTATATTTGATTCATGCTTAATGTGAGACCCAAATATATAATAAAGGGAATATTCTTGTATAGAGAAGAGTTAGATGGGAAATTCTTTCCATTGGTGGACATGTGAATCCTGTGATCTCCTCTCAAAATAGGGAATATTCCTTATAGTTTGAAACAAATTAATTGATAAACAATAAAATAAATCGTGAGATAATTTTTGAGTTAAACATTTTTAATTTCCATTACAACGAGGAAGTATAAGCGATTAGGTACCAGTATTGGACTTGGTGGGGTGTTTTTCTTTGCCCACTCGTAACCAACTTCCGATCCCTTACAAAATGAATTTCTGGTAAACGTAGATAAATTTTTCTTTAAAAATGATTCTTTATTAACTTGTTTTAAAAGACATTTTTACATATTCAACCTACCTAACCCCAAAGGTCGATGGAGAGTTTGAAATACATCGATTTCTAAATAACTAAATTTTCAAAAATAAAATGTTTATCTAAAAAATAAAATCGTTTTGGTTTTGAAAAAAGAAACATTAGGACAATCCTGCAAACAATCAATAACTTCTCCTGTAATAGGCTTGAACTATAACCACCATGCTGAAAAGAATTCTGGCCTTGACAACCTTAGCTTCGCTAAATGAATTGTCGTACCGTTTTCGGCCAAAGCGAATCAATTCAGTATCAAATTTCATCAAAATAACTGTTTTTATGTTTCGATATACTGCAATAAAAATATGCATTTTAGATCTTTTGATGATCTTTGGAAAATTCAGAATCAAATCTAAATTAATTCAGGACTTAGTACAACTTATATGAACATATCTTCTTCGACAAGTGCTTCATGAGATCACTTCTATAACGAGTAATTGGGACCGTAAATATGTTTAGATTTAGGCAATACGTAAAGAAATTTGTGGAGCATTTATTTATAAAAGGACTATTTTTAGTGCCAACAAATCCATGCATTCGTAAAATAATTGGAAAACACATCCACAGTTACGTAAGGATTCATTTTTATTATTAAAACAAGTGGGCGCACTGGACAATACATTGCCGAATACAAATTTGTCTACATCATTAACTTCAGACGCAGAGACTAAGCTGGGCTCCTGATTTTCATCTCCACGGCCTCTCTATATATTTGTTCAAACCATATTTTGTTGCTTTATTTGAATCACTCTTCTCCTGCAAAAGAAAAGCCATAGTTTTCTTTATTGAGCTGTTTAACGATCAAAACGTGGAAAACAACTTGAAATAATGCATCTTGACGAGATGGAAAAAGAGATTCTAATGTATGTTACCTTAGAGTACGATCACAACCGTAACTTAGTAGTGGTGACGAGGTGGTGGTGGTGACTTGTACTTATATGTCTCCTTAGGAGGAGGAGGAGACTTGTACTTGTATACCAGAAGAGGTGGAGGTGGAGACTTGTACTTGTATGGCTCCTTAGGAGGAGGAGGAGGAGACTTGTACTTATAGACTGGTGGGGGTGGCGGTGGTGACTTATACTTGTATGTCTCCTTGGGAGGAGGAGGAGACTTGTAGACGGGAGGAGGTGGAGGAGGAGACTTGTACTTGTATGACTCCTTAGGAGGAGGAGGAGACTTGTACTTGTAAACTGGAGGAGGTGGAGACTTATACTTGTATGACTCCTTGGGAGGAGGAGGTGGAGACTTGTAAGGTGGTGGAGGATAATGTACCGGCGGAGGTGGTGGAGATTTATACTTGTAAACAGGGGTTGGTGGAGGAGGAGACTTGTACTTGTATGTCTCCTTGGGAGGAGGAGGAGGTGGTGACTTGTAATGATAGGGTGGTGGTGGGTACTTCTTAGGAGGAGGTGGAGGTGAGGAATAAGTATGATCAGCTGAGATTTCAAAAGGCAAACTAAAAGACACTGCTAAGATTAAGAGAGAAAGAAAGAGAGAGGTCATTGAAGACCCCATTTTCCCCATGTTTACTACAAAGCTGGGTTTAGTTTTGTTGTGCTCTTAGCCACCCTCTTCACTTGCTTTATATAGACTTTGTTTTTACCTTGTAAACATCATGAGGTTAATTTAAAATTGTAAAAAAGTCAAATAAAAATAAAAAGGAAAGTTTGAACTGATTAAGATTCATAGTTTATATTATTGGGAGAATCTTTGAAGTTGGCAGCTTGAGTTGAAATTGGTAGCCAAGCAGGGAATAAAGTAATGGTGTCTCGAATAGGATATACAATTTAATTTAAATTTATTAGTCTCATAGTTGATTTTATACGTATCATATATATATCAATATGATGTGATAAATAAATTTAATTAATTTTTAATCAATTAAAAGTACAATTTTTTTATAAAAAATTGAGCATTTATTTAATTTTTAAGAAAAAATTAAGAAAGTAAAGAATTTTAAAATATAACAATATTTAAAATAAAAATATTAGAATTATAAAATATTAAAATTTAAAATTCTTAAAAATATATAAAGTATTAGAATGTTTAAACAATTATATCGAAAATATCTTTATTGTATCTCGTCAATTTAAATATATTATTATTTCTTAAATATATTTTTTGAGTATAATCAACATTATATTAATTTAATGAAGAAAATAATATGTGGGTATATTCTTACATTTACACGGATCATATCATGAACCTTATAGTTCGAACATTCAACTTAGATTGAGGGGTGAACTCTCTGGCCACTAGTTCTAACTAGCAAATTTTGAAAACTCTCAGCAATTAGTATAATCCATGTTCTATTTTATAATTAAAATATTTTTTTATTTTTAATATAATTATCGACATTTGACTCATTTATCCATTGATCTTATTTAATTTAACCTGATATGACATAATAAAAACACATCTTCAATTTATAATTCAATCGGATCCGAGTTTAGTGTAATTTAAGTAACCCGAAATTCGACTCGTCTTTTAAGATAAAATTCACACTCGATCCAATCAGATCTAACATAAATATATTTATAATCCTTAATTTTATTTTGTAAAATAGAGATCTAATTGAAAAAAATATAGAGGGGTGTTTTGTTTTGCTAGGAAAAAGTAATATTATATTGAAGATTAATCTAGAACGTGTGCCTCGTTAAAAACATATCAAAGCTCAATCAGAGGAAAAGAGTACAACACAACTATATATAATTATATTATTCTTAACCCTAAGCCTAAATAGAGAAAAAGAGTATAACACAATCAGCAAAAAGATGAGTATTATTGTAATTATTCATAAATATATAAGGTACAATTATATTATGTTTATTGATCAAGTCGGATATTTTTTACCCTAAACATTAACCTAATCTAAGCCGAATTCATAATCTAAAAAATACGACCCGAACTTAATTTTTTTTTAAAAACCTACCCAATAAAATTAGACCAAATCCAACCTCATTCAATTTGAAATTAATTATGATAAAAATATTTATTACAAGGCGTAACATAATTGCATATTTCCCAATGGATTTGATTGCTTTGAAAAAGTAGTATATGGCACCTAACCTTTGCATGAAATTTGTGGCAAAGGGACCGGGCGCTTAGACTTTATTTGCCAACCAGGCTCCATTTATTTTAATTAAACATAAATAAATTTTATTAATTGAATGATATTCTGGATCAAATCACCCTTAATATATGCTACATCGGTATATGATTTGATTAATATATGCTACTTGTTTTAATTCCTTTAATTTAGATTAAATCATTTTTATTTTTGAATAAAAAGATTATTTTCTGTTTTTCATAAGATTATTAATATATCATTAATTTATAATGACTTGAAGGAAGGGCTATAGAATCAGTTAACAAAGTCTTGAATTAACGTTAGATTAATTTATCCTAATTAAATTACCGTACTATAAGTACAAATCCAAATACCCTAAAATTTTAGTAAAAAAAAGATTCAACTTATTGTCTAGGCTTTCCTCCTTTGACAGCTAATGCAGTAATTATTGACTACGTTTTTGGAGACACACTATCTTTCTATTTTTCTTGGCTAAAATACAAAAGAAACACCATGTTTTGTCTTCAAATTTTCTTGAAAACCAAACACGATTATTTTCTCTATTTTTATTCAATATTTGGAGTATAATTTCCATCGATTTTCATTTTAGAATGTGTTCAAATAACGAGATGAGAAATTATTATATCATTGAGATCGTTTCGTTCGTACATCAATATATTATTTTTTTCGAATTTAAGGTTGGTGTTACAAAATCAATTTAATTAAAAAATGAATTTAGATAATAACTAATATTAAGATTGCATATTTTCCAACCGCCTAGAATGACGACTTTGTAACAAAAAGCCAAATTCCATTTTTATTAAAAAAATTACAACTTAAAAATTAAATAAAAATTAAACTACCGTTGATTATGAGACTTATTATTATTTAGTAGTGAGGTTTTAAGTTCGAGCACCACAAATATAGAGGTATGAGTCTTTTTTGTCAAATGGTTTAGATTTTTTTAACAAATATTATCTTATATTCACCCATGATTTATCAAAAGAATAATAAATTAATAAAATTTTAAATAAACCATTTTCACCCTGTTTATTAGTACAATAGAACATCTATAAATTAATACTTGATAAATAATAATTTCTCTAAAATAATCATTTTTCGGTCCCGACTTGAGCTCAAGATCTAAATTAATAGTTTCCTTAAATTAAGTAGATAATATATTTTTTTGGAAAATTCTTATATAAATCTATGGTGCTTTTAATGTTATAAATTATTAATTCTATAAAATTACAAATATAATTAGGACAACTTAGTAAAATATGATTCTATTCTTGTTTGCTTCTTTTTAAAATTTAAATGTAGTTGTATTTCATCTCTAAAATTATAAATGTTTATGTTGTTTATATAGTAGTTGATTTTCTTACCATACATGAACTTGCATTCAGTTTTAACTAGTACTACCTACTACAATGAACTTTGTTTTTCTTAGAGGTATGTATTATATTTAATTAGTCACATTATACATGAACATCATTAAATTAGTTAATATAACAAATATTTTTTATTCATGAAGAATAATATAGGCATGTTGAATCGGAAACAAATTCTTTAAATTAATAATATTGATTTATCGATTAGCTAATACCTCTAAAGGGTCTCGCCATGAGTACACCTCTAAAGGTTTTCTAACCCTAATGATTGTAACTGCTACGCATTATCTAAATGTGACACTGACACTCCTCTGCATTATCTGAATACAACACTGACTCTGATGTGCATTATCTGAATGCATCACTGTTAGTATCTAGTCTAACATAGCCATTAGACACTAGTTAACTGAGGGAATTCAATGTCACAAAACATCAGTGAAATTCTAACTAAGCTACTGAATGATCTCTTGGTCTCACATAGCCATCATGTACAATTCCCGCTCAATTGAAGCATTGGCTCGATCTCACATAGCCGTCAAACCAAGCTTTAAGGATGTATATTGTACTAGACTGATAAAACTACACATGCATATATGAGGGCCCAAAGGCCACATAACACTGACAATTCCCTACTAGGGGAATTGAGGTAGCCTAACTACACACTAGTATAGTTTTACGCACTAAAGTGAGGCCAACCCCTCACTATCTATTATCTCGCTCGTTCTCTCATCTAGAACATTATACGAAGGTTTATTAGTATGTTAATTCTTGATAATTTATTAAGTTGCTCTATTTTGGTCTTTAGCACTTAAGGATGTTTTAGTTATTTTTATCTTTATGTGTTTTTTGATTTTACGATGATATTGATTATGTTATTCATTTACTACATTATTTATTGTCCCGATACCCGACTCGGGTTCAATACTGAGTAACGATACTCTAGTCGCTCTCACTACGCTTTCTCTCAATTCACCTTTAAATTGGAGGGATAACTATATATTCACCATTCGCTGACCTTCTTGTAGTACGCATCTCACTATTTCTTAATCTTATAAGTTTATCATACCGCTTTTTGGTACATCATCTACAACGATCCTTTATTCTTATATACTCGCTACATGCTTGGTTGAAGGTACTTGAACGTTGTAAATTGTTATGGTTATTTCAGTTGTAATCCACTCCTACGAGTGTTTTTGGTCCCCTTTTCTATTTATATCCCTCATGGACTAAGTTCTACCATTACGGATCATCCATAGCTCTTACGAGCCTTGAAGAGGTCAAAATTAACCATCTAAAGTGGATACTATCGATACTCTACTTGCAATATCAATACCCCTATGAGTATTGGTACCAAAATGGCTTATGTTGCTAAAAATATGACCTAGTATCGATACTCTACACCTTGAGTATTGATACTATAGGGGTAGTATGTATACTCTCCCCAACAGTTTCGATACTCCCTTTTTTAAACCTCAAATTTCATCCCAAATCATCCAATATCGATATTCAAACCTAAAAATGACTTATTTAATTTTGGGAAACACACAAAAATCACTCTAAAGTCTATAGTTTGGTTCCTAATCATGTGCTAAAGCTTTAGGAAGTTAATTAGGGTCTTAAACTATCATAAAACATGTGTTTTACATCAAATTTGTCATCTATATCATGAATCAAGTATGAAACACTAAAATGATCAAATACCCAAATCTCAACAAATCATCAAATACCCAAATCTCAACAAAACATCATGCTTATAAAATCCTTAACACTCCGAAGGATTAGAAATACACTGCCTTGGTCAAAGAATCCCGAAATAAAACTCCTTTGGCTAGCAATAACTCTCCACCAAGACTTGGATGATAAAACCCACATTTTTCTTACAAACAAAGAACCTATATAAGGCTTTAAATCATTAAAATGATGTTGTTGGAGGGATTAAGAACGAAATTGAAGTATGAAAGAGACTCAAGAATTTACCTTTAAGCTATGGTACTTGTGTGGAAGAATGAAGAATAAAATGTGGAGAAAGGAAAAAGATGAAATGAAGGGAAGAAGATGAAATGAGAGAGATAAAGCTCTTATCCTTTAAAATGGGGGTAATTATGCTTTTGGCACATTCTCATATTTATATCATTCAAAAACCTATTTTTTTATGGAAAATTGGGCTCAATTCCAACCCAATATAGCTCACCATTGGCCCAACGACTGTAATTATGAATTCCATGAGGTTCACTTACCTCTCGGTAAACCTGAAACTACTAGTCCAAAATTTAGGGTGTTACATGATTTAGTTGTCGTGAGATAATGATAATGATGATAAAGATGAAGGATAAATGTCCTACGAAGAAAAGGTAAAATGAAGAGAAATAAAGGGAAGAAGATGAAATGAGATAGATAAAAGCTCTCACCCTTTAAAATGGGGTAATTATGCTTTTTGGTGCATTCTCTTCTTTTTACCATTCAAAAACCTTCTTTTTTATGGAAAATTGGGCTCAGTTCCAACCCAATTTAGCTCATCGTTAGCCGAATGACTGTAATTATGAATTTCATAAGGTTTACTTACCTCTCGGTAAACCCGAAACTACTAGCCCATAATTTAAGGTGTTACATGAAGTAGTTGTCGCGAGATAATGATAAAGATGAAGGATAAATGTCCTACGAACACTCATAGCCACAATTGACTAGGCAAACTCAATAATTGGCTCTAATCGGCCCTCCTAATCATAATGAGAAGGCAAACTGGATTGCAAATATCTTCCTTATGAAAAACTTGAAGAAGTTAGTGATGAAGAATACTTCAAAGACACAAGGCAATCAACACTTGCAAAAATGAACTCTCGTTGTATTATTAATCAAAGAAATTTGATTTACAATGGCGAATGGAACCTACTTTATACAAGATGAGGGGTTTCATAAATCTAAGCAACTACTAAATAAAATAATAATAATAAACTAAAGATAATGTTTTGATTTTATCCTAATCCCTAATAAAATAATAATAAACTGAAATAACATGTTAACTCTGTCTTAATTCCTAATAAAATAATAAATCTAATCCTAAATTAAAATGCATAATCATATATAAACTATATTACAAATAATCAATAAAATTATTGATAATTCGTAAAATTTACAAAATCTCGTATTAATCAAATATATGAACTTTCGCATTCGATGTCTTCACTAAAATGGATGTATCATGAGTTCCCAACATCATATTGACACGTTTCAAGTACCGTTGGAAAGCTAAGAGACAACTAGTCGTATTTTCAGAAGACATGTCGACCAAATAACACCCTGATCCCATTCAGAAAGTTGTCGTAAGTCTGTTTTTGTTTTGGTCTTCTTATCCAAGGCTTGGATGTGTGGGTCAATTGAAAGAGTTTGTGATAACCGTTGTTTTGCTATCAAAATAATTCCTGGCTTCTTAATAAATAAAAATGAAAATGTAGTATAGAGAAGCAGGGTCGATCCATAAGGACTGTGGTGTTTCTGATTTAATAAAACTCTTTCTTGATTTTAGAAAAAGATAAAATTCCAGATGAAGTTGAAAAGATATATTAAAATAAAATTAAAAAAAAAAGAAAAATAATATAATAATAAATATTAATAGTAATAAATATAAAAGGGGGATTTTTTTAAAGTTGTGGTTAAAATAAAAAATAATAATTAAATAAAAATAATAATTAAATAAACAAATTAAAGAGATTAAGATAAAGATAAACTTATTGTGAAAGCAGTCTCAGACTTCAGCTTCGCCTCAAATTCCTCGGATCATCAAAACAAATTTTTACTTCAAGATTCACGTAAGCTTACAAGAACAATTCTTCGCTGCCAACTCGGATTGTGTCGTTTCAACAACAACTGATTCCGATCTCTGTTTCCTCTTAGCAAACAATTTTGCTAAGTGTGTTCTCGTGAAGTTGATTATGCTTCAATAAGCAAATCCTTCTTCAAACATTAACCATAACAATATCTAGACCAATGTAGAAATAGTTTTGATTTGAAAAGTAAGCTTCAGAAAACAAAGAGAAAATCCGAAGCGATTTAAGTACCTTACAATTCTCACGTTTGGAATTGAGCCTTCGCTTTAGTCTTCGGCTTGAAAGAAAATTAGCTAAGCATAACCAAAGTCATACTTAGCATAATAGAAAAATATGCGAAAAATAGAGAGAAAGCTAGAGCGAAAAAGAAGATTTTATTCTCAAATGAGAGATATATGAGAGATATGTTTCTAGGCTCACCTTTAGAGGGTATTTATAGCCTTCAAAATCCTAAAAACAAGCTAAAACATCTTAAATCCTAATTAAAACACTTAAAACTATTTAAACTAAAATACCTAAAAAATAATATAATATTATAAATCCTAATTAAAATACTAAAACCTATTTAAACTAAAATACAAAGATAAAGATAAAATATAAAAATAATATCCTAAAACTTAATTAAAATACTAAAAACCTATTTAAACTAAAATACAAAGATAAAATATAATGTTTAAAATGTTATCCTAAATTTGAGTTTAATCCAAATCCGAATTCCAGCCAGCTTTGATTCCGAAAATAAAAAATCTGCAGAATTGTGTCCTTTTTGTGCAATTTCCATAATCTTACATCATGTACAGAAAATAAATTAAAATGAACAAATAAACCACAAAAATCAATGATTAAAGAGTAATTTAAAAGTAAAATATTAACTAAATTAAGCACTTATCAGTTTGTTCATCTTTCTTTGACGTGAGGCTTGTGGTGCATGTATCATTTATTACTATATTTCTATATAAAAAATATTTTCATTAGTTTACTTTGTGGATGTAAAAAATTTTAGGCTAAACTATATATTTAGTACCCTAACTAACACTTTCATTCGACCCGAACCGATTTGATTGAGTCAGATTTAAAAAAAATGGGTTTGGGTCGAGTTTCGGTGGAGGGCTAAAAAACTTCGGCCCAACCCAAGGATAATAAATTAATTTATTTAAAATTATTATTATTATTATTATTAATTAAATCCTTATTTTATATCATGTCAGATTAATACTCTTAAAATTTGGGTTGGGTCGGAGTCGGGTGGAAGATATATATTTTTTGGGTCGAGTTGGGCAGAGGTTGTAATACCCCAAATTTTGACTAGTGACTAAAATGAAATTTTTGAAAGTTTAGTTACTAAAGTATAAAGTTTGAAAAGTTTAAGGACCAAAAATGTAATTTTAAAAAGTCATATATTTTAGCATGTAAATGAACTGTTTAGATTAAAACAGAGATTTTAGTATGGATTAGATTTTCGGTAGGGATTAAAGTTAAAAGCTATAAAACGATAAAGTTCGGTATTGAAAACGGATAATCGGATCAAACCAGAATTTTACGAAAATTTGAAGGATGTTAGAAAATAGTTGGAAATATTATTTCCATATTTTAGATCAAATAAATTTAGCTCAGAACACTGTAATTGTTTCATATTTGATCGAAACAGTGGAGTTTAAGTGACTAAAATGCAATTTTTGAAAATTACATAGCCAAATTAGATAGTCAAAGTCAAGTTGATTCATCTTTGACCAAGGAATATTTTAATGGAGGATATTGTAATGGCAATTGGTAAATATCAAGTTTCATTAATGGTATTTTGGAGATTTTTCATTAATTGAATTTTAAATTCAATTTAATTGGTTTAAATGTCATGTGTATCATGAAAATTGCTAGAAAAAAAACCAAGAACTCTTCTTCTCCATCAACATGTTGCCGTGAACCCCTCCAAGTGATCCAAGTAACTCAAAAAAGAAGGAAAAAGTGTGGAATTGAGAAGATTATCGAGGAGGAGATTCGACAGGAAAGCAAAGGTGAGTGTATTTAATTCGTGGTTGTGTTATCGTACAAACATTAGCTTGCGATGAGCCGATGACGGAGTTAATCCGGTAAGAAGTGGCTCCTAATGTTGTGTGAAATGTGATTCTAGCCTAAGATTCATTTATTAAGCTTATAGAATTATGAAATTAAGTTAAGGATGCTAATTAAGGAAAGTTGTTTAGAAATTAGAATTCGAGCAGTGAGTTTATAAATTCGCCATAAATTATAAAGAATTTATTAGAGGATGATCTCTATACCTTTAGATTCATATGTCAGTCTAATTCGTTTAAACAGACAGTGATTAATTTCGATGTGTACACAAAAATATATGAATTTTTAATCGGTGATAGGTCAGAAAACAGAGCAGCAGATTCTGCCAAAACAGCTTCTATCAATCAACTTTGAAAATTAGTTATAAATTGTACAAGTGGAATTAGACAGATTGCCTTATATGGTTAGACTCGTATTCGAATTTAGTTTTCATTAGTGCAAACATAATAATTTTTTAGTATATTAATTAATACAGAATAATATTTTCTGATGGTAGTGCAAACTGACAGAATATAGAATTTTGATAAGTTGTATATTGAAAGTAGTGGAAGTAAAATGATTTAAATCTAAAGCTTAGTGAGACTTATATTTTGATTTAAAATGATAGTAATAAAGGGTTAAAATGAATCCATATTGTTTATTTGATTATTATTATAATCGAGGACGACTTGCGATAAGTCAACCTTATTTTATTTTCAGTATGATTTATAAATTTTCAGTATGGAGTATTTCTATAATATTTTGGGTTTATCAAGCTTTATGAATGATTTTGAGTATGAACTGCCCAAGTATGATATTTAAGATGATGAATTCTAAATGTTTACAGTTATCAGATAATTATAAGATCATATATTTCACAGTTATCATATACATAATAATAAATGATTATATAATGATAAGTATAAGCCTATTGTATGTTGCATTGAGAGTCGTAGGTACATTTGGCATGCCATTAAGTGAGTACATATCAGTTCACCTTTGGTATATTCGTGTATCAATGTTTCAGTTATCAGTTCAGCTTTGGTACATTCATGTATCAATGTTCAGCACCGTTGGTGCTCATTCAGGTTATGATTGCACTGAAGTGCATCATATCTCAGTTTTAGTTATGATTCGGCACCGTGATGTGCCTAGTACGCACCTTAAACTCACGTACCTTATATTCTCTTACATATACATTGAGTTATAACAGTAAATGTGAAGGTTATGATAGTATGTGAAAAAAAGGAACATAGACTTGGAAAGAATGTTTTGAAATATGTTCGAATGAACAAAACAAAAGTTATTTATGATATTCGATGTTGACTTACATTATTTTTGATAAAATCATGATATGATGATTTTTCAGGTTATCAGAAGGAAAAATGACTTGACTAGCCCGGTTTGGAGTTTAATGTTTTTATTTAAATTACAATTTGTTTCTTATATTTTTATGAAATTTATGGGTTTTCATCACTTTAATTATATTTCTACCTCACAAAGTTTTACTTAGCGCATGATGATTTTTATGCGTAGGTTCAAATAAAGTAGAGGTCGTGAAGTAAGGAGCTTGTCATAATTTTATGCAAGTTCAAACTTACGACAATATCAGTAAGACATCCTAACTTTGACTTATTAGTGGCATGTACATTATATTTGTTGGGTTGCTTTATCAAATTTATTTTAAAAGGGTTTGTAATAGTAATTATGATTATTTTCTTTAGTTTTGTCTAATTTTAGTATTAATCGTATTTATGAGTGAATAATATAAATGTTATATTTTAAATGGTTTAAAATCAAGCGGTATTAGGCAGTCGTACTTGGATATGAACAATACTGAACTGCCTAACATCTGTAGCTCGTATTATGAGACATATATGGGCTATGGGTGTTACAGATGATATATAATTTTAGGGTCGGGTCGGGTCGAGTTCAGGTGAAGAATACATATTTTTAGGTCGAATCGAGTTGGTCAAAAATCTAACCTAACCCGACCAGTTGTCATCACTAGGTGATACTAACGTATCATCATAAGATAATATTATGTCATCATTAAAAAATCTTTTAGAAAATGTTAAGTTAGGGGTTATGTTAATCTTTTAATGCCGATTGATCAAAATAAAATTAAAATATATTATTAAAAGTGATTTAAAAAAATAATTGAATTAGTAAAGCATAACGTAAGTAGTAATTGGGTACCAGATATGTAGTATGCCCTACAATTTAATAAGATAATATATTAAGATTTTAACACTATTTTATAGAATTTGGAACGACTACCCCACGTGGGATAATAATAAGTATATGCCATGCAAACGTTGATGTAACATTTAGGATAGTTAACGGGACAGCGAGATTAATGTAGACTTAAAATTTTGTTTCATTCATTTGTTGGATATATATATATATGGAAATATATTAAATTTAATAAATTGTTTTATTAATTATAAACATAAAATATTTTTTTCTTTATAAGAAATATGATATCAATAGATGTGAATCACGCAAGCTTCCAAGATCATTTAAAAGATAGAGTTTGAAATGAATTAAGATTTGGTGTCCCCCAAACTAAACTTTAAGATAACTCTAAGGTAATTCGTTCCTATGATCAATAAAAATCGTTGTTAATCATGGGTTGAGCCACATGAGCGGTGTCAATTTACACCACAAAAGTTTCCAAAAAAATTATTTTTATATAAATTTAATATATATAGTATAAAAATAAAAAAAATGACAATTCTTTCAAGAAAGTTTTGACACCCTTTAAAATATAAGTCCCGTTTTTTAATTAATAATTAAAAAATTAAAATTTATTTTTTCTACACACAAAAAGTCAAGTCACTTTCTCCGTATATTTTACTTTTTAAAATTTAACTCTATCTCATTTTAACCCAACCTTTTTTATTTTATAAATATTTAATAATAAAAAAATTAAAAAAATATATTTTCAAGTTTTTAATCAAATATATTCAACCCTCTTTTCCCCAAAATTCTATTTTCTCTGTGAACCCTAACCCAAAATTTTAAACCATCACTAAATAAACATCCAACAAGCACATGCATTTATCAAATAATGGTCAACTAAATGTTTGGTATTATTTAGATTAATTTTAGGTAAGTGTTTATTTCATTTTGACAATTGGTTCGGAATAAATTTCATGCCTCGAATTTTTCTTTCTCGTTATTCGGTTGGTGGCACTTACATGTCTGCTTCAACGCCACCTCAGTGATAATCCTCTTGTCTGATCCATTTCCATGCTTCAACGCCGGGACTGGCTTCTTGATTTTACTTGGATCCCACGTGAAGCAAACTTTCCTGCTGATGCCTTGGCGAAGAATGCACCTATGCCTCACTTGAGCAGATAAGTTTCGATGCCCCTCCCAGCTTCATCAGTGATCTTCTTTTCCAATACCTTACAGGACCCCCTATTGTAAAACTAGCTTGAACTAGTCTGTTTTCTCTCCCACTTCAATTAAAAATAATAATAAATATTTTTATTAAAATGATACTAAAAATTATATATTTATATTAATTTATATAAAATAATGATGTTTTGAGTGTTTATGTGTTGAAGTGAAAATTTCGTAAAATGACTTACAAAAAATCAAAATGTAAGTTATTTTCTAAAAAATGAAAAGGAATTTCAATTGATCAGGAAAATAAATTACATTGACTATATATTTTCTGCTAACCAAACACTGAAAAATGAGGGAAATATTTTATAAAAAATAGTTACAGAAAACAAACGGACCCTAAATTTTTTTTGTTCTTATGTTGGTACAGTAGAAACTCTTTAAATTAATACTCGGTAAATTAATAAACTCACTAAAATAATAAATTTGTCCGGTCCCGACTTGGGCCAATGTAAAAAATTGAAAAACTCGATAAAATAATAAGATAATAATTTTTCGTGAGATCCCTTTATAATTTTCGGTCCCAAGAAAATCATAAATTAATAATTCATAGAAACTGAAAAAAATATATTACACTCTATTGAAATATGATTCAATAGTTGTATGTTTTCCTTTAAAGTTCAAGTCTATTTGGAGCTCATTATTAATTTAACTCATCTCTTGCAACGTAATTCTAAGAGGCATAGACTAATTTGCCTTTTTGTTTGGTATGTACAGTATAATTACTTAAAAACTCTTTAAATTAATAATTATTAATTTATCGATAAATTAATAACTCTCTAAATTAATAAATTTCTCCTATCCTGACATTATTAATTTATAGAGTTTTAACTGTAGTTGAAATGTAATTTTATGTATTATTTTGGTAAATTTATTAACGGTGTCAATTTTCAACGATGTAATAATACAAGATTAAATAATATGTCAATGATGATTTTATTATGCAAGTGTAATAAATAAAACTTAATATTGAAAAATATTAAAAGTACTAAACAATGAATAAAATTTATATTCAAACATAAAGTTAAGAATAAAATTCTTTAGATACTAATTCGTTGAAAAATGTATTATTCAAATATTAAATATAATTGATTTAAACAAAAAATGAAAATGAAAATAATGTTCTAACAAATTCAAATTATATTAAAAATTTTAAAGTCGTTACTAAATAAACATCCAACAAATACATACATTTAACAAATAATGGTCAACTAAATGTTTGGTAATATTTAGATTAATTTTAGGTAAGTGTTTATTTCATTTTGACAATTGGTTCGGAATAAATTTCATGTCTCGAATTTTTCTTTCTTGTTATCCGGTTGGTAGCACTTCGATGTCTTCTCTCAGGACATCCACATCGTTACTGTCAAGATCTTGAGTAATCTTTGATCATTCTAATCATAGATGGATCGAGAGAGTTATCTATAATTATTTTCTGAAAATTTTAAATTTATATATTTTTTATATTTTTGCCCCAATAAATAAGTTCATCTATAATATAAAATTATATGTATATTCCTGATTAATTGCGATTGTTTATTTTAGTAGGCTAGTATCTCACTTTCAAATTATAGTAAAATATATTATATTTTATGGTTAATTATTACCAACGACGGACGTAGAAATTTATGTTATAACAAATTTATAAGATTTAAAGAAAGAGAAAATTTATATAATTTTAGGAGGTAAAAACAAATATTTAATAAAAATATCTAAAACGTAAAAAAATTATAATTTTTAGAGAGTCGAATGCCCTCCTCTCAATCTCAGTCCATCATTGATTATTAGCCTACCAACTATAATGATTTGATTTAATTAACTGTGATTGTTTATGTGCAAATTACTTGAAGCAAGTTAAATAAATGTATAATATCTTTTATTAAATTCGATCACAATCAAAATAACGAGCAAACCGAATTTTAACATATGTACATAATTATAGTAAAAATAATTATTATAATTTATAAATAAATTAATTGATAATAAAAATATACTCATACTTAAATTATAATATATATATATATAAACAATATTCACTACCTCAACAATTAAGTAAATAAATGTATTATCTAAATCAAAATTCAATTAACAACTTTTTTATTAGTATATTTTAACTCGAAAATTAACAAAAATAATTATTATTGAAATCATTTAATGACTTCAATTAAACATGATTTAACTATTATTATTGAAATCTTTTAATGAGTAAATTAATGAAAATGGAAGCCGAAATTAATGACTAAATTTACGTAACTCTACCTAAGGATCCAAGAGAAATTCTACCTTTAAGAAAAACATATCAGTATTACTTTTCTTTTTTCTTTCTTTCTAAATTTATCAAACTCTACCTAAGGATCCATCTCAATCAAAATAAAATTATGGATAAATTATATCATTAATTACTAAATTTTAGATATATTTTGTTTTTCTCATTAAACTATAAAAACTTCCAATTATGATATTAAATTTCTTGAATTCTCTTTTTAGTTAAATTTTAATTCTATCGTGACTTATCGTAATACTATCATCGATACTTTTTTTCTCCAACTAAGATTATAAGAAATTTTAATAAGACCTATTGCAAAAAATTTTAGCTAAATTATTACTCTATTGCGGCGTTTATTGGAAAAATGCCGCTAAAATATCTTTTTGTGGTGTTTGGATTATAAACGCCGTTATATGCAAAAATTTTGTGGCGTTTACTCTCTAAACGTCGCTAAAAACGCCGCTACTGCTGCAAGCGCCTTCTTTACCCAAAAAAAAAATTAAAGTTTATCGTCGCTTGGTGTTCAAATAAAATTGGTATCGTAATATTCTTTTATTATTATTTTTAATTGATTTTTCTTAGAACCCATTCAAAATTGTCAAAAATATATTCAAAACTTGAACATTCTAATGCTCCAATATTCACCGACAGACATACAACGAGACTCGTTTCAAAATATGTAATTCATATTTATTCACAGGAGTAGGCGAAGACTAGTAGTACAGTACTTGTTTTATTGCCATCTAGAAACAACTAGAATTCACTTTCACCAGGGCAGAGAAAATTAAATAAAAAAAAAGGTTTAATGCAGAAGGTTTTGAATAACTTTAGTAGTCTTCTTTAAAATATTTATTCACAGAGTTATATATTTTAAGAAGTTTGTAAATATAATTAAGTTAATATATATAATAAAATATAAACACTAAATATATTAAATTCACAAGTTATAATTATATATAATAAGACTCAAACATAAATATTCAATGACTCAAAATTTTAATCTTACCAATATGATAAGATTTCTTGAAATTTTGGACAAAATATATTGATCATACATCATTTATGAAATTAAGCCTAACTGAAAAGTATATCTGTACCAAATAAGTTTTCATATATGTTCTTTGAAAAGTCTTAACCAATTAAAAATAGGGTTAAGTAAACAGTTGTTTTCAAACACAAAAATTCAATGGATCCACTTGCCTTTCGAAAATTAATTTTAACAAATTTTTTTTTTAAAAAAATAGCTATAAATAATAAGGTAAATATACAAATGGTTCATCGACTATAATATATTATTTTATTAAGTCATTTGATTAGTAAAAGTTAGAAAATGATCTTCTGATTATATAGTATTGTTTTGTTGAGTCCATCGACAATTAAAAATTACAAAATGGTCACTCAACTATTCATTATGTTTCAAACTCGTCTTTTTCTGTTAAAAATGATGGTATTATGAGCTGAAAGTTAACATGCTGGCTATGATTTGATAAAATCTTATCCCATAATCTCAATAACTATCATATCTCAGTCATCATGTTAACGTCTAACTTAGATAATCACCAAACTTAAAATTTTGTGTTCGTCTCTGATAATAATTAATCACAAAATACAATATATTTTGTTATAAACTGAAAGTGAGTTACACATATGATTTTATATTAGGATGAAGTTATAAAGTTTAAGTATAACGAAAATAAATTATCAATAAAAATATTTAAATTATATAAAAAATTAACTTTTGTAGAGAACTCGTTCCATCAACTCTTCGGTCCATCCCTAATTACATGATCAAATATTACACAAGATCTTGATAGTAACAATGTGGATGTCCTGAGACAAGACAAAAGAGGTTGTTATTTGAATTTAGGGTTTGGTTTGCAATGTAAAGGTGACAATGACAAGTAGACATCTAAGTGCTACCAACCGAATAACGAGAAAAAAAAATCGAGACATGAAATTTATTCCGAACCAATTGTCAAATGAAATAAACACTTACCTAAAATTAATCTAAATAATACCAAACATTTAGTTGACCATTATTTGTTAAATGCATGTGCTTGTTGGATGTTTATTTAGTGATGGTTTAAAATTTTGGCTTAGGGTTCATAGAGAAAATAAAATTTTGTGGAAAAGAGGGTTAAATATATTTGATTAAAAACTTGAAAAGAGATTTTTTAAATTTTATTATTATTAAATATTTTATAAAATAAAAAGGTAGGTTAAAATGAAATAAAGTTAAATTTTAAAAATTAAAATATCCGGAGAAAGTAACTATTGACTTTTTGTGTAGAAAAAATAAATTTTAATTTTTTAATTATTAATTAAAAAAATGGGACTTATATTTTAAAGGGTTTCAAAACTTTCTTGAAAGAAGTGTCATTTTTTTATTTTTATACCATATATATTAAAATTATATAAAAAATAACTTTTTTTTAAACTTTGTGGTGTAAATTGACACCGCTCATGTAATGTGGCTCAATCCATGATAAAAATTAAAATATCCGGAGAAAGTAACTATTGACTTTTTGTGTAGAAAAAATAAATTTTAATTTTTTAATTATTAATTAAAAAAATGGGACTTATATTTTAAAGGGTTTCAAAACTTTCTTGAAAGAAGTGTCATTTTTTTATTTTTATACCATATATATTAAAATTATATAAAAAATAACTTTTTTTTAAACTTTGTGGTGTAAATTGACACCGCTCATGTAATGTGGCTCAATCCATGATAAACAACAATTTTTATTGATCAAAGGAACGAATTACCTTAGAGTTATCTTAAAGTTTAGTTTGTGGGACACCAAATCTTAATTCATTTCAAACTAAATTAGCTAATCATATTCCCACATGTAATGGGGTAAAGTGGAGGTAGGGTAGTAGGTTGCCCCCAACGTCATGTTAAGAACAATTTCCGTGAAAGACCTCCGTTATATGAATTGCCCTCAGTGGAACTCGATCCTACGACCATAAGATTAAGAGCATTGTGCTCTACCAACTGAACTAGACGGACAAATCAATTCATTTCAAACTCTATCTTTTAAATGATCTTAGAAGCTTGCGTGATTCACATCTATTGATATGATATTTCTTAGAAAGCAAAAGAAATATTTATGTTTTTAATTAATAAAATAATTTATTAATTTTTAATGGATTTCCATATAGATTTATATATATGAATGAAACAAAGTTTTAAGTCTACATTAATCTCGCTGTCCCATTAACTATTCTAAATGTTACATCAACGCTTGCATGGCATATACTTATTATTATGCCACGTGGGGTAGTCGTTCAAATTTCTATAAAAAAGTGTTAAAATCTTAATATATTATCTTATTAAATTGTAGGGTACGGTACATATCTAGTACCCAATTATTACTTACGTTATGTTTTACTAATTCAATTATTTTTTTAAATCATTTTTAATATTATATTTTTATTTTATTTTAGTCAATCGACGTTAAAAGATTAACATAACCCCTAACTTAACATTTTCTAAAAGATTTTTTAATGATGACATAATATTACCTTATGATGATACATTAGCATCACCTAGGGATGACAACTGGTCAGGTTGAGTTAGATTTTTGACCAACTAGATTGGACCCAAAAATATGTATTCTTCACCTGAACTCGACCCGACCCTAAAATTATATATCCTCTACCCGACTCCGACCCAACCCAAATTTTAAGAGTATTAATCTGACTTGATATAAAATAAGGATTTAATTAATAATAATAATAATTTTTTTAAATAAATTACTTTATTATCCTTGAGTCGGGTCAAAGTTTTTTAGCTCTCCACCGAAACCCGACCCTAACCCATTTGTTTAAAAATCTGACTCTATCAAATCGGGTCAGGTCGAATAAAAGTGTTAGTTAGGGTACTAAATATATAGTGTACCCTAAAATTTATTACATTCACAAAGTAAACGAATGAAAATATTTTTTATATAGAAATATATTAATAAATGCTACATGCACCACAAGCCTCACGTCAAAGAAAGATGGACAAACTCTTCCAATTAACCCACACATCCAAGCCTTGGAAAAGAAGACCAAAACAACAATAGACTTGTGACAACTTTTTGAATGGGATCAGGGTGTTATTTGGTCGACATGTCTTCTGAAGATACGACTAGTTGTCTCTTAGCTTTCCAACGGTACTTAAAACGCATCAATATGATGTTGGGAACTCATGATAGATCTATTTTAGCTAAGACACCGAATGCAAAAATTCATATATTTGATTAATACGATATTTTGTAAATATTACGAATTATCAATATTTTTATTGATTATTTGTAATATAATTTATATATTGTTGAACTATGTTTCGATATAACAAATTTAAGGCAAAATGTTTTTGGACTTGAATTGAATTTATTCAAAGCTTTTCAAAAGATTTCAAAAATAATTAAAAGTCCATTAAATTTGGATTTGAGCAAAAATACTAAGAGGTATCGATACCCCTATGGGTATCCATACCCCGGGTATCGATACCCCTATGAATGGGTATCAATACCCCTATGAAGACTCAAATATCGAATGTAAAAAGGGTACCGATACCCCTATGGGTATCTATACCCTAGGTACCGATACCCCCTGGCTCCAACGGCTAGCAACGGCTAGTTAAATTTGAATTTAACAAAGTATTACCGATACCCTTTGAAGGGGTACCTATACCCCCTGTTATGGATAACCTTGTTTTGCATAAAATAATCCCCAAATGGCTCCAAAACATCCCCAACGGCTATATACGACTTCAAACTCATTTCAAGCTATAAATACAAGCTGAGGACACTTGAATAAGTAAGAGAACAACTATCCAAGCATTCAAACACAAGAGAATAAGTTTTTCATTCATATTTTCATTTTGTCCTGTAAATATTGTTCTAGTGAGCTTAATTCTTGTAAACACCTACCTTTGAAAGGTTTATTTGTTTACTTCTTTTATCCTTTGTAAAGGGGAAAGGTTCTAGCTAAGCCCGTGTAAAAGCTAGGGAAATGTTCTAGTTTAGCCCGTGAAAAACTAGGGAGTTTGTAAAGGCTATCTCTTTGTCCTTGAAAAAAAAAGAACAAATTAGTGAATTTGTTGGAAAATCCTTGGTGAAGAGCTAAGGTAGTGGATCTAGACTTGGTTGAGACGTTGAACCACTATAAATCGTTGTGCAATTTTCTATCTTTTAATCTCCTTACTCCCTAAACACAAAAATCATTCAGATTCCTCTTTGCAAACTGTTACGGTTGTCGATTCGAGCTTTCGTAAAATTTCAACAATTGGTATTAGAGCTTAACTCGTTAGAAGGCTTAACATCCTTGAGATGATCCTCGAATAAGCTCTACCAATTCCCGACGCAATCGACGAAAAGATAGTTTCAACCTTTGGTGCCTATTACATTGAAGAATCACCTATTGTGGATTCATAACCGATCAATAAGTCACCCTTCTTCAATGGAGCAAATTATGCATATTGGAAGAATAAAATGATGTTCTTTATTTGAGCCTACAATCTAGGAGCTTGGAACTCAATCATGAACGGTTACTCCACTCCACTCCACCCGGTGAGTTAGATGATTGGGATGATTGGAGTAATGAAGAGAAGAAAAAAAGTTCCAGCACAATGCTAAGGCTATGCACATTCTCTTTTGTGCATTAGGCCCAAATGAATATGGAAGAATATCATGTTGTTCTAGTGCCAAAGAGATTTGGGATAAGCTCCAAGTCACTCATGAAGGAACCGACGAAGTGAGGGAATCAAAGAAAAGTCTTCTCAACCATAGCTACAAGAACTTCAAGATGAAACCCGCTGAAGACATCAAACTTGAGTCGGGTATCGGGCTAATAAATAATGTAGTAAATGAATAACATAATCAATATCATCGTAAAATAATGGAAACACACAAAGATAAAAATAACTAAAACACTCTTAAGTGCTAATGACCAAAATAGAGCAACTTAATAAATTATCAATAATTAACATACTAATAAACCTTCGCATAATTTTCTAGATGAAAGAACGAATGAGATAATAGCTAGTGAGGGTTGTCCTCACTTTAGTGTGTCGAGCTACACTAGTGTGTAGTTAGGCTACCTCAATTGCCCTAGTATGGAATTATTAGTGTTGTGTGGCCTTTAGACCCTCAGATATGCATGTGTAGTTGTATCAGTCTAGTACAGTATAGATCCTTAAAGCTTGGCTTGATGGTTGTGTGAGACTGAGTCAATGCTTCAGTTGAGCGGGAATGGTACCAATGCTCTGTGACATAGGGTTCCCATTCCATGATCTACCTGATGGCTATGTGTGACCAGGAGATCATTCAGCAGCTTAGTTAGAATTTCACTAATGTTATGTGGCATCGAATTCTCTTAGTTAACTAGTGTCTAATGGCTATGTTAGACCATATACTAGTAGCGTTGCATTCAGATAATGCACATCAGAGTCAATGTTGCGTTCAGATAATGCGCAAGAGTGTCAGTGTCACATTTAGATAATGCGTAGCAGTTACAATCATTAGGGTCAGGGACCCTTTAGAGGTGTACTCATGGCGAGACCCTTTAGAGGTATTAATTAATCGATAAATTAATATTATTAATTTAAAGAGATTTTTTCTGATTCAACGGACCTATATTATTCTTCATGAATAAAAAAATATACATGATATTAACTAATTTAATGATGTTCATGTATAATGTGACTAATTAAATATAATACATACCTCTATGAAAAACAAAGTTCATTTTAGTAGTTAGTGCTAGTTAAAACTTAATGCAAGTTCATGTATGGTAAGAAAAACAACTATATAAACAACATCAAATATTTATAATTTTAGAGGTGAAATACAACTAGATTTAAATTTTAAAAAGAAGCAGACAACAATAGAATCATATTTTACTAAGATGCCCTAGTTATATTTGTAATTTTATAAAATTATTAATTTATAATATTAAAGGCACCATAAATTTATATAAGGATTTTCCAAAAAAAAGTATTATCTACTTAATTTATGGAAACTATTAATTTAGATCTTGAGCTCAAGTCGGGACTGAAAATTGATTGTTTTAGAGAAGTTTTTATTTATCAAACATTAATTTATAGAGGTTCTATTGTACTAATAAACAGAGTGAAAATGATTTATTTAAAATTTTATTAATTTATTATTTTTGATAAATCTTAGATAAATATAAGGTGATATTTGTTAAAAAATCTCAACCATTTGACAGAAAAGGCTCGCACCTCAATATATGTGGTGCTTGAATTTGAAACCTCAATAAATAGTAATAAGTCTCGTAACCATCGGTAGTTTGATTTTTAAAGATTTATTTAAAATATTATTAATTTTCATTTAATTTTTTAAGTTGAATTTTTTGAATAAAATTGGAGTTTGGCTTTTTATTATAAAGTCGTCATTCTAGGCGGTTGGAAAATATGCAGTGTTAATATTAGTTATTATCTAAATTTATTTTTTAATTAAATTGATTTCGTAACACCAACCTTAAATTCAAAAAATAATATATTGACGTACGAACGAAACGATCTTAGTGGTAAAATGATTTCTCAGCTCGTTATTTGAACACATTCTAAAATGAAAATCGATGGAAATTATACTCCAAATATTGAATAAAAATAGTGAAAATAATCGTGTTTGGTTTTCAAGAAAATTTGAAGACAAAACATGGTGTTTCTTTTGTATTTTAGCCAAGAAAAATAGAAAGATAGTGTCTCCAAAAACGTAGTCAAGAATTACTGCGTTAGCTGTCAAAGGAGGAAAGCCTAGACAATAAGTTGAATCTTTTTTTTTACTAAAATTTTAGGGTATTTGGATTTGTACTTTTAGTACGGTAATTTAATTAGGATAAATTAATCTAAAGTTAATTAATGACTTTGTTAACTGAGTCTATAACCCTTCCTTCAAGTCATTATAAATTAATAATCTATTAATAATCTTATGAAAAATAGAAAAATAAACTTTTTATTCAAAAATAAAAATGATTTAATCTAAATTAAAGGAATTAAAAACAAGTTGTGGTTGTTAGAACCGAATTATCTCCTCGGTCGGTGATTAAATTAATCAACTGATATAGCAGATATTAATGGTGATTTGATCCAGACTATCATTCAATTAATAAAATTTATCTATGTTTAATTAAAAGACGATAATTAACTGTGGATGATGAATTTGATGGAAGAAATGGAGAAAAAAATTAAAGAAATGGAGACTTAAAATTAAAATAAATGGAGTCTAGCTTGAATATAAGTCTAAGTCGTCCGGTCCCTTTGTAACACCCCCAGACCGATGCGGGTGGCCCGATCTGATCTGGGTATCACATTAGGGCTACCGAAGCGACCCACCATAAAAATTTAAGAAAAATTAATGTTTTTATTAAAACATGTAAAATCATAAAATCATTTATACATACAAAAGTAAAATTTTCAAATATTCAGAAATAAAATAGATTTCTAGACTCAAATTAAAAACAAAAATACAACCTGCATGCCCCCTAATCACATGTACCATACTCTGCAAATAACGCCAGAGGAACTCCCTTACTGATGTCAATAGTTGCATTGGTACAATTCTTTTAACCTGAAAGGTGAGTAACAGAGTGGGCTTTGGGAAGCTTAGTAATACAATATTATCAGTTGATGCTACAGGACATGCAGATAAATGGAAAGCCATATAATTTCCTTATTGAATCAGACGTATACCGGATTTCGGGATAATCTGGGGATCCACTGGTAGTTCATCGAGTAGAAGCCATGAAAATCTCAGTTCATAGGAAGCATTCATAGTATCACTTTTTCAAGAGGTCGAATATGATGTCTAGTGTGTTCCAATCAAAACCAGTGAAAATTTATAAATCTTTTAAAACCATAGCGCAACCCCAACCAAACTTCATTATGGAGTTCCCCATAACTGCGTCCGTAGGGCTTACCCTAAGCACACCGCTAAGGGAGCCAACCTAAGGATATGCCTTGGGGCCTATGGGTCTACCCAAGGGTATCCTTAGGTCCGTAAGGATTTACCAGCTGGATCAGGACTGTACCTCTATACATCATAATCCTACCCATATAAAAATCCAGTAGAAAACAGTTTTAACCGTAAATCATAATATATGGATCGTGATCCAGTAAAATGTCGGAATGTAACCATGAAATAAACCATATAATTGCCTTCCACCAGTACACCATATGTAGTCCCATGATTAACCCAAGGGGAATGCCTTGGGGCCTGAGAGCCTACCCAAGAAAGTTTCTCGGGGCCTGAGAGCCTACCCAATGATTACCTTAAGTCCGTAAGGATTTACCAGTTGTATCAAAGCTATACCTCCATACTCCAGTCTACCCAAACAATGTCCTAATAAAACAGTTCAAATAGTAACCAATAGATTTCATGATCCATAAATCAGGAACGATAATATTTTCCAGTGAAAACAGGAGACATGATAACACATTTAAGGTAACCCTAGTTCATAAACCATTAATTTTATGATTCCATAAATCAGGAACAATTCATATTTTTCGGTGAAAATCGTAATCGAAGAATACATAGCATGTTAACATAGTTAATAAACCGGTAAATCAATACTTCGTTAAAACTCATTTCAAAACATGTAAAACTGTCATGTAGTACATGTGGAACAAACTAGAGGATCCAAGTATTTCTCAGAGGCACTTGGTAGTTATCAGTATGGAAAACATCAAACTGATATAATTTGATCGGATTCCAGGAACGAGGTTCTATTCAAAAGAATCGATTACTAACCGATCTAATCAGACATTTAAGGTTGAAACTTTAGAATCACACTATGATTATAAAGTATTAGGAAATTGTTCAGATACATCAGGAAAGTGTTCAGATATGACTGGAGTGATTTGAGCTGATAAGGGAAAAACGAAGATTTAGGACATTTATAATCTATGTCAACCGATCAGATTATCTCCTCGGCCGGTGATTAAATTAATCAACTGATATAGCAGATATTAATGGTGATTTGATCCAGACTATTATTCAATTAATAAAATTTATTTCTATTTAATTAAAAGACGATAATTAACTGTGGATGATGAATTTGATGGAAGAAATGGAGAAAAATATTAAAGAAATGGAGACTCAAAATTAAAATAAATGGAGCCTGGCTTGAAAATAAAGTCTAAGTCGTCCGGTCCCTTTGTAAAACCCCCGACCGATACGGGTGGCCCGATCTGATCTGGGTATCACACTAGGGCTACCGGAGCGACCCACCATAAAAATCTAAGAAAAATTAACATTTTTATTAAAACATGTAAAATCATAAAATCATTTATACATACAAAAGTAAATTTTTCTAATATTCATAAATAAAATAGATTTCTAGACTCAAATATAAAAACAAAAATACAACATGCATGCCCCCTAATCACATGTACCATACTCTACAAATAACGCCAGAGGAACTCCCTTACTGATGTCAATAGTTGCACTGGTACAATTCTTTTAACCTGAAAGGTGAGTAACAGAGTGGGCTTTGGGAAGCTTAGTAATACAATATTATCAGTTGATGCTACAGGACATGCAGATAAATGGAAAGCCATATAATTTCCTTATTGAATCAGACGTATACCGGATTTCGGGATAATCTGGGGATCCACTGGTAGTTCATCGAGTAGAAGCCATGAAAATCTCAGTTCATAGGAAGCATTCATAGTATCACTTTTTCAAGAGGTCGAATTTGATGTCTAGTGTGTTCCAATCAAAACCAGTGAAAATTTATAAATCTTTTAAAACCATAGCGCAACCCCCAACCAAACTTCATTATAGAGTTCCCCATAACTGCGTCCGTAGGGCTTACCCTAAGCACACCGCTAAGGGAGCCAACCTAAGGATATGCCTTGGGGCCTATGGGTCTACCCAAGGGTATCCTTAGGTCCATAAGGATTTACCAGCTGGATCAGGACTGTACCTCTATACATCATAATCCTACCCATATAAAAATCCAGTAGAAAACAGTTTTAACCGTAAATCATAATATCTGGATCGTGATCCAGTAAAATGTCAGAATGTAACCATGAAATAAATCATATAATTGCCTTCCACCAGTACACCATATGTAGTCCCATGATTAACCCAAGGGGAATGCCTTGGGGCCTGAGAGCCTACCCAAGAAAGTTTCTCGGGGCCTGAGAGCCTACCCAATGATTACCTTAAGTCCGTAAGGATTTACCAGTTGTATCAAATCTATACCTCCATACTTCAGTCTACCCAAATAATGTCCTAATAAAATAGTTCAAATAGTAACCAATAGATTTCATGATCCATAAATCAGGAACGATAATATTTTCCAGTGAAAACAGGAAACATGATAACACATTTAAGGTAACCCTAGTTCATAAACCATTAAATTTCATGATTCCATAAATCAGGAACAATTCATATTTTTCGGTGAAAACCGTAATCGGAGAATACATAGCATGTTAACATAGTTAATAAACCGGTAAATCAATACTTCGTTAAAACTCATTTCAAAACATGTAAAACTGTCATGTAGTACATGTGGAACAAACTAGAGGATCCAAGTATTTCTCAGAGGCACTTGGTAGTTATCAGTATGGAAAACATCAAACTGATGTAATTTGATCGGATTCCAGGAACGAGGTTCTATTCAAAAGAATCGATTACTAACCGATCTAATCAGACGTTTAAGGTTGAAACTTTAGAATCACACTATGATTCTAAAGTATCAGGAAATTGTTCAGATACATCAGGAAAGTGTTCAGATATGACTGGAGTGATTTGAGCTGATAAGGGAAAAACGAAGATTTAGAACATTTATAATTTATGTCAATCGATCAGATTATCTCCTCGGCCGGTGATTAAATTAATCAACTGATATATCAGATATTAATGGTGATTTGATCCAGACTATCATTCAATTAATAAAATTTATTTCTGTTTAATTAAAAGACGATAATTAACTGTGGATGATGAATTTGATGGAAGAAATGGAGAAAAAAAATTAAAATAAATGGAGCCTGGCTGGCAAATAAAGTCTAAGCCGCCCGGTCCCTTTGCCACAAATTTCATGCAAAGGTTAGGTGCCCATATACTACTTTTTCAAAGCAATCAAATCCATTGGGAAATATGAAATTATGTTACGCATTGTAATAAATATTTTTATGATAATTAATTTCTATTAATTTCAAATTGAATGAGGTTGGATTTGGTCTAATTTTTATGAAATATCCGACTTGATCAAAAAATATAATATAATTGCATCTTATATATTTATGAATAATTATAATAATACATATCTTTTTGTTAATTGTGTTATACTTTTTTCTTCTATTTAGGCTTAGGGTTAAGAATAATTTAATTATGTATAGTTGTGTTGTACTCTTCTCGTGAATTTTATCTTAAAAGACGAGTCGAATTTCAGGTTAGTTAAATTACACTAAATTTGGATCCGATTAAATTATAAATTGAAGATGTGTTTTTATCAGGTCATATCAAGTTAAATTAAATAAGATCAATTGATAAATGAGCCAAATGTCTATAATTATATTAAAAATAAAAAAAAAATTTTAATTATAAAATAGAATATGGATTATACTAATTGTTGAGAGTTTTCAAAATTTGCTAGTTAGAACTAGTGGCCAGAGAGTTCACCCCTCAATCTAAGTTGAATGTTCGAACTAGGAGGTTCATGATATGATGTGTGTAAATGTACGAATATACCCACATATTATTTTCTTCATTAAATTAATATAATGTTGATTATACTCAAAAATATATTTAAGAAATAATAATATATTTAAATTGACGAGATACAATAAAGATATTTTCCATATAATTGTTTAAACATTCTAATACTTTATACATTTTTAAGAATTTTAAATTTTAATATTTTATAATTCTAATATTTTTATTTTAAATATTTTTATATTTTAAAATTCTTTACTTTCTTAATTTTTTCTTAAAAATTAAATAAATGCTCAAATTTTTTTTAAAAAATTGTACTTTTAATTGATTAAAAATTAATTAAATTTATCTATTCCATCATATTTGATATATATATATGATACGTATAAAATCAACTATGAGGCTAATAAATTTAAATTAAATTGTATATCCTATTTGAGAAACCATTACTTTATTCCCTGCTTGGCTACCAATTTCAACTCAAGTTGCCAACTTCAAAGATTCTCCCAATAATATAAACTATGAATCTTCACCAGTTGAAACTTTCCTTTTCCTTTTTATTTTACTTTTTTACAATTTTAAATTAACCTCATAATGTTTACAAGGTAAAAACAAAGTCTATATAAAGCAAGTGAAAAGGGTGGCTAAGAGCATAACAAAACTAAGCCCAGCTTTGTAGTAAACATGGGGAAAATGGGGTCTTCAATGATCTCTCTCTTTCTTTCTCTCTTAATCTTAGCTTTTAGCTTGCCTTTTGAAATCTCAGCTGATCATACTTATTCCTCACCTCCACCTCCTCCTGAGAAGTATCCACCACCACCCTATCATTACAAGTCACCACCACCTCCTCCTCCCAAGGAGGCATACAAGTACAAATCTCCTCCTCCACCAACCCCTGTTTACAAGTATAAGTCTCCACCACCTCTGCCGGTGCATTATCCTCCACCACCTTACAAGTCTCCGCCTCCTCCCCCCAAGGAGTCATACAAGTATAAGTCTCCACCTCCACCTCCTCCAGTTTACAAGTACAAGTCTCCTCCTCCTCCTAAGGAGTCATACAAGTACAAGTCTCCTCCTCCTCCCAAGGAGTCATACAAGTACAAGTCTCCTCCTCCTCCCAAGGAGTCATACAAGTACAAGTCTCCTCCTCCTCCCAAGGAGTCATACAAGTACAAGTCTCCTCCTCCACCTCCTCCAGTCTACAAGTCTCCTCCTCCTCCCAAGGAGACATACAAGTATAAGTCACCACCGCCACCCCCACCAGTCTACAAGTACAAGTCTCCTCCTCCTCCTCCTAAGGAGCCATACAAGTACAAGTCTCCTCCTCCTCCTCCTAAGGAGCCATACAAGTACAAGTCTCCACCTCCACCTCCTCCGGTTTACAAGTACAAGTCTCCTCCTCCTCCCAAGGAGACATACAAGTACAAGTCACCACCACCACCTCCTCACCACTACTAAGTTACGGTTGTGATCGTAGTCTAAGGTAACATACATTAGAATCTCTTTTTCCATCTCGTCAAGATGCACTATTTCAAGTTGTTTTCCACGTTTTGATCGTTAAACAGCTCAATAAAGAAAACAATGGATTTTCTTTTGCAGGAGAAGAGTGATTCAAATAAAGCAACAAAATATGGTTTGAACAAATATATAGAGAGGCCGTGGAGATGAAAATCAGGAGCCCAGCTTAGTCTCCGCGTCTGAAGTTAATGATGTAGACAAATTTATATTCGGCAATGTATTGTCCAGTGCGCCCACTTGTTTTAATAATAAAAATGAATCCTTATGTAACTGTGGATGTGTTTTCCAATTATTTTACGAATGCATGGATTTGTTGGCACTACAAATAGTCCTTTTATAAATAATGTTCCACAAATTTCTTTATGTATTGCCTAAATCTAAACATATTTAATTTTACGATCCCAATTACTCGTTATAGAAGTGATCTCATGAAGCACTTGTTGAAGAAGATATGTTCATATAAGTTGTATTAAGTCCTGAGTTAATTTAGATTTGATTCTGAATTTCCAAAGATCATCAAAAGATCTAAAATGCATATTTTATTGCAGCATATCGATACATAAAAACAGTTCTTTTGATGAAATGTGACTGTCAGCTGATACTGAATTGATTCGCTTTGTCCGAAAACGGTATGACAATTCATATAGAGAAGTTATTGATTGTTTGCAGGATTGTTCTAACGTTTTTTTTTTTTCAAAACGAAAATGATTTTATTTTTAAGATAAAAATTTTATTTTTGAAAATTTAGTTATTTAGAAATAGATGTATTTCACACTCACCATCGACCTTTGGGGTTAGGTAGGTCGAATAATTAAAAAATGTCTTTTAAAAATAATTTAATAAAGAATCATTTTTAAAGACAAATTGATCTTTGTTTACCAAAATTCATTTTTTAAGGGATCGGAAGTTGGTTACGCATGGGGAAGGGAAAATACCCCCACAACGTCCAATACTGGTACCTAATCGCTTATGCTTCCTTGCTGTAATGAAAATTAAAAATGCTTAACTCAAAAATTATCTCACGATTTATTTTATTGTTTATCAATTAATTCGTTTCGAACTATAAGGAATATTCCCTATTTTGAGAAGAGATCACAGTATTAACATGTCCTCCAATGGGAAGACTTTCCCATCTATTTCTTCTCTATACAAGAATATTCCCTTTATTATATATTTGAGTTTCACATTAAGCATGAATCAAATATAAAATAAAATTAAAGCAATATGCCAAATAAACAAACACATTGTCATCATTAAAAAAACAATTATTATTTCATTTTTTATTAAAGTATACTTGATTATTTTCAAGTTCCTTTCATTCGAATACCATATTGAATTTTACTACCTCGATAGGTTTCACTTTCCACGCCCATTCTACAAAGTGCGTTCTTGAAAATTGATATGAACATTAGTGATTACTATTAACTAATCTAAGGATATTTTATCATTTTTAATGAAATATTTAGAATACATGTGTCATGTGAGTACTTAACAAATTAAATTAAGCATGTATATTAAGTAGGTAGAATTAATAGATTAAATTAGAACTAGGGTGGAACTATAGGGACTTGTAGGTAATAAATTCATTTTATTCCACATAGTAATCATGTTGATCAGTGACCAGAACATATATTCAATAAACCTAGGAGGACTTAAAGAATGAATATTACATTTTCTAACGCATTACGAGTTGAGGACTAGAACGTATTGAATCTAAAATTTAAGGACCAAGTTAAATATTAGGCCGAAGGTTTAAGGATTGAATCTAATATTTACCATAAAACACATAAAACATGCATAATGGCTAATATATAAACGGAATAAAACTTGAAGTTCAAACTAAAATTAGCACAACATTCATTTAGTGACTAAATTGAAAAATTACAAAGCATGGATGACTGAGAAGGGAATTAACCTAAGCGCTAAAACGCGCGCCTATTCCCCCTATACCGTATCGTTTGACGTAGGGTATATAACCCTAAAATCAAGCCAAAAATGACCATTTTTCTTTCATTTTATCACTTCCTCTCTTTTGCTAGAGAAATAATGTTTCTCTCAAACTCTCCCCACTCTTCCCCTATCCCTTCACCGTGAGAAATGTTGATTCCTAGTCGACCACCGCGAGTGACGATTCTGACGGCAACAACCTCCTTAAATCATCTCCCTGTAACCCCTAAAGCCTAAAAACCAAGCTATTCTAAACCTAAATGACTCTTAAACCTTTCAAAATCCTTAAAATAGAACCACAAATATCCTCTTTTATGAGCCCTAGGCCATATCCCCTAGATCTACAACATGCAAAGCCTTTACCTTTGACGAAGGCGGCTTTATTGCTCTGGTGAGAGAGACCGAACACTCGAATTGTGAGAATTTCCTTTTCTTCTTTTTCGAGTTCTCCTTTTTTCATTGATTCCTTCCCTTTTCTTCTCTCCATCCCTTTTTATATATCGAAAAAACATCTCTGTTTTTTCACATATTTTGGGTTGCATGTTATAGAGAAAAAAATCTTTGATTTTTTGTTTGTCTTCTTTCTATTTTCGACTTTGGGTGCTTTAATCGAGGAGGGTAATCCGACAGGGAAAACGTTCTGAGCAGACGACGATGACATGAGAAAAAGGATGGGTAAATATTTTTACCCCGAGTTCTTTTGGTTCTTCTCTGTGGTGACCGATTGATATCTCAGCGGATGTGACATAAATAACTTACATGTGAAAACAACGACGTTACATATGGGGTCGTTGGATCAGATCTGATCCAACGGTTACGGTATGAACAACGATGTAAGCTGATGATAATTTAGGTTAAACCCTAACTAATGATAAATCCAGGTTATTGGATTCTCCAATTATAATGGCTACAAGAGATTGGTGGTTGGGGTGCTTCACTAGGATTTAGGAAAACCCTAGAAATGAGCAAATCTTAGCCATTTGATTACTCTCCAATCTGACGACATGGGTCACGCGGCTCTAGGAGCAGAAGGGTGAAACCCTAGCCTCTTTTATCTCCACATGTGGGTTACAACTGGGCTTCTATCAATTCAAGCTAGGGTTAAATGGGTTTGTTTGTTTGTTGATGGGCTGTAAAGGGTGTGGGTTACTTTGTAATTTGGACTTCATTGGTTTTTTAATAACATTTTTATATAATAAACAAAATATGGATGAAAAAATAGTGATTACAACTGCCCCTCTTTGCTTATTGGCGAGCAACAATAATATAGCAAATACGTAAAACACCAATTTTATATCTTTGGACTGTCAACAAGTCTCGAGCTCCAAGTTCTTGTCATTGTGAACTTATTCTTCTTTGGACGAGTACTTCTTATATGAACTTCATTGGAAATGTTGATCCACCTCCTTATGTTATGGACGAGCCAGGGTTTAACAAGTTCTTGTCATTAGGAACTTTTTCTCCCTTATCGAATGAGATCTTCTCATTATGAATCATTCCATTGAAAATATTGATCCACCTCCTTCTGTAATGGACAAGCCAGGGTTCTTCTCATTAGGAATTTCTTCTCCTTTGTCGGACAATCTCTTCTCATTATGAACCCTCCAATTGAAATGTTGATCCACCTAGTTCTATGATGGACAAGCCAGGGTTGAACAAATTCTTCTCATTAGGAACTTCTTCTCATAATCAATATCATCGTAAAATCATGAAACACATAGAGACAAAAATAACTAAAACACCCTTAAGTGTTAATGACTAGAATATAGAAACTTAATAAATTATCAAGAATTAACATAATAATAAATCTTCGCATAATGTTCTAGACGAGAGAACGAGCGAGATAATAGCTAGTGAGGGTTGGCCTCACTTTAGTGTGTCGAGCTACACTATTGTATAGTTAGACTACCTCAATTGCCCTAGTAGCGAATTATTAGTGTTGTGTGGCCTTTAGGCCCTCAGATATGCATGTGTAGTTGTATCGGTCTAGTACAATATAGATCCTTAAAGCTTGTCTTGACTTTTTTGTAAGACCGAGCCAATGCTTCTGTTCAGCGGGAATTGTATCAATGCTATGTGACACAGGGTTCCCCTTCCATGATCTACCTAATGGCTATGTGACACCAGGAGATCATTCAGTAACTTAGTTAGAATTTCACTGATGTTTTGTGACACTGAATTCCTTCAGTTAACTAGTGTCTAATGGTTATGTGAGACCAGATACTAGCAGTGTTGCATTCAGATAATGAACATCAGAGTCAATGTTGCATTTAGATAATGCACAGGAGTGTCAGTGTCACATTTAGATAATGCATAGCAGTTACAATCATTAGGGTTAGAGTCTTTTTAGAGGTATTACTCATGGCGAGGCCCTTTAGAGGTATTAATTAATCGATAAATTAATATTATTAATTTAAAGAGATTTTTTCCGATTCAACGGACCTATATTATTCTTCATGAATAAAAAATATACATTATATTAACTGATTTAATGATGTTCATGTATAATGTGACTAATTAAATATAATACATACCTCTATGAAAAACAAAGTTCGTTGTAGTAGGTAGTACTAGTTAAAACTTAATGCAAGTTCATGTATGGTAAGAAAATCAACCAATATATAAACAACATTAAATATTTATAATTTTAGATATGAAATACAAGATTTAAATTTTAAAAAGAAGCAAACAACAATAGAATCATATTTTACTAAGTTGTCCTAGTTATATTTGTAATTTATAGAATTATTAATTTATAACATTAAAAGCACCATAGATTTATATAAGGATTTCCCAAAAAAAAGTATTATCTACTTAATTTATGGAAACTATTAATTTAGATCTTGGGCTCAAGTCGGGACCGAAAAATGATTATTTTAGAGAAGTTATTATTTATCAAACATTAATTTATAGAGGTTCTATTGTGCTAATAAACAGAGTGAAAATGGTTTATTTAAAATTTTATTAATTTATTATTTTTTGATAAATCTTGGGTGAATATAATGTAGTATTTGTTAAAAAATCTAAATTATTTGACAAAAAAAGCTCATATATCTATATATGTGGTTCGAACTGAGAACCTCAATAAATAATAATAAGTCATGTAACCATCGGTAGTTTGATTTTAAATATTTATTTAAAGATTTATTAATTTTTAAGTTGTAATTTTTCTAATAAAAATGTCATTTAATTCTTTCTTAAGCAGTGGCGTGATTAATTCGGGTGGTTCCATAAAATTTATTATTTTAACCATAATATCCCATGCAAGTTCTTTCATGTTGCCTTTTTTTATATTTTGTTTCTTACTAATTTGATCTTTTCCTTTTAGTTTATTTTAACGTTTTATGTGCTTTTTAGACTTTTGTTTTAAGTTTTACCATTTATAAATTCACTATTTCTTTCTCTTTAATTTTAGTTTGTATTTTTTATGTTTAATTAATTGCATTTTCGGATAGTTTTGTCACTTATTTAGATTTCTCTTATTTTAGTTCTTTAAATTAAATTAATTAGGTGAACTTTTAACTAGGTCTTCGCATTTATGCTCGATGTTCTGAATTAATTGTTTGATTCAATGATTGGTTAAAATTAATTATGATTAATATTAGAGCCTTTATTTTTAGGTTTAATCATCTAGGTCCTTTAAATTTCATAATCTGACACTTTAAGTTAGAGGGAAACCTTAATTAACCCACCTAGCATAACTAGGTTCCATAATTAACTATTTGAGCGCATTCTGATTTTAAAAGAATAATAATAAGGTTATGTTCATTTATCAATGAATTAATAATGTGTAACACCCCAACCTGTACCCGACCCGAATGCGAGTCTGAGATGTCACATTGACTTTTTAAAAACGATATTCTTACAAAATATCAAAACATTTGAACTCTTTTTAAGAACATGCCACAATATTCTATTAAATTATGTTTCAGTATAAGAATTCAAGTCAAAAACGTATTCATGAACAGTAAAATACCGTATGACAGTGACGTATAAACAGTACCGTGAACAGTACCAGATTGTAAAAAATTGCCAGATTTCTTAAGGGGTATCGATTCCCCTGCTACAGGGAATCGATACCCTGCTACAGTACTGCTACAGTACGTCGGCAAAACATGTATAAAACTCATAAAATTTAAAACGTTCATCATTATACATTTACCATTTACATATATATGTTTAAAACATTCCAAAACTCGATCAGAGCGTATCCAATACAAATCTTTTTTTTATTACATGCCAACTAAATACTTTCTAACAAAATACATATAATTCAATCTACATTTCTGATCTGATCCTCGGTAAGGAGAACTGACATGTCTTGTTCCTCTTACTTCTCTTTTTCGCTTTCCAAACCTACGTGTGAAACAATCACACGCTAAGTCGATGACTTAGTGAGGCATATAAAACATATAATAAACCATAAAACATTTCACGTAACAAAATGCATACCTGTACATATACCATCATTATCATAATCTCTATTTAGCATATGATTTTGTACTTATCATTTCTGTATATCATATAATACATATAACATCATGTAATTCATATAATACATTTCATATCACCACAAGCATATACATCTCATATATTGTATTTGTCATTGTCTCTTTATTAGCCCATGTATATTATTGAGAACTCAAGGTATTCGAGTACATTGAGGTTGTGAACTATTGCTGTCACCACAGCTCGTATAAGTCCCACTGAGTAGCATATGAAATTTGTCCCGAATGACCTATGTATTTGTCCCGAAGGACCGCGTAGACCCTCGACTCTTGGCATGCCAACTATACCTATAGCTCTCGTATTATATACCATGGACATTATTCTTATGTTTCATATGTTCATGTACTCATGTCATTTCTCTTGTGATCACATATGCATTTCTTTTGTCACATATCACATGTATGTGTAAACATCTGTATCATTTCATATAACATGTATCACATAGGTTTATATCATGTAACATATATCATTTCTCATGAGTTCATGTAAACAAGTATATCAATGTCCTATACTTATCTCACAGTTTTACATAATCACTATATCACATTTCTTATACACTAATTTCATATTTTCCATTAGTTCATTTTCACATAACTTATCACATAGACGTATATTCTCATAAATGATCATTACTTAATTTCTAAAATATTCACATATAATTTTTTGGGTCTTTATTTTCTAACTCATATCACATAGAAATCTAACAAGTTTAGATCACAGTTCCACTTAAAAATATCAACTCTCCTATATAACTTATTTGACACATTTTTATACTCATTTATGTTAATATCTCTTAACTTATATTCTATTCTCATTTTTCATTTAACCACTTAGATTTAAATTCATATAATTTATACATTGTTATTATATAACTATTCATATTCTTATCTCATCAAATAACATATAACATCTATGAATCTATTCATGTATTCATGCATACATAATAGTCATCTCAAACACATACTAACATTCAAATATTGGAATTTGACTCATCGCGAGTCTTATTTCCATACACATCATTTCCAACTAGTATGCACTCACCTTAGCATTGCTTTGATTCGATCCTAATTCTTTGATTGTTCCGGAACTTGTTTAGACTCAATATCTACATAAACATAATTTTCGAAACGATTATCAGAATCCTAAACATTATAACTCAGTTCCAATAACTTAAACTAATTAATAAACATAATTCCATTTTTCCTTTAGGGGGAATCAATACCCCCCATAGGGTATATGTACCCCCTGCATAATCTGGAATTTTTCGTTCAAGGGGGTATCAGTTCCCTTTGCCCATAAATCACATTTTAAGTACGAAAGTTCACTCAATTCAACTCAAATACTTCATATTTCATCCCCTTTCATATTCTTAACTTGCATATACATGCTTAAACTCATTTATATCCATTTATCTCATCTTAAACCTCAAATAACCATTTTGCCCTTTAATTCCTTCATATAAGGGGAAAAATATCCTTGGATAATTCCTTCATAGAAGAAGATAACTCTTCCCCCACGTGATTTATTAATATAAGGGGAAAAATATCTTTCTTATCAAATGACCATTTTGCCCTTTAATTCCTTGGATAATTACTAATAACTTTCAGGAAATATCCCCAAATAAATCATTGAACTTTTCAACTATTCTACTTTAATCACCAAATTCTAAAATTTTATAATTTAGTCATTAACCCGGTATTGAGGATGTTACATAGTGTATCTTCTGCGTTATGCTCAAGGGGTGACCACTGGTAATTCCCAAAGTAAAACAACATTCTTTTTTAAAACATTATATCATGATTTCTTAATCATTAAGGCAATGTTTGTTTACTAGGATCAATAACGAAACTTTCGCATTAAATGCCCGAGGCTTATCGTTATTGGTCTTAGTAAATCAACATCCTTTACCAAAATTTGCATATATGATGATTTTTAAATTAAATAAAATCTCGAACTCAAAATTTCTAATTTTAAACTATAGGATAATCGACTAGGTACCAATTTTTGGACGTTGTGGGGGTGATACTCCTTCCCCACGCGTAACTGACTCCCGAACTCGATTTCTGATTTTCGCAAACCAAAACTTAATATTTTTTATAAAATAAAATGTTTAATTAAAACTACTCTATTTTAGGTGTTCAATCGCACCTTAAAAATGATCGGTGGCGACTCTCATATTTTCCCAAACTTTCCATTAAAATAATTTATTTTCAAAATCGTCGGATCGATTTTCCACCAAAAGTTGGTTGCGACTTCTTGGCGACTCCGATGGAGACATTTTGTTTTCTAAAACAAATAGAGAGTTGAGTCACGAGTTGATTACCCTTTATTTGAAATTTGGAATTTTTGAGTTTGAATTTATTTCATTTACGATTCATTATGTTTTTTCAAAAAAAAAAATCGAAAAATGAATTTCTCTCTGGTTAATACTTTTACTTGTGTGAATATATTTAGGATTGTTGCATATCATAGCTCTATATCGAGCTTTATCCTATTTCAACCAAGTATGGAAAACGTCATACCACCGAGGAATAATGATTTTCCTTGTGTAGGTCCGATAAAGTACCCCTGGAAAGCATTCTAAGTGTTCGTCTGGATATTGGTTTCCGCGACACTCATTTAGTGATGTGATCACCTAGAGTGAATTTGATTCGCAAAGTTTATAATGGGCTAGAATCGAAGTTTCTATACACCTTAACAGGTTATAGGGACAATTTGGGAATCTTTCTTAAAATCGAACTTCATGTAGATAATTTAGTAAGCTTACCCCACTAGAGCCGTGTGGATAACCTAGGAGAACTAGAACGTGTGTGGTTAGGACTTTAATTTACTTTGTATGTTTTATTCACAATACTTATTTGATTTCTCATCTATGAGTTGTATTCAATTATTCTTGTCTTTAATGATTTGTATTACTTTAATTATCATTTCTACTAACCTGATTTCCTTTTGTCTTGTTATGTATTTGGTTGTGTTTTCATTTTTTTACATGGATATGACATCTCATTAAAGGTATTAATCTCATAAATAGATGATCATTTAAAAGGTTATTGAAACGACAATGTCTTTCGTTGAGTTAGATAGAATTTCAAAGATTTATCCGGGGACAGAACAAAAGTAGAATGAATTAGAATATAACTTACCTACTGAGGAGACGATCTAGACTAAGAAAAATTCAACGCTAAAGGCAGTAGCTAAAGGTCATGAACCGATTCAACAAACCTTTGCTACAGGAGATGAAGTAAAAGCTCTAAAGATTTTTTACATGCTAAAGTCTAACAAAGAATGACTCATTATCTAACTGCTCGCGGGAGTTGAATAACTAGAAGAAATATTATATTTCATCCATAATCTCTTATTTTCGCTTTCTCATAGTACCGAGACATTGTCAGTTAATCATGAATTGTTATGGGAACAATTATTTTTAGATCAATACCTTTTGCACCTTTGCTTCATTTATATTTTTGCATTTGCATTCGTATCTTTGCATTTTTGCGTTTACATTTGCATATCTACATTATACATTGCTTGATAGCATTTAAGCATTTCCACGTGCATCATGAAAATATAAGAATAATTCTTGTATAATTCCTTGACAAAAATTTTAAAAGCAAATTTAAGCTACCCGTATCATATCTAGAGAAAGATCGAAAGCAATGAATGAGATATTGACTAGCATCAGTAGGATTGAAAGACTCCAGGTACAACTTGCTAGGACTCAACAAGAAATGATCGATGGAGCGAAAAAGTTTCAAGTCAAAGAGATCAAATGTCAAAGTTGATGAGCACAATGACTATTGTGATTCAGAGGGAGAAGTCATTAGAGGATCTTGCTGCAAAGGCTTTGAATGAGAGTTTGGGTATTAATTGTAGAGCTAAAGTGACATCAATAGATGACCAAGAACTTGTTAAAGATCGAAGTAACTCAAGCCAGCTCCAGAAATTAGATGTGATTCTAGAAGACACCACTAAATTGATGATGAATAAAGAGACAACGAAAGATGAAGATTTCCTTATGAGATTTGAGCTTTATTTGTAAATTGTTTTCCCAAAACAATTGATATCGAAATTTATACAATCTTTAAAATCTAAATCCAAATTAAAACTTTGAAATCCAATAATGCAACTCCTCTCAGAATAAAACATGGTTAAAGGGTGCTAATTGCCATTATAAAAGAAATTAGTATATATAAAATTTATCCATCAGAGAATCAGAATTTTCGTTTTATCCAAAATAATAGTTATGTAATTTTTTAATCATAAAATTAGGCTAACAGAGAAAAAAGGTGAACATCAAACTACTAAGACACCCTTCAATAAAATGCAACTTGAAAACGCTGATATAATAACTTGAAGAAAAACTGATTTAATTCAATTGACATTATCATCGATATATTATATAAGAAGACGTGAAATTAAGCATATCATGTTCATATAAGGGATTGTTATTACAAAAAACAAAACAAAACCAAAAAAGATATTGCGAATCAACATTTTGTTTAGGTTTGTGTAGTAATATTAAAATGTGTTAATCAGGTTACTTACATAACAAAAATCTTCACTTCCCATTTACTGATTCTGCTGTTTCCTGTTATTTTACATTCTATTAGATGAAAATAAATCAATCTTCAGAAAAACTAAAAATTAACTTAGTTGTGAAGATTGTATACCTTCACTTTTTCCAAGAGTGTCTCAAGCTCAGCTCTTATCTCCGAGAAGGACGGTCGCTTGTCCGGAGCCGCTTCCCAACATCCTTTCATCAAATCCAAGAGTTCCGGATGTGCGTTCTTGGGTAGTTCCGGACGCAGTCCCTGAAAATTATCAGTAAACATAAGAAAAGCTGTTGGAGCCTGTTGGATGTGCATCCAAAGGAAGCATCTCACTCAGAAGATAGCATGCTAGCAAAAACGGAACTCGAAAATTTATTATGAAACCTATCAAGTATCTGATAAAAATTCGAACTGCACATATTCACTACTAAATGACAGGGAAGTCATCTCAATATCATGCTAGAAATTCAGCATACAAAATCCATAAACATTACAATGCGGTAAAAACAGAGTAAAAAAGGACCTAAATTCAACAAATGATCTCATGTACCGAAAAAATCCCGAGTTTGGTACAAAACAGTTAGGTTATTATTTAGTTCCCTAAAAATAAATGCAAACCTGTCTAACTCCCAACGCGGCTTGTAGTGGTGTCATGGTATCATAAGGAACCTGCAGTCCCAAGAAAAAAATGATTCAACAATGTAACATTCAAATATTTGAACATCCAATTGCTCATCAACATCAAATGATTTCGAGAAAATACCTTGGCTGTCACTAGCTCCCACAGTACAATAGCAAAACTGAATACATCAGCCTTTTGATCATAGGGCTGATGGTTTATGACCTAGTGGAAGAAAAATAAAGTAAGATGATTATACAACACCTAACAAAAAGCCGGATACAATGACGGTTAATGTACAAAGCAGGGGAAATATGATAAATGAGTAGGAGCACAACACATGAACTGAAACGTTATGATAGAACAAAGTTGAGCATTTATACAAATAAGAGCGTTAGAGGCAATTTCCACTGATTTTCCACAGATATTCCGAATGTTGAAATGATTAATGGATAAAATAAAACCACTGACTGCGTCTTCTGGGTGGGAGAAAACGGAAATAAATAAAGAGATTCAGACCTCAGGTGCCATCCATCTATACGTCCCAGTCTCAGCAGTCATTACTCCTCCTTGATTCTGGAACCGAGCAACACCAAAATCTGCTACTTTGACAACCTTGATAGGAAAGATAAAGGTCTCAATTTTAGAAATTATGAAACGTTGCAAAATCTCCTGAAGTAAGAGGTTTTATTCTGGTACAGACTATGATAAGTAAAATACTTTTAAAACATTAACCACCAAATTACAAGATGAGTGAAAAATCACAATTACTTGCTTGATTCATGACAACTTTGATAGTTGACCTAGTAAGGTATCTTGAACTATCCCAAAACCCACAAGATACACCAAATACAGTTCCTACTGTTCCCAAAAACATTAGAACTCCTGAAGTAAGAGGTTTGCTTGAGACAATTATACGAATGAAAACAGTGAAATCCAGCTACAACTTGCTACTTATAAAAAATGTAAGCATCCGCAATATACTACCGTTAAACAATCGGTACTTGGCACTGCTCAAAACCCTAGATGCAATCGGTTTGCCTATTAGATGGCTCTCAATAGATCATATCCTATGATGTAGATTACCGCTTATATTTTTTATATTTCAAAACATAAACCACTACTCCCCTTCAACAGCCCCTTCAACAGTTCTTTGTCAATCCACATGCTAATTTCCTTAGTATTAACAAAACGAAGAAAAAAAATTACTGACAGATTACAGAGACACTTCAACTAATTTCCAAATAGAGAACCGCTATGAAATGGATTTCATGTCCATAAACATCGGGTAAAAGTAATTCAAGACAACCATGCTTTTTTTCCTGATAAACATATGGCTTTTTGGTGGCTTTCTATTCACTAGTCCTTAGTAAATAAATTCATAAAATTAGTTTACTATCCTTCATGGAAGTTTCACCTTACTATGATGGTTTACAGGGGGGAAACCCAACTCTTTCACACGTCAAGGTTCTGGTTTACATCTTAATATTCAGTCATGTTGCTCGCTAGAAACCTTAATTATTATAAAATCGATAAGCTAATCCTTCAGTGCACTTACACCAATGATCTTAAAAAAATTCTTACATTGTCTGTATCCATTAACAAATTTGCTGTCTTCAGGTCCCGATGAATTATGTGATTTTGATGCAAATATTCCATTCCTTTGCAGACATCAATTGCAAACTCCAGCAGCTGCGAGAGCTTCAAGATATTATGATTCTTATGCAAATAGTCATACAGGCTTCCCCCAGGCATGTATTCTGAAAAATGAGAAATTTTATAAATAAATTTGAAGTTAAAATGGATTCCAAAGTTGAAACAGCAAGTAGCGGGTGCTGCAGAGAGGAGAATTTAAAGCCCCTGGTTGCTGTCAAATGAACGAATTCTTTTAGCTCTGCCTAGTTTAACACCACTCTGAAAGATGTTAAAACAACCCAAAAATGAACATGAAAGAGCAAGGAGAGCTAATAAGATTGACTAATCAAAATAAACACAAGACTTTTCTGAACTTATGACCAAATATGACATAATAATAGGGGATGGAACTTGAAGAGAATTTTTCTATTCCTCAGAAGTTCCATACCTGTTACTATGCTCAAATGCGGAGACTTCGTACAGGCACCAATAAAACGAACAACATTTTTGTGCTGGACTTCACTGCATTCAAGAACCCAGAAAAGTAAGACAAATATTCATATGATTATGGCCCTACATAAAATCAAGTACACTGAAACACAACACCATGTCCTGTACCAGAAATTAGCCAATAGATTGTGGGCCTAAGAAGAGAAAGAGCAGAAAAAAACTTATATTCGTGTATAAGTTTATATTTTTTTAGTTTATTAATAGTACAAGTATATCCTCAATAAAATCAAAATTAAATTCAACTTAAAGAGAAAGCTTCTAATTCTTTAGACAGAGAGAAAAAGAGAGACAGAGGTACATATATAGAAATGCTTTTTGCTGAAATAGTTCCCAACATGGGGGAAACATATCATTACACAATCATTTAGTAAAGAAATGCCATTGAAAAATATTTTTTATTTCAATTTATAACCTAAGAGCAAGTACATGATTATACAATTTAGAATCTCGAGAAACATTGTTATTTATTTCTCTGACTCAACAGATTTTCAGCAACTTGTTTGTACACCTATAGCTTATTAAGGTTCAAGGCCTGTCAGACATAAGTGGCACAATTCTGGAGGAGACTGGACCTAAGCTGAGAGACCTTCTATAACGTGGAAAGATATGTATTCATGAATTCAACTATTTCTTTCCTTTTCATTACCATTTCCTTTGGGTAAGTGGATAGGTGTAGAAAGAGAGGAAGAGAGGGGATTTAAAATGGAATATACTGGATTCAACAGTATTAACGACAGTTGCCAAGACAATGTGAACCACCAGTGAACTCTAGAGTGGCAGTTAAAAGCTTCTCACCGTAGGATTGCCACCTCTTGAGCAAACTCATCTTCAAGTGTATCAGTCAAATGCTCGGATCTAAGAATTTTGACCGCAACATCTTGCCCAAGATAGATACCACGATACCTTCAAAGGAAGATCAGAAGAAGTTAGATCAAAAGAAAGAGGAAAGAGAGAATAAAGTAGATCAGAAGTAGCCAGTTCATAAGAGCACAGCATACAGATCTCCACAAGACCCGCACGCAATTCTTTCTCCCATCTTCAGAAGTCTTCTATCTATCTCCCAATCTCCAGAGTTCTCTTGCGTTGCTGATGTATCATTTATAGCTGCAGGAGAATGTGAAGATCCAGAATACGACCCCTACATTTCCAGTGGATCATAAGATAAATTATCTGTTTGGCATTCATAACTCATAAGTTACTCATGGAAGGGGAGGTTCAAAAAAGAAAAGGTATTAAGTAACATATTATCTGAGAACACTAGATACAACCGGAAGATAGTAAAGAGATGAAGAAAATAGTAACTAAAAAAGGCCAAAAGAAAATTAATGCATCAAAAAACAAATTATAAGGGGTTAACAACACGGTTACAATCTACCCAATTATTCATGAAGTACAGATTTACATACAGATCAATCATGAAATGCACGAATCTGTTACTAGCTACACCAAGAGCTTCATGCAACCGAAAAGTGAAAAACTCTCCTATTGTTCTTTCATGAGCCATCTTAACTTCCATTAGAAGCACAGTATTCTAAATCTTTCAAAATTCAATGTCGAGCCATGGTGACTACCACATTTAAAACCTAAAACCAACAAACCACTAATACTAACAATCATTTTTTCTGACGGATTTGATAAAAAAAAATCAGATAGTTGCAAATTTGCAACAAATTGAAGCAGAAGGTCATAAATAGAATTCACATGAGCAATGTTCACCTTGCTTCTAGCAACCACTTTTTCCATAGCTTTATATAAACCATCTGTATCCTGGCCACAACATTGCAAAGTCAGCAACATTCGGACTCACCAGAAATCCCTGTCATAAAAGAAATATAATCACAATGCTCCTTAATACATTACATGGCTACTGGCTGTGGATAAACTGTATATTGCTTAATGTAACCGACTTGATAAATTTTAATACAAACCATGATGATTTCTTGAGTTTATGTCGAATGCCAGTCATTATATGATTAGGCTCAAAATGAAACAGAAAGAGCTACCTAGGCCAGGAACAAAAACAGCATCAGCACAGAAAGTCTAAAACATGAAATAACATTCATTCATTTCCTTTCTCAGCACACTGGGGCAATCTGTAGTTCTTTTCAACAAATTAGAACTGATTTTTACTGCTTAAAATAATTCATGAATAAAAGAACAGAATTACAATTGAAGATATTGTGCCTCAAGACAATAGCAAAAGATACATTATCTTCTGTAAAGCAAGATCCATTGTTATTTGTCCAGCATATGACTCATCCAATTATATGATGATATAAGGACAAAATAACAGCAAAACATCCAATGAAGTGAAGGTTACCTCAATAGGCCACCCATCTACTACAAACACACTCAAGGAGTAGCCATCAGTTGTTGAGAACACATGTGCTTCACGAATGTTAAGTCCTATATCTGAAAGCAATGCAGAAAGCTAGGGGGGAAAAATGATAACAGTTCAGTATTTCAGTTTGACTAGATTAACAATATAAATGATGTTGAAAGCCCAGCAAACAGCCAAATATAACTCAACATTAGTTGTTTGTCTCTTTACTAATACCAAGAGTACTTATCATGATAATCTTCTTAACACAAGTTTTGACATTGTTCACAAAATAGAAACTATTGCTTTCCTGTTTTGAAGGAAAAGATAAACACCATAATCATATGAAAATCATAAAGTTCATGCAACTAGACAATGCATCTATCAGCAAATAGAAAGAAAGCAGCTTAGGCGGGACACTCTTAGTATAAGCCACCATATGATGACAACGGGAACAAGAATTTTCAAGAGTATAAAAGCATATAGTTAGGGCAACAAACTGTAGAAGTTCCATTAATGAATTGAACCACAAAAACATGAAACTAGTAAACTGAGCATCATAAGTTGTTTCGGACCTCAAAGAATCAATTTCAAGCTCTGCTTTGTGTTACACACACACATGTACATATTAATGGTTGTGCTTTAATTAACTGAAACTGTGTTGGAAGACATGTTGAATACATGCTTAGAGACATGCTAAAACTTTAAGCATGGTGATATCAGATATCAGTATAACCAAAGCTGTGGCAAATATAAAGGGTACATTAGACTTCCACCCTTCTGCTTCACAGTTTCTCATATAACACCTTGCAGCTTTTTCCTTGACACGTTACACCCAGTAGTTTTATTATGTTGTCATAGTGGTTATCATGTTAAGTAAGCCATAACATAAAAGAAAAATGTCTCCTAAATATTAGGATACTTTTATCATTTTGTTGAAATAATTAACACAGTAACCTTATGATAATAGAAGCCACAGGCTGTTCAGTGTCGAGAGAAAAATCACAAGGTGTTAGTAGAAAAAATCTTGGTTTAAAAAAGCGCCCATCAGGCGCGCTTGATGCGTGATGCGGCCGTTGCGATGGTCAAAGCGCATCTGGCAGCCTGATGCGGTAGGGGGTACATAATGCGGTCTGATGCGATCCGATGCGGTTGATGTGGGCCGATGCGTGCCGATGCGTTTAGCAAAAGTTATTTTGGGCGTTTAGTAAAATCTTGGCCGCCACAGTCCCGGTCAAGGTTAACCCTGACAAGAAAAGCAACGTTGCACTGAGTGTGGTCGCCGTTAAAAACTTGGCCGCCTACCGAGATGATGGAGCTGACTCGTACAGCTTCTGAGTCATGGGTTTCTTTTGATCATTCGACATGATGAAAAGCCCTGATCGTACAATGAAAGAGATCAACAAAAGAAGGGCAAAACGGAGTGTAAGATGATGAAAGAGGGATGTTGAGGTGAAAAAGAGAGCTGTGAGGGTGGCGTTATAAGGAGGGAGGTGAAGTGTATATTTAATACACCTTTATCATACGCGTGTACCGTATTATCTAGAAAGGTGTAATGTTGTAATTGAGTCTGGAGTATCGTGCGCGTGTTTGGTTGAGCAGCTTTGCATGGATGTTAGTTGATGAGGATGTGATGCGTGCCTCGGACTCTTGGGCGGGCTTAGTAACGGATCTTTTTCTGTTTGATAATGGGTATGCCTTTCGATGCACTACTCGGTTGAAATAGTTCTTCGCATTAATTCAACCATATGGATTCACACTATAGTTCAAATTAAATTTTGATCTCTTAATTTAGTTATTTTAAGATGAAGAAGATTTGGTGTTTCTTGATGATGATCTTACATGGGATGCGGTGGGTAGAGTTTCCGGGGCTAATGAGTAAAGTCATTTCACTAGAGGATCAAGAAGAGGAGGTGATGATGGGGTCGGCCCATCAAGAAATGATAAAGGAAAAATACTCGCTCTTGTTGATGAAGATGAGATGGAGGAAGACATTGGAGTGACTGATGATGATGAGGGAGATGGAGACGTGCTCGGGTTTGATGATGGGATCTTGGAGACATTTAGTTTGTGACTAGAGAAAGTTTGGAGAACTTAGTGGGGGAAAGGGAAGTGGGGGCTATTGTTGATTTGTCTTTTGGTTGTTTTGATTTTCTTACGCGTACTTGCCTATTTTGTTATTCAACATTTATGAAGTACTATTAAACTACTTTTGGTATTAATTGAAGTATTTTTTATATATAAGTATTTACAATGTATAAAATTAGTTCAAAAGTATTTTTTTGTGAAAATTGGCGCATCGGGTTCGTGATGCGAGCGCATCACGCATCACGCATTACGCATCGACTTCGGAGAACTAAACGCATCAGAGCGCATCCCGCATTTTAAAACCAAGGAAAAAATTGAAAATCACTCACTTTAAAGTGTCAGTTCACTATAAACAAACTACTGCTCTTTTCAACAATAAAAAAACATTTATTGTCAAAAACATACCTGACTAAGCAGCTTTGGCTTGTCGGTGGTAGAAAATATCACTTCATGAATATGTACAATTTCTTGTCTGCATAACATATACCAAAAGCCAACTTACTTCCCATGCATACATGTGAGAAATCCATGCCTAACACGACATATGCATATATTAGCTGCATACTAGTACGCGTGCATTCTGCACATTCATTTATATATAGTACATATATGAACATGTTTATGTATACATTGAAATATACATTTGCTGCTTCAATTTTCAACCAAAGGGAGGGAACAGGGAGTTAGAGGTTGAGCATCACAAGAAAAAACAAATGCTTCCGAATGATCCTCTTGAAAATTAATCATGTATAGCTAGGCAACTTATAATCATCTCGTTAATTAGAAACACATCACCCAAATTAATTACTAATGTATAATAAAACCCTTAAGACGAGCTACTTGGTAGAGCCAAGACTTTCGACCACATTATGTGATACCAATAAAAACAGTCCAAGTCTAAGTTTCCATCTTTAGAATGAATCAAATCAATAACCTTAAAAGGCAAGAAATAAGAATGGCGAGGAAGTACATAAAGATATCACGAGAACATAAACCCATTCAATAAAATTAAAATAGGAAAAACAGAATCCATACAGATTGGCGTAGATGTATTAACCAATATGAAAGAAATAGACCAATTTAAGTTTCGGTAATGTCACAAGTACAGTGCTGAATGATAGACCATGAAGAATTAGCCTATTTACAATGTTTAATTTAGCCATTTCATTTCAGTCTAAGGGAAGACCCAAATGCACACTCAAGCACAAGCACAACCCACATGTCCAAACAAAAATAAAGAGGTTTTCATTCCTAAAATTAGGAAAATATCCTCACCCATAGCCAAGTTAACAAATATAATATATGGCCAAACTTTCAGAAAAGGGAAAAGAGGACAAAACAACCTTTGACAAAGTACCTTTCGGGAAAGTTCTCAGTGAGATGTATGTCCTCTACACACTTGGAGCTCTTTCTGATATCCAAATTTAGGTCCTCAAGCATAGAGCAAGGTTCAAAGTCAGCAGGATGATCTTTGCTTCTCCTACAGAAGGTGGTAGACGAATAATTAAAATTTTATTAAGAAAACAGGCAATTCAAGTGACATTAAAATAGTAATAATGAAAATAAAATTGAAAAAAAAACATTTAGGACCAAATACTGAAATGGGAAAGGGGAACATAACTAACAATCTTATAATATAATACCTATTATTCGATGGAACAACTTTTTCGCTATCTCCATCGTCAAAAGACTGGTTAGTAAAAGAATTTATATATTGTTGATCATCAATAGCATCTGCTTTGGCACAAAGGTTCTACACAACATCATGTAAAAGGTAAAACAAGCAGAATCAGGAAAACAAGGCAAAAAAATATGCACCACATTAAAAATATATATATATATCAACATGCAAGGCCATTATATCAACAATATGGTAAAGAGGTCATTTACAAATATATTATACATGTAGTAGCATAGACCATGTATCGGCAAATTAAAAAGTTAAAAAAAAGGAACAAAGTCATAAACAAACAATTTAAGGTGTTTAAAGATATAGGCAAAGGCTTTTTGTTAATGGTATGGCCAGGCTATCTCAATATATCTTACTTGCCAAGTAAAAAACCTTTAAGATAAATTTCATTTTAAAAACTGTTTACCCTTTGTTAATGTATAAACATGTTTTACTTGTATTAATTGGAAAAGAATAATAGTAAAATCATTTTCACCAAGTCCATTAGGCTTCTACTTAAAGCAACAGATAATACTTGATCAAATAAAACAACAGTTTTAACATGCATAATTACTAATAAAAATGCTCTCTGATGAGTACCTCTTTTGGGTCCTCTCATAGAAAAACATAAGGGGTCAACTTCACACCAAAAGATTTGGAATGCCATTACAACATTAACTATCAAACACAAAGGGAAAATTTTCCCAGCACTTGCGTCCTTTAGAAAAATTCATATGTTCCTACACTTTTGCACCACAAACCACGCATGCACAAATCTAAAAAAAAGGCTCCGAGCACTCTTTTCTTTAATCATTATTGATCAGTAAGGTAGCAACACAGTTTGCTTTTATTTCTTGCAACACCTACTTTTTCTGAAAAAGAATATACCTTAATACCTTTACTACATTCAGCTTCTATCACGTGGCTTGAATTACACACAACACCACAAAAAGGCCCATTTTCAACCTCTTCACATTAAATTAACAACAAAAATCACTTCTTATGAACTAGTAATTGAACAGAAAAACAATTATCTCCATTTTTGCCGTTTCTGTAACCATATATTGAATACAACAAAAAAAGGTACAAAACCGGAAGATGTTCTTCTTAAACCCTCAACATTTGCAATTAAAACAAAAGGTAAAGTAGTAATACCTCCAAGAAGCGGATATGATAAACTGGCCGCTTCTCCGGATCCTTGGCCAATGCAAGCAGCTTCTGATGTAACAAAACATCTTCCACTCTATCCATATTAACATCAAGTCCATAGCTGAATCAAATAACCAAACAACCTCATCAGCTTCAACTTATACAAATATATGAACACATAAAACAATTACAACTTATAAACGCGGAAAATCATTCGTTTAAGAACTAAATTTCACCTAGCAGGAAAACGATTGAAGTGAGAATCTAAGAGTTCGCGAAAGTCGGGATCAGAAACAGCTTGTTCGTGACCGGATTCAACTACACGATTGAACACGTCGTTCCGGACATCATAGCCGTTGAAGCTGCCGAAGCTTCTCGGAGGCGATGAGCTCTCTCCGACACCTTCCGTCAAATCCATCAACAATTAAATCTACTCCTCTTCTTCCTCTTCTTCTTCTTCTTCGTTGTTTCTATTTATGCATCGCATGAGGTGAGTCACTGTGTTTATTTTCGCTGTTGATCAGAGTGAAGCAGATCTTTGACTCGTCGTGGAATTTGAGAGGACCAAAAATGGAGGGAGATAATGGTGGTTTTGAGGAAATTCGGAGGGTAAATTTGCAAATTCGGTAAGTGTAGCAGAGAAGGAGCAGTTCATGTAAAGTGAGAAGGAAAGAGACTTCGTTTTCCTTTTTTGTCTTTTAATTATTGTTTTTTAATATAGGAAAATGGAAGAGAGAGAATTGAAGTCGATAGAGTTAGCCGGTTTTTTGGATTAAAAAATTATTAAGAATGTACATAAATAACCTTGAGGATAAGAGAGAATTACGGTTAGAGAGATAGAGAGATTCACAGGAACTACGAAAATGCCATTTTCGTGAAGAGAGAGAGAGAATGAGAAAAAGAAAAGGAGCGAGATTCGTGCGTAGTGGGTGTGGTATTATTGCATCGACTCACGCTACACGCGGTTTTTGAGGTATTTTTCCGACAAGATACTCACCCTATGTGATTTTTGTTCGGAAATAAGGGGGGTTTGTTTTTTGAAAATATTTTTTAAAAAATATTTTTAAAAAATAAATTATATTTTTAAAAAACGTTTTACGTTTTTTTAGAATATATTGTTTAAATATTTTTTCTATTAATCAAATTATTTTTAAAAAAATTATTTATTACAAATATTAAATATAATAAATAATATTATTTATAATAAAACTTAATATTATTGTTTTTAAAATATTAAAACAATTTATTTATTATTAAATTATTATTTTTATAATTTTATTAATAAAATATTAATGTTGGTATATTTTATTGCAATAAAAAATATTATAATTATATTTATTAAAGTAATAGTGTTATACTATATTTTAAAAATATTAATTAGTATATTTTAAATATCTTTATTAAAATATTATTTGATTATTATATTAATATTAAATATATAAATAATATTATTCATTATTAATAATTTAATAATATTATTTCTATGAAATTAATAAATAATATAAATTTTATTAATAGTTTATCATATATTATTAAAATAAAAATATAATTGATTATATTATTATAATATAACTGATTATTTTATTATAATATTAAAAATATTATATTATATTATTATAAATATTAATAAATATATTTTAAATATTTTAATAATTAATATTTTGATTAAAATGATATTAAAATATTTTATTAATATTAAATTCATAAAATAAGATTATTTGAGTATTTATTCTTTGAAGTGAAAAGTTCATAAAATGACTTATGGAAAATCATACCGTAAGTCATTTTCCATAAAAACATAAAAAAAATTATGTTGACCAAGAAAATGTTTTACGTTAACCAACCAATTTTCCTCCAACCAAACATTGGAAAATGAGGAAAACGTTTTACGTGAAACAAACGGACTCTAAAAAGATTCATAAAATTAGAGAGAAAAAATAAATTGAAAATTTAAACAAATTTTGTTTTAAAAAAAATTACTTATTAATATAAGGATAAACTATAAAAACAGTCTCTAACTATAGGATGTTGTTGTTTTTTTGTTTTTTTATTATTAAAAATTATAAAATGGTCTCTCAGCGATAAGGTATTATTTTATTGATTCTTTCCATTGTTAAAAGTTATTAAATAGTCGTCTTACTATCCATATATTTTAAAATCGTCATTTTTCTTTAAAATTTTGGCAACCCTTTGAGCTAGATGTTAATATGTTCAATGGGATTTAATAAAATATCATCTCAGAACTATTTGAGTTGTATTTTTTGGATTGAGTCTCTGTTTATATTATATCGTCGAGTTAATGCTTGAAATATTATATGGTCGAGCCGATACTTGAAAATAATAATGGTTTCAGTATATATCGTTAAAATATAATTTTATTATATATCGGTTATTAGGTTAACATCTAGCTTAGATGACCATCTATTTTTTTAATAAAAATATGAGTTTGAAACATATGAATAATCATGTGACCATTTGTAATTTTTAATAGTTGGATGACTCAACAAAGTAATACTCTACAATCATAGACCATTTTGTAACTTTTAATAGTTAATGACTCAACAACATAACGCCTTATACTCGATGAATCATTTGTATAATTTATCCTTAATATAAAAATGAGTATAAATTTAGTAATCGAATTTATCGTTAATCATTTACCAGGGTTCTTTAACTAAATAATACAAGCGAGATTTTTTTTTAAAATGGAGTAATTAATAATTATGTTAGAATCTAGGTCATTTGTTACGATGCACGTGAAACTTGTGATATAGAAGTGACGAGTTTGAAATTTATCATGTGGATATGACGAATTTCAGACAATTTTGATCTATTCAATATGACAAGTTTTATTTTTAGTATGTGTGACGAGTTTCACGTATGCTATAACAAATTATCTAAATCCCAAAATAATTCTCAATCACCTTTGTTTTTTTTAACATAATATTCTATAAAATTAAACCTCATTTAATAAGTGTATGTAGAAAATTTATATTCAAATCTATGAAAAGTCCAATATTTAAATAATTCATGATTTAATAGTGTAAGGAAGTAAATTTACATTGTTTAATATTAATTTTTAAAAATTTTATATATAATTTATAAAATAGACTTATTTAAAGATCTAAAGTAATATTAATACATGTATGTATTGTTATAAGTATAATCATTCAAGACGAAAATTAAAATAAATAAATAAATTTATTAAATAGATTAAAAGAATAATTAAGAAATAAAAATCAGATTTCTGACAAATTAACAGATTAGAAAAAAGTTAGGCATGCGATTATGTAGTTTCCTTAAGACATACTTTTTACCACTCTTATGATGCTTAAGATTATTGGTTGTCTGTCTCTCAAGATACAATAACTATAAAGATTAGATATAGTTACACTTCTACAGAGATAATGAACTATTCTCTTATCTTCGTCTATCACCCAAAAACAACTAGAAGAGAAGAATATAATTCTTTTGAGTTGTTTTACTTATAATAAATTGATTTTAATCTAACAAGTTTACAGGGTATTTATAGGGGTTTCACATTGTGAACTACTGAAATTTTTTTACCTAATAAAGCATTAATGAGAATCATACAATTTTCAAAATTATTGTTTTAATTAAAGAAACCTTTTAATATTTATCATTTAATTTCAAAACAAAATTTTGAAAAGATATACTTATTTGAAGAAAATATTTCATATTTGGGTTAAAATATCTGTAAATCCGCGGAGAGTTCAACCGATTAGGACATTTTTGTTATACACATCATGCACGTCTGCACATTTACGAACCAACAATTAATTTCATGTTTTTTTCAATAACTTTTAGATCAATTCCTCATTCAAAGCTCCAAAATTATCGATTTTTTTCAACTTATGGTCGTTCGACTTGTATTTATGTTAACAAATGTTTATGGCCTCTAATATGCAAGTTATTTTTATAAACTTTTTATAATTTTTCATTTTAATCTTTGTAATTTTAATATTTTTTAATTTTTAATTTTGTTATTAGAAATATATTGGAACAAAATCCGCTGCAAGTATCCCAACTTTATTAGAGTTGATAATAACTATTGACAATTTTAAAATTTTATTTAATAATATCTTTATTGACTTACAAAGTAAGAATAAATTATTTTGAATGGTTCATTTGATAGGTCTAGAATTATTTGCTAATTGGAATTTATAAACATAATTAGAGAATAGAGAGAAATAGGAAAGAGGCAGAAGAATGTTTAATTTTGTATGTGAAAATAGTTATATTTACTTCTATTATGTTATTGAAAATGGTTTATAACTTTTAATATAATTATGTGAATTGCATTAACTCAATAGTTTTAGTGGTTAAATGAATTATTGTTATTCCTAAAGGTTTTAGGTTTGAGCATCAACAACTATAGGGTATTTGAGTGTTTATTGTCAAATAGTTGAGAGTGTAACAGCCTAATCCGATTCGACTCAAAATCTATAAGATTATAATATTACACAGAATCGCCTAAGTGGCTAACTATATTTTTTAAAATCATTTGACAAATCCATAAATTCATGACATAATAAAATACCAAGTATATACGTTTTGGAAATATGATGGAGCTTCCAACAATAGTCTCAAAAATATATAAGTTTCAAATAGAGTTTAGGACTAAATATTATATAAGGGTCCATGACAGTTCATGCCCATTACAATACTTGAGACGTACTTTGATAGAAGATAAAGTCTGGAAATTCTAAGATCTGACGATGAGCTCCTCAAACGGGAACCTAAGAACCTACGCACGGAAACACATTCCATACGCTGAGCTCACAATCTCACTGCCACACAAATAACCCAACTATGCTATATGCATCCAATAAATGAGCATGTTACATGTATAGTTATGAAATCATGAGTACATTTATCGCACAACAAAAGTAAGCATCATGGTGTAGCTTGGGGTCACTATAGCATCACGTAACTCACAACTCTATTTGCTTACTAAAGGTACCTTGGGTAAGATCTAGATTACATAACATCAACATCTTACAGTATCATAGGCTAGGTCCGAGTCACAAAGCGTTGACACCTTAACTAGCTAGTCTACTCCCTTCGAGTACTCAGGACACGTAATGTACTATGCTATGGTACGTAAAACTGTGCAAGTATACACAATCGAACAAGTAATATAGTAGTGAGTGAGTATCGTCTTCATAGGGATTGAAGGGATTTTCAAGTTAAGTTAATGCCCTAAATTCTAACTAATATAGTATAGTGTGGTATGAACAATTGAGTTGGAAATGTTATGGCCAATATTTAAGTGTGGAGTAGAAAATGTAGTGGCAACAACAAATAAAATTGCTATGGCAAAAAAAAATGAGCACTGAGGTATGAATTAAGAAACTTGATAACCTCGCACAAACAAGCTTCTGTAGGGATAAATGGCTTGGTTTACTAAGGAATCTTATGCTTTGTCCCTAAAATGGTTCACGCTTTTTCATGAGTATGTTGTTCAACAGGGCTTACTAAAGATTTCCTAGGCTATCTCTAGTAAGGAACCGAGTAATGAAAATGTTACAGCAATACCTCTCAGCGTAAATTGTAGCATAATAATATCGAATAAGTCTTACCCTTTGTAGTCAGTGAAACCCTTTTCCTTATCTCTAAGGTGGATTAGGTATTAGTTAATAGCTAAGTCTCATTTTTCACGTTGATCTCACCTAGCTCTCTCGAATAATAGGTATCAAACTTAGGAAATGGCTACTCTCATAAGCCCTTATAATACTATGTAAATAATTACAATGACCAAAGCAAACATTTAAACATGGAAAATATAAACCCTTTATTCGAAACAAAATATAATCATCCAAAATAAGCACACATCAAATAAGTTAGTTCATGGTGGGGTACAAATCATCCACAAGAATAATTTGTCCATTACAACCCATTGAAAGAAATAAAATGAAAGCAAAAAGGGAAAAAATAAACTCCCTAACACTCGAGTTATTTTGAGATTCCTCAAACCACCATGAACCACTTTAACAAGGTAGCTTCTCTTAAAGGTCTACCTTGCCATCCCCTTGAAGCTTGGCTATGGAAGACACCACCAAGGGATAAGAAAATAAAGAAAAATGGAGTTTTTTTTTGCAGACGCCTCTTCATATATCTTATCTCATACTTTTCAAAGCTCTCTTAATTGTAGGGTATATAGTGGGGGAATTTTCTAGGGTTTTATGCCAAAATTCCCTTTGTACCTTAAGTATCACCCCTTTCACGTGAAGGGTATACAAGGCTGGCATGTGGTCCTCACAAGGACAGATGGGTAAGGAATTCACATGCAAACATGGATAGTTTGTAGCTCTCATAAAAATGTCTTAGTCCTTTTTATCTTTTTCTGCCAGGAAAGCCATCTAAAAATGTTATGGCATTTCACCAAATCTCCTCATCTAGAATACTACGGCAAATCCCTACTTATCCCTTAGCTTTCTTCACCTGTTCATCAACAAAAGAGAACAATATTTCCCATCAACGGTACCAGTTTACAAAATAAGATGCTACAACAAAACGACACCACCATATGCAACTATATAGACCTAAATGCAACTATATAGGCCTAAATGCAACTAAATGCAATGAAATGAGCTTTTAGACAACCAATAACCTAATTAAAAAGGAACAAAATATAGCCTTTTATGGGGTTATCACACCCCCAAACTTAAGCTATTTCTTGTTCTCAAGAAATGGATAGTGATTAACAAAAGAAGATGTTATGGAAAAGTTCAAATCAAGATAGTTGTATAGCATAAGATTTTAGCCCTTAGAAATAATTGGCTTCAACATGCTATAATAGTTAAGAATTCAAGAACTTTTCCCTATAACGAGATCATTTGCATGTGCGTGCGATATTGTATCTAGTTTATGCTTAGCGAAGTTAGAAAAAATCTAGTCAGGTTCTTTATTATGTTATAGCATTTATTCAACCATTAAGCACAAGTTTACTCTCATTTCCTTAAAATTCAATTTTTTAGTACTGCTACGAGGGAAGTGGGCCTATCATACATATTTTCCTAGACTTGAAAATAAAGTGGAGCAAATACCCTATTCCCTAGCCTATTGAACATAGTCATCTCGTGAGTATTTTCATTCACTCATATATTATAGTTGTCATTTATTCAAGGGGGTTTCCAATGTCATTTATTCAAGGGGGTTTCCAATGTCATAGCAAAGAGAATGTCCCTCTACAGTTATGCCGAAGCAGTTATTCATAGTTCAAAATTTTCAATAAGCACAAGGGAGTTTAATTTAGCCTTTCAAGCTATCATTTATCATTTAAGTTCATTAACAACAATTTATGATACGATGTGCAAAAGTTCTTTCATAGAAAATTTCTAATTTCCTTAAGCATAGAAAGCATACAATCGTATATTGATTTGAACGTAAACAACCCAGTCCTAAAGTTGGTTATATCAATCTCAAAAGTCATTTACATTCAATCACTGCCATAAAAAAATTCATCATCATTGGGCATCATCAATTTATTCCAAAAACTAACTTAAACCTAACTAATCTCATAGCAAAAATTTCTACTAACATTATCAATGTGAATGCCTAACTATGAACACTACATGCCCAAACTTAAAGGATGCAATATCCTCAATGCATGAAAACTAAATTAAAACTAAGATAGATGAAATACAATGCAAGGTACCTTGACTAACATCTATTTTGATGGTGGTGGGGTTGTTTTTCTCGCCAAATGCTTAACTCGTTGCTTCATTGGCTTAGTAATGGGTTGTTCAAGTTCTAGGGTAGTGGCGTCGAAACGATTTTTCTTAAAAAAAACAAATTTTAAATTTTTTAATATGGTTTTTAAAAGATCTCGTTTCGAATAATTTGGTGACCTTTTAATACTAAAACACGGTTCGAGGAGTCACCACCAATATTTGTTTAGGGTGTGATAGGGCACCCAAAACGTATTTGTTATTTTAAGAAAAATATTAATTTTAATTAAAACAACAAATTTGCGGTTTACATTACCAAAATTTGAGTTCGGGAGTTGGTTACGTTCGGGGAAGGATTAGCACCCCCATAGCGCCCTAAATCGGTACCTAGTCGATTAATTAGTTGTCTTTGCAATGAAATTTATAAATTCGAGTTTAATTTAAGTTAAGATCTCATACAAATAATATTCTTTGAATTTTAGAACAAAACATAATAATATTTAATTATTTCCTATCGAGAAGAATCGACCTATCATGCCTTAAAGCAATCGATTCTTACTCCAACTAAAATAAAGAAATATTACAATTTTGTTCTAGAACTCATTATTAATTCAAAAATTAAGCGTATAAATAACAATACAATAAAACAAAATAACTCTAAGACCTTATTCTTCTTTTTTTAAAACATATTCTTTGAATTTCAAGAGGGAAAACGATAATATCTAATTATTTCCAATCGAGAATAAATTATCTATTGTGCCTTAAAGCAGTCATTTATTATTCCAATCGAAATAAAGAGATATTAATATTTCATCATAAAATTCAATATTAATTCAAATGTTATTTATTTTGAAATCCCATTGAAAATTCATGCAAAAATAAAATAAAAAAAATTAAAAACATACATCATGCAAGTACAATTAATTAATTATTTTACCAACCTTTAATGAGAATAAAGATGTTCAATTATTTAAATACATCTGGACGAGACCTTATATTCGATCTAACAGACTTTTCTCAGTGAACTTAATTAAAAGAACATGATTTTTTTCTCAATCCCATATTTTAAAATGAAATCAATTTAATTCGTGTCACTTAATGGGATAAACTTTTTAAAATTATCAAAAGTAATTTTCTTATACGTTAAGACAATCACTTCACGACAATTAAAATGAACGAATATTATCCTTAGTTAAATTATTTTGGTTCGGGTCAAGAAATGTTTATGAGGGTATATAAAAAATTAGAATAAAATGAAGTGCAAAAATGACCAAAATGAACATATTTAACATTAAGTGCTAAAATTGTAATGAATAAAAATAAATAAGATATGGGGACCAAATTAAAATAAAATTACATCGTTAAATTAAATTAAATAAAAAAATAGATCATAGACCAAAATATAAAACATGTTGAAACTACAGGGACTATTTAATGATTATTCCTTTTTACAAGCCTAAAACATACTTTTAAAGAAAAATGTGTAAATTACTAAATCAGTCCAGAAATAATAAAATTAAATTAAATAATCACTACACATAACCAAAATGTAAAAACACGCTTAAATAAGGGGGCTAAATAGAAAATATTCCAATAAACACATAACATACAAGAAAAAAGGGTAAATAATAATTTTGGTCCCTAAAGGTGACCAACATGCAAAAATGTCATAAACTATGGGAGACTAAATAGAAAATATCCCAAAAAATATATAACGTGTAAGGAAAAGGGTAAATAACAACTTTGGTCCTTACAAGTGACCAGCATGCAAAAATACTCTAGACTATGGGGGACCTATGCGTGATTTTACCCTAAACTTCCCCTATAAAACCCATTTTTCTTTTTTTTTCATTTCCACCGAAAAACTTAAAAATTCTCTCCCCTCTCTCCTCTTTTTTTCGGCCGGCCACTGTCCCTGCCGCCACACACGACGATCGAAATTCCTAAACCAAACCCAAAATAAATCCTTCGCTCCGATATATCGTCGTAAGCCTAGATTTAAGGCCAAAATCACCTAAAAAGACCCCGAAGACTCTTCGATATTTCGGTTTCTCTTCTTCTCCGATCGCGAAAATGAATTGGTCGTACGGTTCGGCTCCTCTCTCAGGTAACTCTCTAAATCTCTTCTTCTTCCTTCGTTTTTTTTTCGTAAATATGCTTAGTTTTTTTAAAATATATTATATATAAACATCCATAGTAATCAAAAGTAGTAACTTTGATTTCTTTTATTTGACCATAGATTTTGTCAATTACAGAAAATTCCCTTTGTACCTTAAGTATCACCCCTTTCACGTGAAGGGTATGCAAGGCTGGCATGTGGCCCTCACAAGGACAGATGGGTAAGGAATTCACATGCAAACATGGATAGTTGGCAGCTCTCATAAATATATCTTAGTCATTTTTATCTTTTTCTGCCAGGAAAGCCATCTAAAAATGTTATGGCATTTCACCAAATCTCCTCATCTAGAATACTACGATAAATCCCTATTTCTCCGTTAGCTTTCTTCACATGTTCATCAACAAAAGAGAACAATATTTCCTATCAACAGTACCAGTTTACAAAATAAGATGCTACAGCAAAACGACATCACCATATGCAACTATATAGGCCTAAATGCAACTAAATGCAATGAAATGAGCTTTTGGACAACCAATAACCTAATTAAAAAGGAATAAAATGTAGCCTTTTTACGGGGTTATCACACCCCCAAACTTAAGCTATTTCTTGTTCTCAAGAAATGGATAGTGATTAATAGAAGAAGATGTTATGGCAAAGTTCAAATCAAGATAGTTGTATGGCATAAGATTTTAGCCCTTAGAAATAATTGGCTTCAACATGCTATACTAGTTAAGAATACAAGAACTTTTCCCTATAACGAGATCATTTGCATGTACGTGCGATATTGTATCTAGTCTATGCTTAACGAAGTTAGAAAAATTCTAGTCAAGTTCTTTATTATGTTATAGCATTTATTCAACCATTAAGCACAAGTTTGCTCTCATTTTCCTAAAATTCAATTTTTTAGTACTGCTACGAGGGAAGTGGGCCTATCATACATACTTTCATAGACTTGAAAATAATGTGGAGCAAATACCCTATTCCCTAGCCTATTGAACATAGTCATCTCGTGAGTATTTTCGTTCACTCATATGTTATAGTTGTCATTTATTCAAGGGGGTTTCCAATGTCATAACAAAGAGGAATATCCCTATACAGTTATGCCGAAGCATTTATTCATAGTTCAAAATTTTCAATAAGCACAAGGGAGTTTAATTTAGCCTTTCAAGCTATCATTTATTATTTAAGTTCATTAACAACAATTTATGATATGATGTGCAAAAGTTCTTTCATAGAAAATTTCTAATTTCCTTAAGCATAGAAAGCATACAATCATATATTGATTTGAACGTAAACAACCCAGACCTAAAGTTGGTTCTATCAATCTCAAAAGTCATTTACATTCAATCACAAAAGTCATTTACATTCAATCACTGCCATAAAAATATTCATCATCATTTGGCATCGTCAATTTATTCCAAAAATTAACTTAAACCTAACTAACCTCATAGCGAAAATTTCTACTAACACTATCAATGTGAATGCCTAACTATGAACACTACCTCCCCAAACTTAAAGGATGCAGTGTCCTCAATGCATGAAAACTAAATTAAAACTAAGGTAGATGAAATACAATGCAAGGTACCTTGACTAACATCTATTTTGATGGTGGTGGGGTCGTTTTTCTCGCCAAATGCTTAACTCGCTGCTTCATGGGCTTAGTAATGGGTTGTTCAAGTTCTAGGGTAGTGGCGTCGAAACGATTTTTCTTTAAAAAAACAAATTTTAAATTTTTTTAATATGGTTTTTAAAATATCTTGTTTCGAATAGTTTGGTGACCTTTTAATACTAAAACACGGTTCGAAGAGTCACCACCAATATTTGTTTAGGGTGTGATTGGGCACTCAAAACGTATTTTTTATTTTAAGAAAAATATTAATTTTAATTAAAACAACAAATTTGCGGTTTGCGTTACCAAAATTTGAGTTCGGGAGTCGGTTACGTTCGGGGAAGGATTAGCACCCCCATAGCGCCCTAAATCGATACCTAGTCGATTAATTAGTTGTCTTTGCAATGAAATTTATAAATTCGAGTTTAATTTAAGTTAAGATCCCATACAAATAATATTCTTTGAATTTTAGAACAAAACATAATAATATTTAATTATTTCCTATAGAGAATAATCGACCTCTCATGCCTTAAAGTAACAAATTCTTACTCCAACTAAAATAAAGAAATATTACAATTCCGTTCTAGAACTCATTATTAATTCAAAAATTAAGCGTATAAATAACAATACAATTAAACAAAATAACTCTAAGACCTTATTCTTCTTTTTTTTAAACATATTCTTTGAATTTCAAGAGGAAAAACGATAATATCTAATTATTTCCAATCGAGAATAAATTATCTCTTGTGCCTTAAAGCAATCATTTATTATTCCAATCGAAATACAGAGATATTAATATTTCATCATAAAATTCAATATTAATTCAAATGCAGAAATAAAATAAAAAAATTAAAAACATACATCAAGCAAGTATAATTAATTATTTATTTTACCAACCTTTAATGAGAATAAGGATGTTCAATTATTTAAATACATATAGACGAGACCTTATATTCGATCTAACAGACTTTTCTCGGTGAACTTAATTAAAAGAACATGATTTTTTTCTCAATCCCATATTTTAAAATGAAATCAATTTAATTTGTGTCACTTAATGGGATAAACTTTCATTTTAAAATTATCAAAAGTAACTTTCTTATACGTTAATACAGTCACTTCACGACAATTAAAATAAACGAATATTACCCTTAGTTAAATTATTTTGGTTCGGGTCAAGAAATGCTTATGAGGGTATATAAAAAAGTTAGAATAAAATGAAGTGCAAAAATGACCAAAATGAACATATTTAACATTAAGTGCTAAAATTGTAATGAGTAAAAATAAATAAGATATGGGGAACAAATTAAAATAAAATAAAATAAAATTACATGGTTATTAAATTAAATAAAAAACAGTTTAGAGACCAAAATATAAAACATGTTGAAACTACAGGGACTATTTAATGATTATTCCTTTTTTACAAGCCTAAAACATACTTTTAAATAAAAATGCGTAAATTACTAAACCAGTCCAAAAATAATAAAATTAAATTAAATAATCACTACACATGACCAAAATGTAAAAATAAGCTTAAATAAGGGGGGCTAAATAGAAAATATTCCAATAAACACATAACATACAAGAAAAAAGGGTAAATAATAATTTTGGTCCCTACAGGTAACCAACATGCAAAAATATCCTAAACTATGGGGGACTAAATAGAAAATATCCCAAAAAACTTTGGTCCTTACAAGTGACCAACATGCAAAAATACTCTGGACTATGGGGAACCTATGCGTGCTTTTACCCTAAACTTTCCCTATAAAACCCATTTTTCTTTTTTTTATTTCCACCGAAAAACCTAAAAAAAACTTAAAAATTCTCTCCCCTCTCTCCTCTTTTTTTTCGATCGATCACCGTCCCTGCCGCCACACACGACGGTCGAAATTCCTAAACCAAACCCAAAATAAACCCTTCGCTCCGATATATTGTCCTGAGCCTAGATCTAAGGCCGAAATCACCTAAAAAGACCCCTCAAGACCCTGAAGACTCTTCGACATTTCGGTTTCTCTCCTTCTCCGGTCGCGAAAATGAATCGGTCGTACGATTCAGCTCCTCTCTCAGGTAACTCTCTAAATCTCTTCTTCTTCCTTCTTTTTTTTCCGTAAATATGCTTAGTTTTTTTAAAATATATTATATATAAACATCCATAGTAATCAAAAGTAGTAACTTTGATTTCTTTTATTTGACCATAGATTTTGTCAATTACAGAAAAATCCTTATTTATCAGTAGATTTAGTCTTCGTGATTGTAAGAGTGTGTATTCGAATTATTTTAATATTATATTAATGATTAAATTATGTGTACCTATTACGTGCTATATTTTTATGAATAGAATGACTAACAGTTAATCTTAACAGCGAAAAACTTCAATTTAATCAAAAGATTAACATAATTTAATTTTAATTTAACAACTGACAATAACGTATCAAAAAAATTAATTCAACAAGAAAAATTACGATTGAGATTTAAAGAAATTAAAATGTTTTATGACAAATTTATATCAATGAAAAAAAAAGAGAAATTATCCACTTATTACAATAGAATTATTAATTGTCAAATTAGAATTTACGAAACCTAGAGTTCATATTGTGTAGACAACTTGCACTTGATAATTTGTAATGATTGATATAACGGACGCAGGATCTTATGTTAGGAATGACAAACTTGAATTTAGGAGGCAAGCTTAAACTGGGAGGCGGAATTAAAATTCTATAAGGGTCGAAAACAGATTTTCAATAGAAAATACATAAAAATATCTAAAATATATAACGTTTTTAAATTTTCAAAGGGACGACTACCTCACCCATCACCCCATCCCTGTAACTAAAGTCTGCTCTCTCAAGCAAATTTTAAATTTTCCTAACGATTTCTAATCTCGATCTTGTATCATCCTACAATAATATTATAATGTGGGCCAAAGTCGTAAAATGTAAAAAATAAATAAATAAAAGGAAAATGATATAAACAAATCAATAGGCTTGTTTGTGATAAATAAACCGAACACGTCACTATTCGTGTTGTTCATTTATTGAATGAATATGAAAATATTATTCATATTAGTCTATTTAATTTAACAAACAAATGTTGTTCACATAATTCACGAACAATTCAACGAATGATCCGTTCATTTACCTCTTATACATAGACAACATAACCATGGCTGAACAGAAATTTACCTTGATACGACGATAAAAAGCAGTTCCTGGGATTTTGAGAGGCAATGAGGAAGATGAAGAAATGAGTTTAAAATTGGCTCTAAACTTTTCCTGATCTTCACCAATAGGTTCAAGGCTCATTTATCATGTTGCCAATTACTTTGAGAGTGAACTGCAAACTAGAAAGTTATCAGTTCGAAGTTTCCATATGAGTTCAACATAAAAAAGTAAGGATGAACTACATGTTTAGTACCTAAACTATTATTTTTAGTTTGTTTTTATACCTAAATTTTATTTTTTCCCCAAAATGATACATAACGTTTAGTTTAGGTTTTATTGACTTGCCACCATTTAAAAATATATATTACGCCAACAGTTCTGTTAATTTTTTAACACCGAGATACCAAATTGAAACCTAAAATAAATGTTAAGTATAATTTAAAAAAAATAAAGTTTAGGTACCAAAACGGGATAAAAGTAATAGTTTAAATCTAAACTTGTAGTTTACCCAAAAAACAAATTGCTTTTTTTTCACAATACTCAACAGAAGAAGCCTCTTCAAGGACCAAAATTCTTCGACCGGACCATGGATCCAGTGTTTCGATCGCCCGAGTGTTGATAAAATGGAATTGTTTTTTCAAACTTTTCCATACCTGGTGAGGGAAAACAGTATATATTAGTAGTAAACACATATATCAGCTTGCTCAACTTCTCATTTTTCTTGAAGTACATGAATCAGACCCTCGAATTCGAGTAAGATAATTCGAAACATAAAGAACATTTGATTAATACTCAACTTCTCATTTTCAATCACCAGGGGCAAATGCTAAAAGTAATCTAATTGTTATTTAAACATCATCACTTACTATATATATATACAAACCGACTACAAGTGATAGTTTATACCTTGGAATCTATGGTGACACAGGCACAGCCTTAGCTTCGTAATGGAAATGATTATTTCAATGTAAACACTAGGGGGGAAAACCAAAATTAAGATTTATCAATTCTTTGGTCGGCATCTTCTGAGAGGTTTGTTGCTTACCTGATGGAAAGGATCCTGATCAGCCATAAGTGGCAAAAGAAAAATGTCAGTATAAAAGGAAGAAAACAAATGCTTAGGGCTATTTGTTGAAAATTAATTTGTTTGAGAACTTAAAGCCAACAAAAGAACATTTTGTTTATTTTTTACTCATGATAGATAAACCAAGGAATAAATTGTGTCAGCTGTTGTTTACAATAAACTGTGAAAGCCTCATTAACTGTAACATACAAGAAAATAAAAATGAAAAAAAAAGGTTCACCTTTGTCACAACATTCAATTGTACCATTTTATCATTTGAGATACTCAGTTAATTTTAGATATGATAATATATATATATATATATATATATATATATATATATATATATATATATATATCAAAGTCATATATCTACACCAAGGAATAAAATATTATTCTAAATATAAAGATTTGTTACAACAACAATCGTCTGTCTATCGATTATGCTATATAATAACTCCTCTAAACGGCACATTTCAGTTTATCCTTTCTACACTAATGGTGATAAAGCCCTATGCGAAACAGATACAACGGGACTGATCCCAGAGGACTCCTTCACGACCTTAACCTGCAATGCCTACACATAATTCTATGTACAAGATGCTTACATTGAATGAATGTTCTTACGCTCACCAAGTATACCCTTCCAATAAAGTGAGGTTGATGCCAGGGATGGATCGAAGGGGGCTGACGGGACGATCGCCCCCTGAAACTTTCAAAATCTCATGTAATTTAAGTATTTTTTTTTATTTACTATTAATAATCTGTTTTTGTCCCCTAAAACTTTATAAGTTCGTCTCTTAACATAAAATCATGAGTCCATCCCTGGTTGAGGCTGTCCATTCGAAGCTTGGTTGTTGGTGGATAACCGAGGCATCTGCTGCTCTGCTGTGACGGTCTCTGCAGGACGCCAAAGTGATGTGGAGCATGTTGATGGGGAAAAAATTTGAGGCACTCCTCTACTGAAAGGATTTCCATTCATAGCAGACACTTGGCCAGCTTGTATCCTAAGCCGTTGCACTTCTTCCCTCAATTTTTCATGCAAAGCTGCATACCGTTGAAAAGAAAATACTAAATAAGTACCTTCAAAGGCTAACTTGTTTACTATATCGCCTATTTTATGACATAGTTGGAATTGGTTACATTGAAAAATGTATAATAATGACAATATCTATAAGGTATCTGAAAACCATATGTAATCAAAATGTGACAAGCTTTTCCATGCCATATTAACTATGGTTTATTTATATAACAAATAAGTACTTAAAAGTATATCATTTTTTCATCAAAGTACCTAAAATATTTTTTAGTCAAAATAAGTACCTAAAGTTATCTTTTTGGTCAAAATATTACCTAAAGTATTCAATTTTTTTCATCTAAGTAACTAAAATATTCAATTTTTTTCATCTAAGTACCTAAAGTATTCTTTAATTAATGTCACATGTCAACTATTTTTAGAACTTATATGAAAAAGATTGAATATTTTAAGTACCTATTTTGACAAAAAAATACTTTAGGTACCTATTTTTACCAAAAAGATAAGTTTACGTACTTATGTTAACCAAAAGATAGTTTAGGTACTTAAATGAAAAAGATGGTATACTTTATGTACTTACTTATAATATAAGCCTTTATTTAATTAAATTATGAAACCCACATGACTCACATGATAGAAGATGAAATAGCACAAGCTTTGATGGTTTTACCAATCCGTCACAACTGACGAATGAATAAAAAAATGATGTCGCTTCATTAAGGTGTGTATGAAGCAGAAAAATGTGAAAAAGCATGCATACCATCTCTAAGATGTGCTTGTTACTCTATAGCCTGTAGCCGTAGTTTCAGTTCCTTATTCTCAGTAGTCAACCCGGTTGCTAAAGCCTTCCCCAGGCTTTGCTCATTACTAGCTGGATCCGAAAAACAAAAGACATTGAGGTTAAAATCAGCTTGAATTTATGGATCCTTTTCATCAAAAAGAGCCTTATAAAATCGTTTCCGTTCTTCCGGGTCAAATAAACCTCCTAAATTATCACCATTGTCATCATGGTCAGAATTTTCAGCGCTTCCAATTTTCCTTCTCTCCGACTTCATCAAATTCATCCCTTTCTTCTTCTTTTCCAAATTTACCAATCGATGCCTCTGGTTATATTCGTGAAGCCCTTCTTGCATCAATTCTCCAAATTTATTCTTGACAATGACTAGTGGATCTTTATCAACCAATTCAGACCCATCATAAGCTTCTCTAAGGAGCACAGTGTAAATCTGATACTTGTTCGACACGTAAAAGATGCCGGGGTGCTTGAGCAACAAAACATTCAATTTCTCAGGTAAAGCAAACTCTTTCTTGAAATGGCTTAGCTTTATAATCGATAGCTTCTTCCACAATGTCAATGACAACAACTCATGCACAATACCCACAATTCTCTTATCCATTTCCTTTGTTCCTTCCTCTAAACATCTAGGATTTAAATAAGGTGAGACGTAGGGAATAGCATTAAATTCTTCAAACCTCTGTCGTGATTTGATCCAAGTTGGAGGTAACAAACATGAGAAACAAGGCTTTATTCCCTGTTTCCAAGCTGAGGCTTCAACAGCAGAGACTGCTAAATCAGGGTTCCACGCCAGAAGTTCAATTTCCATTGAACTCTTCCTCCAACCGTTATTAACCAGTCGAAACATTTCTGGGTGCTTCGGTAAAATTCTAATGATGTAGTCATCTGGAAATCCAAAGCTGTGTTTGAGCTCATTAAGTTTTGTAACATTAAGCTTTTGATTCATGCTCATCATTAACAACTTTGCCAATCTCTGTACAAATATCGGCTCCTGCATATCTTTCACCGATTCTTCCTCTTCGACAAAATGCATCATCTGCTTTGTTAATCTACAATGATACTCATCATTATCGAGATAAACTTCGAAGCAACAGGGATACTTCTTGAGCCAATTGAGGGCTTTGCCTTGAAGATCGAGACTCTTAAACTTCTTCTGAAGATGCTTCAAAGGTGCCACCTGGTTTGGGCATCTAAGTATTATGTTTTTAATCTGGTTATTGACTATCCAACGGCGATTTCTCGAAAGAGCTGATTCAAGATCCGAGTCTTTCTTCATTGACCAAAGAGAGAAGTTTCGAAAATGATAAAGATGGGAAGGATGAGAGTACAGCCTACAATAACAAGAAGCCAACCTCTGCAACAATCTATTACTAGCCAACATAATCAACTTGGTATGCCGCTTATTCTCCAAGGATAAACCTGTTAAGAGCAAAGAAAATAAAATAAGAAAGAGCAAACCATAAAGCATAAACAAGGAGCTCTACCGAGGGATCTATTTTCACTCATCCGACAGTCTTAAATATGTGTAAAACTAAAAGAAGTTTTCCCTTAGGTAAGTGGATCCTAACACATATATTACTATTATCATTTTCATTTGAAATTAGAGTCCCACATTACATTGGGAACCTAATAAACTTTTGGAATCTAGAAGGGCTCCCAAGATACGGGTTTGGAATTGACCCTTCAACAGCAGGCGGCGGCCACACCACGGCGTTGGCGCCCTTCGCGACTGCAACATTGCAAGGATCAGCGAACCAATTGCGACACAATTTTTTGACATCACAACCAAAGCAAACAACGACGGTCAAACGACAGAATATAACAAAGGCAAGTGGGTCTAATCCCAACGGCGGCGATAAAGATTATAGGAATCTAACAACCATTTAGCAGTAGATCACAAGTTAATAGAGGAAGAAGAGGTCTTTACCAGGCGAAGACGATGGCATCAATGGAAATAGCTATGGAAATGGCGATGGAAACAACGGGTAAAACCGGGACGGCGATGGACTCCTCGAACGGCGGTGATGAAAACGAGGGGTTTAGACTGTAGCGAAATCAGGATGTTGGACTGAGGAATAGCTTCGAATGCTTTAACTGCATAACCCCTATTTTTCTTATAACTGATTTCAAAATATAGTAAACTATATTTTTAGTCCCTGAAGAAACTGATATTTACATATATGGATACAAACTTTTCTAAATTACAATTTAATGCCAAGACATTGAATTTTTTTTATTAATTCCTAAATTTCAAAATTAACACTTTCAAGTAGAGATGTCACACTTTGTTGGATAAAAAAATTGACAATTGACTACTGATCAACGTTTTTTATTATCTATGTAGAATAAAAAATGACATCCTCAAATTTTTTAAATATTTATATATTTTAGGTATTTTTTATATTTCTTATTAATGATCTAAGTTCGTATCTCTAAAAATTTTAAATTTTTCATCCATAAATTTCTAAAATAATTTCTTAAATGAACCCCTAGAATAAATCCAACGTCTATCCCTAATCAGAGCTACATGAGATGAAATGTTGACATGATAATATCATATATGATTAATTGATGATATGATACAATATCAAATTAAAAAATAATTTAATTTTTTTCATAACTAATTATTTTTATTAATTTAATGACAATTAATTAAATGATGACTTTTTATCATCTCATTGGTTCAAAATATAAAAAATAAAATCTATCTTTAGGTACTCGAACATAGGCATGAAAGGGGAAAAAAACTTAACCTTTAACCACAATGAGCTGAAGACTTGGTTACTTGAATAATGTTGTATATATAAAAAAAATTAAGTTTTTCTTCATTAAATTTTGACAAGTTGTAATGAAACCATAGTTGTTTTTCAAGTTTGACCCTTGAATTTTGACCAAAACAAATAACCCAAATCATATAAAACTCTCAACAACTCTAAAGATGGGTCGAATGGGTGGATGGGACTGTTGCTCTTAAAAATTTAAAGTTATCATATATTTTAGATTTTTTTATGTAATTGTATACTTTATTTTTGCCTCATAGAATTTTATAAGTTAATCTCTTTATAAAATTTTAGAAATCCACTCTCTTAACATAAAATCATGTGTTCATCCCTGATTGTGTCCCATAATCCTATTCTCCTCTACTTGTAAAACCATCGACAAACATCTCTTGTCCGACTCCATCGATTGAAAATACCTGGAGAACGAGTCCAAGATCATGCGACCCTTTTGTCTCTCCAATCCCAACATCGTGTAAATCTATGACATGTTTGCATTCGAAGACACCTTCAACTCATTATTAACCTTTGCCAGTCGATCATGTCTATGACAAGAGACGGAAGTGGGATTCTATATTATCAGAAACAAATTTATAAAAAATTTATTGGGTGAACTTATAAAATCCTTACTCTAGTCGCATTTTCGATCTATCCCTATCTATGATTAAATTCTACAACACGATATGTCCAAACCCAAGATTGCTTTGAGGATTTTCAGATCAGTTGCCGAAGCTAATGTTTTCAGGAGATTGTGTGTAAAACAAGTCATGAGCAAATACATACAAAACAGAGAGATGAATGGAGCCGGAAGCAAAATAAAACATAGTATCAATAAAAACACAATTATCCTATTTAGGGTTTTATACTAACCATCATTTAATGTTATGTTTTCTAATTAATAAAACTAAAGTTTTAGTTATATACTTGATCGTGAATATACTTGAATTGTAATGCCCCGAATTATGGGTTAGGAATTTCATGTTTATTTTTTCAGGCCTTAGAATAATTTCCCCTAACCCATGAAACTTTTGACCCAAGTGGTTTTTAAATTGGGCTTGGGATGAGCCCAACAAGCTTGATTTTGGATGCTTTTAACCTTAGCTCAAATGTGGGAGGACCAAGAGGGTAATTTACCCATTTTTTAATCAAGTTGAATCTCATTAAATGTGATGATCTCAAGTTCTGAATTCTCATCCTCTTTTTCATATCAACCTTGTCTCTTCTTCCTCTTCACTTTTCGTTCCTTTTTCCTTCAAGAGCTAAGTAAAAGTTGAGAGCTTTAAGTTATTCCAACATTCTATTGAAATTCCAAGGTAAAATTCATCAACCCTATCCTTCAAGCTTTCATTCTAACAAGTTTTGTGGGTTTTAAGTTGTAAGAAAATGTTTTAGACTTCCTTATAAGATTTAAAATGAGCTTACAACTCATTAGAACTCATTTTAATTAGTGAAAAAGCAATAGGAGACCTCCAAGGCTAGAGGTAAGGAAAAACTTACCCTTGGGTGATTCAAGGGTGTTTTCAGTCACCTAAGCTCAAGGTAACATGATTCTGACTTGTCCATACCACATGTAGTTCATTGTATGTGCATTATGGTTTGTTTAGTTCATGAAGCATGCTAGAGTAATTTCCATGGTAATTGTGTGTTGCAAGCATGAAAATTAGTACCTTTTGACCTCTAAGACCCTAAATAAGACGTTAAGCACATTTGCTAGTCTTAGGGGAATTGTTGGGTTGATTTTTGGGTGTTTCCCAAACTTAAGTAAGCCATTCCAAAAAAAAAGGATCGATCCCTCGACCAAAAAGATCGATCCCAAACTTTTTGTTGTTTAAAGGATCGATCCCTGGGAAAAAGAATCGATCCCTCAACCAAAAGGATTGATCTCAAACATTTTATTGTGTAAAGGATCGACCCCTTTTCAAAAAGAGTGATCCCTTTGGGAAAATGATCAATCCTTTGAAAGAAATGATTAATCCCTTCATTGTTCTGCTCGATGGAAAAGGGTGAAATTGCATTCATTAGTGGTCTAAAGTGTTGAGGAATGTTGTCTTGACCTCAGCATGTTTGAATGAGTTCAGTTTGGTCCATTAATCGATTTGCTTAAATACTTAAACCCTTAATTTGGATATCATCGATAATGAACAACTCGACTAATAACGTTATGAAATAAGGTGACATAAAACTATCTTTTGTTTGATACTCGGGAAACGGCTAGGACACCCGAGTTACTCTAGCATTATGATGTTTGTATGTTATGTTATGTTGATATCCAGATATCTTTTGTTTGGGTACACATCCGATGCACGTAAATTTCAGGTCATACCTGTACGAATTCCAATGAAAGTAAATTCCGAAATTGTACCTTATGCTTAATTAGGTACGGGATGTGAGCTTCTGATGCACGTAAATTTCAGACCTCCCCCGACCTCTCAAGGATCCGAGGAAGACTAAGGGCTTTAAGTTCTGATACACGTAAATTTCGGTTCTTACCCCAAAGCTATCACGTTCTAGATAAGCTAGTGTGTTGTCCGAGATGCATGCAATTCCTCTGACAACATTACTTGGTCTATCTCATGTTTGATATGTACTTATGCATGTTTAGGACTCTGCATACCAACATGTTCATGTAGTGAATGCATGTAGTATCGTTTAGTTATTTTCGTGGCACTAAGCTTGTGAGGTCAACGTATGGAAACAAGTTGGTAGAGGGGATAGTTGAGGAGGCTTTCACCTTCGTACATTCCAGACCAGAAGATTAGCAGAGTATGACTTGAATTTATTTTAGAGGGCATATATTCAATATAGACCTTGTATAATCATGTCATAACTCTATTTTGGATTTTTAAGCTCTATGGTTATATTGTACGTATTTTGGAGGACTCCTATATTTTGTAAATGTTGGATTTGATTTCCATTGCAAGTGTGATTTATTCTTATGTTAACAATTGCTTTCAAAGAAATTTTCGAGTTGATCATTTCGATGGTTTCGTATGGCATCGTAATTCATGGATCTTCGGGTCGCACTGGATTAGGGTGTTACATGAATACTTTTTTTGGTATAAAAAGTTTAAGTTAGGATGACTACCCTAATCCTCGATCATGGCATATCTAAGACCTAATTGGAATTTATATAGGAATTTACATACTGCTCACCAAGAATGAAGCGATAAGATTTGAACTTAGCCTTACAAACTCAAATTCCTGAATCCCAACCACTTATTCTAACTCTCGTTGACAAATATACTTGAATACTTGATCGTGAAACTAAAGTCTAAAGAAGTGAATAATTTTTTTTGAAATATATGAAAAAATGGGTTAGGCTTTTTCCCTTCATACAGGTGATCGAATCTTAAGAAATGAAGATTTCAATTTATTTAATTTTGAATCAATATGATGTAAATTTATTTTTAATTAATAATTTTGAATCGATATGATTGGTTATCATCAAAATAATAAAAATAATTAGTTATAAATTTGTATTGATTAATATTTCTATTGATATAACGTTGTAGCATATCATCAATAAATCATATTAAGTATGATTGTGTTTGTATTCCATATGATCAGCCTTATAATATTTTTATTTGATTTAGTTGTAAATTAGATCACAAATATTTGTTGAATTAATGTTTTGATATAGGCTTAAATGGGTTAAATTTTTTGAATAATGCAGTTGAAAAATATATTTGCTCGAATAATGCACTCGAGAGATTATTTTGTGAAATATAATGAATGCTACAGTGAACCCTGAAGACGCATTACAATCCATGCAACTTACCCGAACCCTTTGAAGACGCATTGGAGTCCATACGTCTTACCCTGCTCCCCTCAAAGACGCATGGTAATCCATGCGTCTTCCCCCTGCATGCAATGTCCACCAGCAGCTCTACCGCCCAGTACCGACAAGCGCCTCGAAGACGCATGGAATTCCATGCGTTTTCCTATGTACTGCCCCTCGTTTTCCTCACGTTGCATGGGCCATACACGTACGCCCAAAGATGCATTGGCGCTCATTTGTAATACACTCATTCCCCATTGCCATGAATGTAGCCTTGAAGACGTGCAACGGTGAACACCCAACATAAACCCCTGCATGAGAACTCCTCGAAGACGCATGGCTTTCCATGCATCTTCCCACCCTCTGCATGCACCCTATTGGCCACCAGGAAGAGCCCGTCAAAGACGCATGAATTGCCATCCATCTTCCCCCTGCATGTTTGTGGCCTCCTACATGGTAATTGGTGTCATACTCCTGTGAAGCCTCTGCATGCATGGCTGCAGTAGCATAGTACGAGGGGATAGGGCAAGGGAGGGGGTCGGTTTCTTCGTAAATGTGTCTCCCGCATGCGTCTCCCGGGTCCCCTGTCATGGCCGACAAAGTTGCATGGCATGCAGTGACGTAGGTGCAGTAGGTAGATGGCATTCAAATGATAAAAGTGTAACCCATACTCCTATCATGTCCTAACATATACCTGTAAGAACAAGTTGAACATTAAAAAATTTTCTTTCTACTATATATATGTAAGAATGAAATTGGGGCAATCGTAATTCAAAAAATTGATACAGGGAGCAGATGCAATTGCAATTCAGAAAATTGATAGATGGAGCAGAATCAATTGCAAAGAAGATTAATAGAGGGAGCATTTCAGAAAATTTGGTGTGTTTTTTCTTTCGTTATTCTAATTTGAGTATGTTTTATATGGTAAATTTGTTTAAATTTCAATTATTTTGTTTTAAATTAGTCTAATAGTTTGTTAATTTTTTTGGAAGAACGACGCTGAACTAAGTTTGAAGAAATTTTATTTGAGGTATTTTATTATTATTATTTTAAATATTTGTTAATGTTACGATTGTTGTTATGTTTATCTTTATATTGTTATTATATATATTATATTTTATTCTAAATACAAATTTTGATGTTTGTAGAGAAAATGAGCAATAATTTTTTCACGATTATCCCTTATAATGGATATATTATGGAAAATGAGGTCGGAGTTGTTTTCCAGTCTGAAAGACCTATAAATATGATTTTCAAAAGGGACATCACATTTGTAGAAATGAATCAGAGGATAGAAAGGAAAATCCGAGCTACAGTTGATGGTTTGAAGTATAAGTTCATGGTAAGTCCCAATCCAATTAGATATGTTGTAGTACCAGTTGAAGAAGATAATGATATTGGAATCATGATTGGATTACATGAGTCAACAAATATTTCAGTTATTGAGTTATTTGTATATTTGTGTAACATATATGATGTTCCTAGGTCATCAAGAAATGTGGCTGGAAATTCATCTCAAATGGCTTTCGGAAGTGAGTTTGAGGACCCGACATACAGATCGATAAACAATTTTATGGCGCTATTAGAAAATAGAACTGAAGTCGGTAGAACATCCGCATTAGCAGAGTACGAGGAAAGAAATATATATAACTCATAATTGACTGTTGATGTTGATGCTGAAAATCGATGGGGAGAAATCCATGATGATTCTAGCGAAGATGAAGAAATTGAGGAACCCGTTTTAGCCAATGATGATAAGTTTGGCTTTGATGGTGAACCTAACCTGGCCACTGGTGAAGTTCCAACATCGTATCAACCTACTCCTCACATGTACGAGATTGATTATGATGCGATGAGGGCACCAGAATTCCCAAACATGCCACATATACCTCCATACCATATGACTAAATCATTCAAAAATTCTGATGAATTTTCGGCTGGGATGAAATTCAGAGGAAAAGATGAAGTTACGCTGGCGATTAAAGAGTATTGCATCAAAGGCCATGTTGATGTCCATATTGCAGAGTCCAACAAAAAAAATCATATATACGAAGTGTGTTAAATATTGCCCATAGTGCAAATGGAAGATCAAAGTGTCCAAAATTCAAAGGCACGATGCTTGGGTCATCACAAGGTACAATGGTCATCACACATGTTTGCGGAACTCAATCGAACAAGACCACCGACTATTGGACTCTGATGTAATATGTGATTATGTGAAGATGTTGGTTGAGAAAGATTCAAGAATCCCTTGTTCAGTGTTAGCTGCATCTATTCGAAGCCAATTTGGATACCAAATAAAATATGTCAAGGTTTGGAATGCGAAAATGAAGGCAATGAAGCTGACATATGGAGATTGAAATACATCGTACAATGAGCTACCACATTTATTACAAGCAATGAAACGATTCATCCCGAGAACCATAGTGAAGTCTCAAACCATGCCTGCATATGACGAAGAATGTCAACTTGTTCCAGGGAAGAGGATATTTTATAGACTCTTTTGGGCATTCAAGTCATGCATAGAAGGATTTCCTTTTTGCAAACGTATGGTCCAAGTAGATGGTACGTGGTTGTATGGTCAATATAAACATGTTATTGATGGCAGTTGCACAAGATGGTGAACGAAATATCTTCCCAATTGCATTTGCCATTGTTGAAGGAGGGACAACAAAGGCATGTGATTTCTTTTTGACCAATCTACGTAAATATGTCATTCGAGAAGATGAGTTTTTCTTGATACCCAATCAAGGAACATGTATTTTGGAGGTAATTGAACGACCAGGAAGTCGTTGGATACCTCCACATGCATATCCCATATTTTGTATCCGCCATATTGGTAAGAATAGTATCGATCAGTTTCATAACGTCCGCATTCATAGCGAGATGGTAACCATGGGTAATTTTTATTTTCAACATTTGTGTATTAATTTATGTGGTTTTTTTAATTGAGCTTTAACACAATATATATAAATTATGAAACAGGATATGAACTATGATGACCAAATTTTGACAAGAGATTGGAGAATTTGAAGGTATTTTATGATGATCAACGTGTATGGTAGTAGGCTTCAAAAATACCGTGAGAAAAATGGTCGCAAGTATATGACGAGGGTTGGCGATACGGAAACATGACCATAAACCTTGTTGAGGTCATAAATTTAGTACTAAAATGTATATGTCATCTCCTAATAGCGAGTGTGGTGAAGGATACATACTTTAGGTTGGCTAAGGTTTCGTCCGATAAGGGCAAGGAGATTGAGTGTCTCGTAAATAGAGGTCAAACTTGGGCTCCTACAGTGGTAGAAGCAATGGGAACAAATGAGCGATTGACAACCTCAATGCTTGTTCATAATTTCGATCGATTTGGTCATACTTTTGTTGTGTCATGCATATACCACAACGAAAGAGGAAAATGCCAAACATTTAGAGTTGATTTACGACTCAAATGGTATGTTTGTGGTCGCTTTCAGGCATGGAGATATCCATGTGCTCATGCAGTCGCTGCATGTATGTATGTTGGTGTAAGCGCATACAGTTATGTTGATGAGTGCTTTCACCTACATATGATATTAAATGTCTACAGCTATGCGTTCAGACAGATCCCAAATGAATCATATTGGCTGAAAAAGGATCATGACAAATGGCTGCCAAATCCAATGCTTCGTAGAAGTCTAAAGGGTCGACCTGAGTCCAATCGTATTCATACCAGTACGAATTTTCATGCTAGAGAGAGGGGTCAACCAAAGAGTTGTAGATTATGTAAGGGTGAAGGTCGTTCAAAAAAGAAATGTCCTAATCTACCAAGATATATACCTCATCAATAATAATCATATATGTATTTCTATGTATGTATATATTTAAATTTTTAAAATAATTAACTTGATTTTATAATAATTATGCATAATAATTAACTTGATTTTATAATAATTTATGCATAATAATTAACTTGATTTTATAATAATTTATGCATAATAATTAACTTTATTTTTAATAATTTATGTATATATTTGATTTTATAATAATTAACTTAATTAACTTGATTTTGTAATAATTTATGCAAAAGAATTAACTTTATTTTGTAATATTTTTATCTTAAATATTTGAATTTATGTTAAAAAATTTCAAAAAATATTTACTCATGTTTACAAAATAAAATACTAGAATAATTTAAATATTTAATTTTAATAATATAATAACAATTTATTTATTATTACTTTTTAAACAAATAACAATTGAATTTATAATTATTGTCGATGTCGGGTGTTGTCGAATGATAATGTCGGGACGGACGTCTAATGCGTTGTGGCCGTTGTGGTTGCTCAGGAGTATGGTACTCATCCTCCTCATTCATTGGGGGCATATCAGCTGGTCTTGTAAATATATACCCACCACTATGCTCTCCCATTCCACCAGTTTGTTGTTTCATCCCTCCTGGAAACATATTGTGGTATTTGACATCATAGATGTCAATTGATCAAAGTCAAACATCGATTCAATTCAAACATGGGAGAGTAGTTGGGTGCATGAGGAGGCATCAACTCCGGTATGTATGCCAGAACAGAAGAATCATCAAACGGTTATGATATTCCCGCTTTATATTGTTGAGATGAGCTCCCACGTTCACTCTGTCTAAATTTCTCGACTCTACCAAATTTTCTCTTATATTTTTAAAATTGTTGTCTTTCTCCCAACGTCGTCAGGTATGACTTTCCATGCTCGCAATAATATTGAAGGTAAGCCGAAGTTTCAAAATTAAATTCATCATCTTTCATTAGAGCAATAGGTGACACGAATAAAGTTCTATTGTTCCAATCATTAATGTGGTATGCGTGCTTCGCAACCCAATTCACATTGTGCTTACCCCTCCATCTAATTTGTGCAAGGGGTAATGATCTCATGGAATAGGCGGAATAGGTTGGTGGTACTTGAACTGCCTCAACACTCAATCTGCAAACAATATATCAACAACAACAAAATGAATCAATGGTGTAACAACATCCCAAGTTTCATAACCCAACAAAACCCGTGGCGACACACACGCTAAAACTTCTTGCTCCAGGTACGACATCCAAACAAACTGTAAAATTAACATTTATGAAATTTAATTCATTACGCAAAGTTATAAAATTATAAATAAAGAAAAATATAAATAAATAATTGAAGTTAAATAAATTAATTTAAATTAAATACTATAATTATTATATTATATTATATTATATTATATTATATTATATTATATTACATATTATAAACTATACATTCTTTTTGCTAAAAATGTCGATCTTTAATCGAAACTCTTTGATATTATTATGCACTAGTCTCGTCCTTTCTATTTTATGCATCCGTCTGTAAATCAAAAAAATATTCGTTATTTCTTTTTAATCACAATAAATAAATTCTAATTAAGAATTTAAATTAAAATACATAAATGAAATATTACCTCCCCGCAATAGGAAAGTTAATCGATGTTCGACTAATCGGTGTTAAAAATGGAAGTTTGTGCCAAGCCCAAGATTGTAGTAACATCAGACATCCACTGATTTCTGTGATATTAATATTCTTGACGATTACTGAAGCCTTGCACATATCACGGTATAAGAACACCAATATTGCAGATCCCCAACTGTATTGACGTGTATTCTCAAAATTTCTCAAAAACGGGAGATATTGTGTGTGAACTAGATTACCAGATTTATCCGGCATCAAAACTCCCCCAATCAACTGTAAGATATATGCTCGAGTTGCATGTACAATTTCTTCTTCGGTATTATTTTCTTGGAGTTTAAATTGATTCTCCAACCACGACAACTTCAAACGCCACCCTTTTAAATTAGGGCTTACTGACGTCTGCCCAAGAAACTCATTGCAAAGTATTTCCACATTATTATAATCATTTCTCATCCCCACCGATATCTCATTTGTTGGAACCCCGAGTTGTAAGGCCACATATTCTAGGTTATCATGCATTCTTCGCACGGTAAATGAAATGTATGTGTTTCTGGCCTCCAACGTTCAATCAATGCACTTATCAAACCCGGGACCAACTTATACTCCCGAACAAATGTAACATAATAAAATCCAACCTCTTCCAGGTTATCCTCAATAAAAGGGTATGGCTTAGCGGGAATATTAATCCGATGACGGAGGACTCGCTACTCATCTTCCTATAATTATAATATTCATGAAATTAATATCAATTAATCATTAAAATAAACATTAATATTTTTAATATTTAATAAACAATTATAATATTTTATTAAATAATAATAACACCATTGCTTCCAAATGACTAGAAATATGTTGAGCGTCAAGATGAAGTAGTTGATTTTGTTCTGCCATTTCAACGAATTTGTACAACAAAATTTAATAACATTCATAATATAATAACACATAAAGCTACTACTGCTTGGAGGGAAATACTGAATAAAAAAAAAATACTATTAACTACATCTAAGTATTCAACACAAATAAGAAACACATACAACTAATTGAAACGAATTAGTTTACTAGATTAAATGTTTAATAATGACAATATTATAACGAATTCAATTTAAAGATTACATTTAATATAAACATTAATTTAATCTAAAAATAATCTACTAAGTAACTAATTTAATTTAAACAAGTAAAAATTGGTTAAAAACAACAATAACAACAAAAAAATACCTTGTTTGAATCTTCTTCTTTAAACCTAACATATTATATATTCTTCTTAAATTCAAGATAATTTATTTTTTAAACTAAATTTTATTCGAACTCAATAATATTAATTAATTAATCGCTTTAATAAATCGAACAAATTAAAATTTATCGTCTATATTATTCATTTTATTTTATAAATAATATAGATTTTAAAAACAAAATTAACTAACTGGATTAAATTTGTCGATAATGTAGCACGAACCGATTCTCTTCTTCTTATTTCTTTCTCTTTTCTCTTCTTTCTTCCTCTTTTCTCTTTTTTCTTCTCTTCTTTCTTTCACTCCCGGTGTAACCCTCCCTCCCTACACCTCATATATATATATATATATATATATATATATAACCCAACCTCAATGCCTCCAACCACAACCCCAGTCGTCCCTCCCTACTCCCACCATTATTACTGCAATACTTGCAGCATTATTGATGTCATGCATGCAGATTCACGTGGTATTACACGCCATTATTGTTACCATGCATGCAGAGGATTCACGGGCGTATGACGCCTGCAAGGGTCCACGAACGTTGCATGCAAGGGGGAAGACACATGGCAATCCATGCGTCTTCGATGGCTTTGTCGGGACTCGGTGGTGGCATGCAGGGGGAAGACAAATGGTAATCCATGCATCTTTGAGGCGCTTGTCGGCACTAGGCGGTGAACGGTGGGGCTGCTGGTGGATGTTGCATGCAGGGGGAAAACGTATGGATTGCCATACGTCTTCGAAGGGAGCAAGGTAAGACGTATGGATTCCAATGCGTCTTCAAGGGGTTCGGGTAAGTTGCATGTACTGCAATGTATCTTTGGGGTTCACTATAGCATTCACCCTATTTCACGAAATAATCTCTTGAGTGCATTATTCGAGCAAATATTTTTTTCAACTTCATTATTAAAAAATTTTAGTCGGCTTAAATGCATATTTGCGCCTTAAATTATTTTTCAAAATAATTCGCCTCATTAATTATAAATAATTATTCCGTTTGTCCCAAAACGTTAACTCTGTTAAAAAAATTACTGACCAACTATTTATTTTATATGAATAAATAAAAATCAATTAAAAAATAAAATTACATAATATGTCAAAAAATGCCCCTCCCTTCTCTTCCTCCACCGTCCACCATCTCTTTCCCCAACACCCATTTTAATTACATATTTCATTCTAGCATCACCGAAAGCAAGGTCTTGTTCCCAGTTACCCAAGTTCTAGAATCCCTTGATCTCTGATTATTCGATTGATAGCGTTGGGAGTAATGACTTCAGCCACACCGATGAATTTGCCACCGGACGAATCGTCGTCGTTGAGTTTGACTTGGTTGTGGGTTAACATCGAATTCGATTTCGGAATAATCTTAACATGCAAACGTGATGGAGCAAAAGAGTTTGAAGAGACTTGAGATTACCAAACTTGATTAAGAACCGCTTGAAATCAGGGTCGAGATCCCGAGCTTCATTTTTGGGAGCGAAAATGGTGATATTGTGTTTGCGCACAACTTCTTCAAGGGTTTACAATAACAAAGCCTTCTCCACCAACTTGGTAACCTCTCGTGTGATTCGTCGCCGATGAGTTCTCTCGCAATGCAAATGAGAGCGTTGAACATGAGATTTGAAAAAGAAGAAGAAGAATAAGGAAGGTGAAGAGCTTGAAAGCCATTACTAGTGACCAAAAAGAGAGAAGAACTATTTCTTCTTTCTCTCTCTCAAAGTCTTTGAGTTACCGGTTTAAATAATAGTAGTTTAGGGATAATTTCTTCCTAAACTGTTGCATTTTTGCAATGCAAGTTTTGTTTGGTTGGATTTTTTCTTTCTAGGATTTTATCCGGATCAACAAATTGGGGAGAATTTCCGGAGTTGATTGCTTAAGGGAAATGGTGATTGAGAAACTTTTGAAATGGTGGTTGAAAAACTTTTGGACATGGAAGAAGATGGGGTGGACGGTGTCGGTGTTGGAGAAGTGGAGAAAGGGGAAAAATTAGTGTTGGTGTTGGGGAAAGGGAGGGTGGATGATGGAGGAAGAGAAGGGAGGGGTATTTTTGACATATTATGTTATTTTATTTTTTATTGATTTTTATTTATTTATATAAAATAAATTAAAATAAATAGTGATGTCGCTTGTTCTAATTGGTTAGAGAGATTTTTTAACGGAATTAACGTTTCGGGACAAACGGATTAACAATTTAAAGTTAACGTGGCGAAACGTCCCAAAAAATAGTTTAGAGGGTAACTAGGTACAAATAATATAGTTTAGGGGGGCAATGGTGCATTTAAACCTTTGATATAATAATAATTTGTAAAATTGATTTTTGGACTTAATCGAATTCGTCAATAATTTATCAAAAATAATTCAAAGTTCAAATTAACTCGTCAATAATTTATCAAAAATAATTCAAAGTCCAAATTAACTTGAAAAATATGTTTTAAATATTTTCCAACTTAGTCGAACCTTTTCAAAAACATACTTGATCATTTTTGTGCTTTAATATCGAGTTTTCAATGACTTTTGGCTTAAAGGATTGATCCTTTGAATTCCAAAAACTTATCCCTTCATCAAATGATCGATCCTCCGATGAAACGGATCGATCCCTTCCCTTAAAGGATCAATCCCTTTCTTGCAATGGTCGAAAATATTTGAAAAATGATTTATCAAAGGATCGATCTTTTGTGTATTAAATGTTATTTTTTATTGTAGGTGACGACTATAATGACTGTCAATGACTCCAAACGGCTAGAATTGATATATAAGATATAAATCTAAGGTCTAATCATCTCAAGGTCATCAAGAACCATATGGAATTAACCTACCAACATAAAAATATTCTTTCGTACTTAATTTATCAAATTCTTTGTTGTAAACATATTTGCAGACAACATTGTTTATTTTGCTCAAGTGTATTTTTGGTGAAGGCTTATTTGTTGTAAACAAGGACAACACATTTGCCTTTTGTGAGGTTTTATTTTCTTTTTTTATTTGTAATTACTCTTTGGGAGAATGCGTAATTCAAGATTTTGGGTTGTAAATCTTGAAGTGTTTGTAAGGTTACACATTGTCCTAAGTAAGCAAATCTAGTGGATTTGAGAAATCTTTAGCATAAACGCTAAGGTAGTGGATGTAGATTTTGATTAATAAAGTCGAACCACTTTAAATCATTGTGTAAAAGTTTCACTTTCAATTGTTTCTGCACCAAATTTTTTAAAAGTTATTTCACACTCCTCTTACAGTTTCGGTTGATCGTAAGAGCTAACAACATTACTTTAACCATTCGAAACTTAACTTATCGATTTAGTTATAAATTGTAATATCTTTATTTTTTCTATAATTATATGTTTATGATCTTTAATAAAAATTGGAATTAAATTGACAGAATATGTAAGCAATGAAGATCAAATAAATTATTATCTCAATTATAATCAAATTAATAAAATATATAAATAATGTCATATTTATTTAATTGTTATCTTGAGAAGTCTATTAACAATTAACTATTGATTCGGTGGGGTTCGAATTTTGAGCTTATAAATAGAAAGAATTAGATTTAGGAAGTCGTTCTATAATATCTCTATAATAATTGATCTAAATTAGTCAATCACATATTATAAATAAATTATTATATAAAAATATTTATGCTAATAAAAAAATTAACTATTAATATTTTATTGAAATTGAGTTAAAAGCTTATTAACTTAATTAATATTTTTTTATTCAATTGTCAAAATAAAATCCACCTTGAACTAATTTAATAGATTTCCACGATCTATCCATATAAAAGCTGAAATTTACTATGGAATTGACACTGAGGACCAAATTGAACATTAAAAACCCATAAGGGACTCAAAAGCACAATAACAAAAAGTTTGACAACTTATTAGACTTTTCCATATTCAAAGACAAGCACTGCCGTTCGAGAAATTGTAGAATAGTCTCATCGAACCCCCGAGTGACATGACGATATTACTGCTCTCAATTTCTGGCTCGATGCAAGGAAACTCATTTTCATCCAATTTCTAACAAAAAAAATCATCCTTCGTATAATTGATCAGATCTAAGCCAAAAAGCAGCGAAGAAGTTGCGCCAAAAATGTCAAGCGATAGCGATGACGAAGACTAGCTCCTTCAAAGAGCATTGAAGGAGCAATCCCAACGGGATCTGAATTACGAGAAACCGTCTTCCTCCAATTCTCGTAAACCGGTGGTGAACTTCGTTCAACCGGCGAAACAGGCACAGAAAAAGCCGACGGGTAGGAAGATGTCAATGGATGAAGACGAGGATTCGGAAGTGGAAATTCTGAGCATTTCGAGTGGAGATGAGGATGAAGGGAGAGATCCGAAGGGAGGAGTCGGAGGGAGACCTGGAGGGAGGCCGATGAAAGACGACGATGGAGTGTGGGATGGAGAAGAGCCTGATACATGGAAACGTGTCGATGAAGATGAGGTACATTTTTTTCTTCAATGAATTTTTAAAAATTGAAGTAGCTATTGGAATTTATGATTAGTGAAGCAGGAGCTCTTCTTTGGTAGCTTGCTTGTAGGGTTCGCGAGATGAGAGAGTCGAGAAGAGCTCCGGTGGCACAGAAGTTCGAGCGCAAAGCAACCGCACCAGCGGGGAGAGTGCTTAACACTCTGCAATCGTTACCTCGTGGCATGGAATTTGTTGATCCACTTGGAATAGGGTAAATCTTTTCAGCAACTTCTTTTTGCCTGATATTCATTTTTTCTTTAGTTTAGAGGAATTCACTCTATGTTATGTCTCATTAAAGTAAGACCGTGAGCAAAGTTAGTTCTATTATTAATTATTGTACTAATTTGATAACGTGAATTGTTGCCTGGTCATTTTTTTCCTAGCCTTAACCAGAGTCGGTGGTTCCTCAATTTTCATTTGCTATAAGTTTTTCTGCTGACCTGTGTTTTGTATGATTGCCAGGATAGTAGACAACAAGACCTTAAGGTTGATCACTGAATCATCTGAAAGCACTTATTATGATAAAGAGAAAGATCATATCGATAGTAACCTCCGTGGTATATTTTTTGCTTGTCTTTCAATATGTTTTCTCCAGATTATACTTTGTTATAGACTTTAATAACAGCATCACTCTCTCAAACTGTATATTTGCAATCTTAAGTTATTTTAGATGGGTATCACCTCGACTGAATTCCTCAACGAGCTGCTTTTTCTCCCTTGAATATTTTAATTTAATGCCTAAAACACTGATTCCAGTAATTTTTGGATAAGTAAAATGCCAGTGAATTATGTAATTTTTTTGGGTGAAACTTTGCAGAGAAGTTGATGTATTGCTCTGAAAAATTTGATGCAAAATTGTTTCTATCCCGAATACACCAACATACACATGCAGCAGACTTGGAGGCTGGAGCTCTTGCTCTAAAAACAGATCTCCAAGGGCGGACTCAACAGAGGAAACAATTGGTTAAAGATAATTTTGACTGCTTTGTTTCATGCAAAACCACAATTGATGGTAAAACACCTCTCTTCACTTGATTCTGGTACTATTTTAACTGTGGCAGTGCAAATCTTTGATGGGCTGAAAACCAATTTCTTCACATACTCTTTGCCATATAAGTTCGTAGAATTTTAGCTGTTTGCAAACAGTGCTAATGTGGAGATGGTATTTGCATAGATATCGAGTCAAAACTGAAGCAAATTGAGGAAGACTCCGAAGGTTCAGGGACAACTCACTTGCATAACTGTATGCAAGGAGTATGTTCACGGGCAGAACACGCCTTTGAGCCTCTATTTGAGAGACAGGTTTGGTAACTGAACATCTTAGTTTTCTTTCAAATTCATTTATGATTGTGATATTCAAATAGCATGGGATATGATTTTTATTTTTATTTGTGATTTGATGTAGGCTCAAGCTGAGAAGATCAGGTCTGTCCAAGGAACACTTCAGAGGTTCAGGACACTCTTTAATTTACCTAGTACAATTCGTGGGAGCATTAGTAAGGGTGAATATGATTTGGCTGTAAGGGAATACAAGAAGGCAAAATCAATCGCTCTCCCCTCGCACGTAAGCAGAATGCTTGAAATTGTTATGTAGAAGATGGGTTTTTTTAAATGCTTGAACATGGTTGGTCTGGTATTTGGTTGCGGTGCAAGTGGTGAACAGATTGTTTGATGTTGAGCATGGTTTTAGTTAAATTCTAGCCATAAATCCTTTGCATTTATAAACTAATCTGGTATACATTATTTATATGCATTGATTCCTTGATGGCTGACATCAGGTGTTGGGCCCTTTTATTTTTTATGCATGTTTCACTTAATTTTGGTGGTCTTATTCTCAGTTTAGTATTGATTTCCACTCAAGTCTGTATAGACAGGGACCTTTGCAAGAGGTAAATTTGTGAAGACATTATGTATTGGTTGAAGAATACTATACCTATAATCTATAGTTAATAGAATTTCACATGGCATTGCTCTTTTCCTGCATAAGCAGACAAACTTAACATTATTCTTTATTGTCAGGTAAATATACTGAAAAGAGTTCTTGAAGAAGTTGAAAGAGTGAGGCAAGAATTCAAAGGCACGCTTTACAAGTCCATGGAAGATCCAAAAATAGACCTGACAAGCGTAAGCGTTTGACATGTGTTTTTCAAAAATTTTACAATTTTTACTTGTGAGGAGATGTACAATTGAAGTTGACCTAAGACCTAGATTGTCCATCGATGTTTGCTGAATTTTAATGCCCGTGTTATTAAAATACTATTGCTCTACCTTAATCTGGACTTTGGGGTGAGTGTTAGATTCAGATATGTATTTAACATAGATATGTGGTGGATTATACTTCCAATACCTATATCTAAATATGTGTCAGCCATAGGTGTAGAAAACAGGTAATTTAAAAAATGAAAAGTTCTTGCAACATAACAATTGTTTGATGCTTACTAAACCATGGTATGCAAGCTTTTTTGCCACTAAATCAATTCTATAATGTTAAAGTCAGTCTTAAAAAAAATTATGAGGTACTTGGGTAAGCTTTGGGTGGGGATGTAGAGAAAAGAGAACTTGCTAGTTCTACAAACCAAATGTCTACTATTGAGAAGTCAATGAAAAGATTTCCATTAATTACCCATGTCAGAATGCACCTGTTTCCATTTGAGTTGTAATGTTCCATGATCTATCTGCCCTTGTTGATCCCTTAGCAGGAGTAGAATTATGCAATATTATGCTGAAAAGCTATGGGATGGTTGAACATGGAATCTTGATCTATCTGAAAATTAACATAACACTTGATCATTTAAAAAAAATGTAATTTATCCTGTTTTTATCCAAATATATTCGATAGATGTGTAATGTTATTTACACATTTTAATTTTTTTGTCTTAGATGGTTGATTGTAGATTGTAGTAACATAGTAGAATGTTGATGTGGAAAGCAAATAGAAAAGATCAACTGACCCTGGAGTAAATTAAGCTAAGGGCATCAGCTAGTTTTCATTAATCTACGATGGAATAAAATGGTGGTGGTTTGACTAGTGAAGATAGTGTAGTGCAGTTTGTAAGGACTGGTTAGGTAAAGATGTTAATGTGCTATTCTTTGCTTCCTATTTTATATCAGTTGTAATTGCTCTCATGTAAAAGACAGTTTTGACTATTTATGGTCTTTTTTTCTTCTTTTCATCTCAGAAGGTAAAGAAGCCCATTAACATTGTTGTGTGTGTATTGTCTCATCAAAATGTTGTTTTATTGATATTATTTGCTTTTTAAGTTTAGGAAAAAAAAATTGGGGAACTCTTATTTTTTAAGCTTTTGATTATTCTAGAAATGATGATTTAGGTTGATGTACTGTGACAAGTTTCTCAAAATCCAAGAAACACTGAATAAATAATGCATTTCCATTAACCCTTGTTGTGTTGTTGTTGTATTAGTAAATAGATCCATCAAAGAGAATCTATTTGACATGCTTTAATTTTGTGTATTCTTTTGAGGAAAATACAACTTAATGCATGGAAACTTTGAACAAATTCTACCTGTCTGATAAGTATTTATGATATTTCTGTCTCATGTAGATTGAGAATACAGTAAGGTTATTGTTGGAGCTTGAACCTGAATCAGATCCAGTATGGCATTATTTAAATGTACAGGTTAGTGAATCGTGAACTCTTCAATAAAGTGCCAAAATTCTCTATATATTTTTTCCTTTTCTGACTAATGAAAATGTTCTAGTCCACATGTATATTTGCTACATGTTTTTTTTATTAAGCACTGGGCATTTTTCTCGTAAGATGATTGTTCTGTTGTCCAGTAAAGTCAAATAAAATGGCTATAATTCTCATTTCCATCCCCCAAACCCAAAACAAGTGCCCTTGCATCTACGATGCTAGTGGCCTTTATCCAAAATTTTGCATAACACTTATTTAAGTGAAGATTTAGAACGAAAATTTCTTTCTTATTTGGGTTGTATGAGCTTCTAATACAATAACCCTATTCTCCCAACCCTCGTATAAATATGGTCTTGTCAGACTGTGAGTTCAAATTTGATAATTTGGGACTTGTTTTTTGAGAAATTGGGCAATTTAGGTTTTGGATTATCTCCTGAGTGTTCGTTTTAAAATTATTTGTTTCTAAATCAGGAAGTATTTGTGAGTGGTTGATTTGGGCTTTAGCAGATATAGTTTACTTGTTGATCAACTTGAACCTTATGAGAGTAGATTCCAGGAAGCTCTTGAGTGCTTCTGATCAAATCAGTTTTGGAATCAAATTGCTGACTCTCGAGTGCTTTTAAACAAATAACTTTTAGTTGATTTTCTATTCAAGTAATTAATTTGATTATATGTTCTATTCCGAGAAGTGTGCTACCAACTTTGCATGCTTAAAAACCACCTACTCCATAGTGAACCTGATGAGAGTTGAATCCAGGAAGTTCTGGAGTGCTTCTGAACAATCAGTTTTTGAGTTGAATTGTATTCAAGTAACTTGAACTTAATAATGTGTTCTATTCCAAGAAGCCTGCTACCAGCACGATTAGCTTACAATCAGCCACTCAGGAGGTCAGGTATCTGAAATGTACTGGTTTTTTATTTGATAGAATCATAGAATTCGAGGGTTGCTTGAGAAGTGCACTTCAGATCATGAAGCACGGATGGAAACATTGCATAATGAGTTACGTGAAAAAGCCATCTCTGACGCGAAGTGGCTTCAAATTCAACAGAACTCTGTAAGTGCTACTAGTGTGAATGATGATCTGATAATTGTATGAGGAGAAACTCTTGGCTCTCTGCCTAACTATGAGATTTATTTCTTCTATTTTTTTCCTAATACTCAGTCAGATGCCAACTACACTTTTGGGAACTCCGAACTGCCTATAGAATTGCAATCGTTGGCCTTGACTGGTGAAGAAGTTGATGTTCTTAGAGGAAAATATATCAAGCGGCTTACCACTGTACTTGTGCAGCACATACCAGCTTTCTGGAAAGTGGCACTTTCTGTTTTTAGTGGGAAATTTGCAAAGGTGCTCTGAACATTGTCTAAATCATTTTTGCAAAAATTGTTAATATTATGAACTATATAACATTACATAATACATACAAGTTGCTTCTCATATAGTAGTTATAGTTTAAGAGCACATCTTTTTTTCCCCTATAATTTCTGCTTATTTTCTATGGTCGTATATTCATTTTCATAAGTGCCTTTTCTTAGTTTTCAATATAATAATGGTTTTGCCTTTCAGTCTTCTCAGGTTTCTGATTCCTCGGGAAGTAAAAGCAAGGAAAAAGTTGGAGACGGGAGATACTCAAGTCATTCTCTTAATGAAGTTGCAGGAATGCTGCGTGGTACAATATCTGTATATAAAATCAAGGTGAATATTGTTTGCTTGGAACTGTTGAATATCTTGCATGGTTTATATCTTGACTGGATTCTTTAAACATAAATATGTGGGTTCTTCCCTTCTGAACAATATTTGGTCCTTCATTCAGTCAAATTTGTTCTTGGTTTAAAATATGAGTAAGAGATCCTCAAAATATTATATTATCTAACAATCAAACTGCAAAGTTTCCAGTCCAATTGACTTGCATTTGTCACGTATCGTTTACTTTTGAGTAGCTCTTACTGGGTTTGCTGTTGATATAGGTCCTCAATGCATTCCGTGATCTTGAAGAATCTAATCTTCAGTCGTACATGAGTGATGCCATAAAGGAAATATCTAAAATTTGTCTTGCTTTTGAAGCAAAAGAAGCTGCTCCTCCTATAGCTGGTATTCCAACTATCTCTGAAGCTGCCTTTGACTTCCAACAATTCTGATTGCTTCCTTTTTCATCCAACAGTCATGGCGCTCAGGACACTTCAAGCAGAGGTTACAAAGATTTACATACTAAGACTTTGTTCTTGGATGCGAGCAACAACAGAGAGAATAACTAAAGAAGAAACTTGGGTCCCAGTATCTAAACTTGAAAGGAACAAATCTCCTTACACCATCTCTTATTTACCTTTGGCTTTTCGTTCAGTTATGACCTCAGCAGTAGATCAGATCAATATGTAAGTATCTAAAGCTTATGATGTTGAATTTCTAAGTGGCATAATTAGTTACAATGCCATGTGAGTAGAGTAAGGGTGTGTTTAGCACTACTTTTGAAAAGTACTTTTCACCTCAAACAAGCTTTTCAAACCATAAGCAATGCTAAACTTTGGGTTTTCAAGTCAGAAGTGCTTTTCAAATTGGTTTTAACCCAAACCATAAAGCTAAAATATTTAGCTTTTGGATTTTGGAAAATAACTTTAGAGCTAAATTATCTATTTGCCCTCATTTATCATTACCAACTTATTTTTTCTTTACAATCTCATGTCTAAAATGAACATGTGGAGCTAAGTTGTCAAAAAAAAACTTGAATAGTCTTAGGTGTTCTTTGTATGCTTGCTGCCATGCAGGAGGCATGTTTTGTGATCTGCCGAGATATACAGCCAGAACATTGGTAGGAGTTTCTGATTCATGGCAGTAATGCAAATTTGAGAACATTTAAATTTTATAGTTGTCCAGTTATATGAATTTTTTTTTTGTTATCCATATTTTTTTGATGTTGTCTGACTGGAAAAAGGCCTTTTGTCTTGAGCATCCTGATAGCTATTTGGGTATTTTGTGTCAAGCATATCATATATAATGGGGAAGTATATAATATTGGTCTTTCTTGGTGAATTTTTTGCCTCTTTTAAAACTTGGGAAAGATGCTTTCTTTAGCATTATATGAGACGGATGATTGTGCTCTTTTTTAAAGCTGTTTCATATGATTTCCCCGTCTTATTTATGCAAGGATGATCCAGTCTCTGAGGAGCGAGGCTACAAAGTTCGAAGATATGTTTGCACAACTTCAAGAAATTCAAGAATCGGTTAAGATTGCATTTCTGAACTGTTTCCTGGATTTTGCTGGTATGATAAATGACGTCTTATTTTCTTTAGAAGAATTTTGAACTGCTGACAGTTTGACATACATTATGCGCATGTTGATTAGGCCATCTAGAGCATATTGGCATTGAGCTCGCCCAAAATAAATCAAGCAAAGAAAGTCTGCACTTGCAAAATGGGTTTACCCATGAATCAGAGGAGGAATTATCATCTGATGTCCCAGGAAGTATTGTTGATCCACATCAACGGTTGTTAATAGTTTTAAGTAATATAGGATACTGCAAAGATGAGCTTTCTTCCGAGTTGTACAACAAATACAAATGCATTTGGCTACAACCCAGGTATGCTGGGATTTTTTCACAACTGATACCTTGAGCATCAATAATGCTAAAAATTATTATTGCTGGGTATTTGTAGTCATTCTTTCATACAGCATCAGGATGAGACCTCATTCTTGCAGTGTATTCAGCTATCTATTCAGATTATACCTCGTCTCCTTAATAGAAATAATCACCTGGCCCATCAAGCTAACCCATGTTAGCTCAAGTTTTTCAGTTGCTCAATCACATATTTAAATCTTGACATAGAACATGTGTATTTTATGCATTCTTTGTTGATACAATGGCGTGTAAATGCTGTAGGGATAAAGATGGAGGGGAAACAGACATAAAAGACTTAGTGGTGTCTTTTTTGGGACTTGAAGAGAAGGTCCTTGAGCAGTATACTTTTGCAAAGGTATGACAAGATTGTCATACATCATTGATTTATTGATTTTTTTGGAAAGAGAACAAGCACACACAGCCACAAATATAATGGGGAAAGTTAGTAAGCTTTGTGAGCCTTTTGATGGACTTCAAGTATTATCAACTGATTGGATAGCCAATATATGAACTTTTATTGATGGAACACTTTCCCATCATTGACATTGTTTGTGGGGCATTATTTTTTTTTTTTTTTATGTTCTAATTTCCCCCCTACATCAGGCAACTTTGATTAGGACAGCTGCCACGAACTATTTGTTAGATTCTGGTGTTCAGTGGGGATCAACACCTGCAGTAAAAGTAAGAATTTTTGATTTCATAATTGTTTATCTAATAATTTCTCTGGTCAGCTTCGTAAGCATAGATTTATCCTCAAGTGATGACACAAATTGCTTCTGCCTTCAGGGTGTGAGAGATGCAGCTGTTGAGTTATTACATACTCTAGTAGCTGTACATGCTGAGGTAAATACCACTGTATGATGTGTTGACATATGAACTTTTTTTGGGTGTATTTCTCTGTTTTTTTGGGTTTGAGCTGCATAAGTGATTATTTTCATCGCTCATCTCCTTGACAATCTGTCAGAGAATCCATATTTGAACTATGAAGCATCATCTCTACTGATCTGTTTAAACAATTATTAGTGGTTAATACACTCAATAATTTTGTCTGCTTGACTGATACCTCATCCAGGTCTTTGCTGGTGCTAAGCCTCTCTTGGACAAGACACTTGGCATTCTTGTGGAAGGTCTAATTGATACTTTAATCAGCCTTTTCCATGAGAACGAAAGTAAAGATCTCGGTTCGCTTGATACAAATGGTTTCTGCCAGATCATGCTCGAGGTATATATCATGTTTTTCTATAGTATTGTAATGTTCTTGATTCTGACAATTGATTACTGCTTCCCTTTTATGTGCTACAATGATTTAATACTTACTATTGTTTGCAAGCATGATGGAATTGAAACTCTTTCAAATTACTGATATCTGTGCCTTGTGATTTTAACATCCTTCGATAGATCTTGGAACCGGTTGTTAATGGTTTGTAAGCACTAGGTTCTTTTCTTTCGTAGATTTTGGAAAATTCACATATTCCACACCGTAGTTCCTTTTCCCTTTTGCTCACCCGATGTTGAAATGAATTGTCAGAGGGAAGTGATGTATCCATTTGTGCTATGCGGTTGATTTTTCGAGCTGTCTTTTGCAGCTTGAATATTTTGAGACCATTTTAAATCCATATTTCACAAGTGATGCTAGGGAATCTATGAAGTCTTTACAAGGTGTGCTGTTGGAGAAAGCCACTGAAAGCCTCTCTGAGGTTGAAAATCCAATGCACAACCGGAGGCCGACTCGTGGAAGTGAAGATGCTGTTCCAGATGAGAAACTGCAAGGGGCATCTTTATCTCCAGATGACCTGATTGTAAGATTCTTGTCCTTCTAGGATACCTGCCCATATTTGTCTTTTTATGGAGACATCTTGAACATGTTGGCTGTTCATTCATTTGCTTTTATAAAATCATTCTTTACCGAGATGAATGAGAAGAACTGCAGTTTCGGGCATATCAAGTAGTTTCCAGATTAGTTTCATGTCAGGAGCCATTATCATAGTTTCAATCTTTTGTGTTTTCGGTTCCATTCAATCAATACCATCGTAACATGTTGGTTTTCCCCAGGCTCTTGCGCAGCAATATAGCTCCGAATTGCTGCAAGCAGAGCTCGAGAGGACTCGCATCAACACATCATGCTTCGTGGAGTCACTTCCAGTGGAATCTGCTCCCGATCCGGTTAAAGCTGCATATGCCTCTTTTAGACCTCCAGTGGACCCTCCCAATAAAAATGTTCGTGGCACACAGGCAACAGGATCCCCGAATCTCAATCAACGTCGGTGCAGATTATTCGCCACCCGGTAGCCATATTCTTTTTAAAATATAAAAGTTTTCTTCAGTTTCAGTTTCATTTGCATTGTGTTTCACTTGTTGATGATACATATGATTTCGGAAGACCTGCATTCTTTTGTCGCAAGTCACCATGGGATCATGCATGAGCTTCGATTGCCTTGATAGGTGAGTTAAATCTTTACCTTGTATTATTTTCCATGTATTATTTTCAAAGTGCACGCATAACTTTTGGAAATTTTGGCTCTACTTTTTTCTTTTTTAACTTGTGAGTTAGGATCATGATTATATATATATATAAAAAGAGAAATATTCATAATTTTAATGTAATAATCACATCTAAGGTTTTTTATATTTATGTAAATTCTGATTTGTTGATATTTTGTGTTAATATAAATTTTAAAATTGTTTGAATTACTAAGCAACGGCATTGAAATGCAAAGTTTGATATTCAAACATGTGGGTGAATTTATTAAAGGATTATTATTTGGATAATAATCCATTAATAGAAGTATTTAGAAAATATAATAATTTGGCCCACTCTTAGCATTATGAGGAGGTTTCATTTATTATATTTTGTAAAGGGAAATTATGTATTAAAAGTTTTGATATTTTTTTAACATATAGCAGTTTTATTTATTTTTTATTAATTTAGGGTAAGTACAAGATAATATATGTTTAAAGATAAATTCTCAACCATTTGACATTGAATGCTCACCTCCTAACATTTTTGGTGTTCGAACTCGAAATCTCAAGGAATAACAACGATTTTTTTACCACTGAGGTCACATGGTTCGTGTAATACTTTTATTTAAATGAAAAATATTGTTGATATTTAAAAAATAGAAATAATTATTTCATTTATACTATAAATAGTTATTTCATTTAAAAATTAGATAAATAATTATTGTTTTCAGGTGAAAATATATAAATGTCTTTTATTTCATTTATACTATTTGTGTTAGTAAAAAAGGTAGAACTCGGTGACAAAGGAAAGTATATATGCCTGTAATTATATGGTAAATTACAAATTTTTTGTCACTTAATTTTATCTTTACTTTATTTTGGTCATTAATTTGATCATTAAATAGTTAGTGAATAGATAGACGCATGTTATGACATTTTCTTTTATTATGCGCTTTATATTGCTTGGAGTGACCTCTTAGTTATTTTATGTTTAACAAAATTAATTTGCAAGCATTAAATGCTGAACATATTTGTTGAAGTGTTTCATAGTTTGCCCTCGATATCGCCACTGTGATTGTATTCAAAATACAATTACTTTGAAGTTTTCTATGTTTCATATTTGCATGCTAATCTATAAAAATACTATTTAGAATGACCGGATCAACCTCTTATATTTTACGCTATTGAGTGGAATTTAGGAAGTTGGTTAATCTTTTGCTAGCATCGGATACTTACCCTAACTTTTACAAACTTTATATTGGATGATAATTGTTGTAAAGGGGTTAAAAATGAGGTTAACAACACATAATTTTCACGTTAGCAACTTAGCACACAATAATGCATATCAGCAAAAACAAAAACATTTCCTGCCGTTATGTTGTTCTACATCAGGGACTAAAATAGAAGTAATTCGAAAGTTTTTATGATTAAATTAAAAGTTTAATATAAAAATAAATGTCTAAATTATGTCTCGAAAAATGTTTTAGTGACTAAAGAATTTTTCATTAAAAATAGGTGTCTAATGTTTTAAACGTTACACTTTTAGGTGCTCGCCGTTAAAAATCACTATTAAGTGACACATGTTACATTCTTATAATTTTAAGAATTTATTTAAAAAATAAAAATAATTTTATTAAAAAAATATATTTAAAAAAAAAATTCAAAAAAATCTCCCACCCACCTGTCTCCCCTTTCTCCCTTCCCCCTTCTTTCCCGGCACCACAGTCACCGATAGCTGGTGGCGTACACAACCACTACCAGTAGATTCTTCGACGTCTCACGACCTCAATCCCGACCAACAATCACCCAAATCGATCGTTGATCATCACAAAACAGTAAAAAATTGTTTGTTCCCCCTCTGTCGAATCCTTCTTCGCCAACCGTTACCGTCACCGCTTCCATCAGTGAGAGTACCATCTCACGCTGAGAAAAAACCAACCACCCCCTCGTTGAGTAGCACCCTAGTTTGCCGTGGAGGAAGCTTCGAAGCTCCGGTGAAAACCCAATCGGGGTTATTTTGTAACTTTTGAAAACTTTGGGTTTTTTAAATAATTTATTTTTTATTTTTTCCTTTTTCCTTTTTCCTTTTTCCTTTTTCCTTTTTCCTTTTTCCTTTTAAAAATAATATTTTTTATTTATAAAAAAACTAAAAAAAATAGCAGTATGCACCTAAAAATATAATTGAGAAAACGTTAAACACATATTTTTAACAAAAAATTCTTTAGGCATTAAAACTTTTTTTGAGGCATAATTTGGATACTTATTTTTGTATTACACCTAAATTAAAAGATTAAACGTTGGTGACCTGAATAAGAATGAGAAAGAAGTTGAGTGATAAAATTCATGTACCCGTAGGCAATTTCAAAATCAATTTTTTTTTAATATTAATAGCATAAGTTATTCACTCAAATTTTTACAATTATATATCAATTAAAATTGAGATATTTAGCCATAAAACCATCGATTAATTTGATATTTTTAATTATATATCCTTGGGGTTGTTTGGTTCAAGGTATATTTTATTACCGGGGGAATAGATTCCTCATTCCCCCGTTTGGTTGGCCAACATTCCCAGCCCTCGATAATCTTTTATTACTAACAGTGGATTTTTTTGAGTATATTACGGGAAATGTGATTACCCATTCCCTTAGGTATTGTTGGATTACCAGCGTTTTGGACTAAAATACCCTTATTTTTTTTTCAAAAATATCATTCTTCTGTAGTTGAATAATAAAAATTCTACGAATGTTAAATTACAAATTTATCTTTAACCTTTTTTAGATTTACAAAAAAAGTCTATAATTAAAAATTTATATGAAGTTCAGGGGTTAAAATAAAATTTTTACCCTTTCATTAAACCTATTTTTCTTTTCAATTTTGTAAAAAAAATTATATAAATTTTATGAATTTAAAATTTTTAAAGAAAATATACAAATTAATTATAGTAATATTATAATAGAATTCAACTTGATAAACAAACAAATATATAATAAGGACAATTTGGTAAAATATACATTCCAATAATATTTTATTCCTTTAACCAAACACTGTAATCTTACATTCCTGTTAAATCAACAAAACACAAAATACAACATTCTCAGTAATCATATTCTCCGATAATCTTTTATTCCTACTAGTAATCTTACATTCCGCGAACTAAGCGCACCCTAATAAGTTAGAAATATCTCAAAAAATAAATTTTAAGAAATATCTATTTAAACATAAAGTATCAATTAAAATATAGATTATTTTTCAATAAGTTAATGCAATTACAAATATTTGTTTCAAATATTCTCAATTATTTGAGAATGAACGTTCAATTACTCCTTCTTAATTGTTGATGTTCGAACCTGAAACTTCTAAAAATAATAATAATTCCTTTAATCGCTAAGATAATTTTATTCGTACTTAAAATACAAATTATTATACCAACGTAAATTAAGGTCTGATAATAATAACACCAAAATAAATGAGAGATTATTTCAATCGATGATAACGTAATATATTATTATAATATTGATTAGGGTAAAATATAGTAATGGTCACTGAATTTTTCTAAAGCTTTCATTTAGGTTTCTCAACTTTTAAAACTTACAATATAGTCCCCCAACATTTAGTCTGTTTTCAATATGGTCCCCCAACATTTAGTCCGTTTGTAATATGGTCCCGAAGTAACTGTTGGGGGACCATATTACAAACGGACTAAATGTTAGGGGACTGTATTGTAAGTTTTAAAAGTTTGGGGACCTAAATGAAAGCTTTAGAAAAGTTTAGTGACCATTACTATACTTTACCCTTATTTAATATATTATATTACCCAATCTTAATTGGAGGTGGCGAAAAAAAATATATGATATGCCACTCCATTCGAGTCTTACACGTACAAATAATATAGAAAAAAACGATAATTATTAACTAATTCATTATAATAACATTGAAATAATACAAACTTTTGAAAAATAATATGATAGAAAAAAAAACTTAACAAATTATGTTACAATTGATTACTCTGACTGTAATTTTTTTTCTTTAAAGTTTATATCGTTTTTTTTAAAGATCAAAATAATTTTTCTTTAATTTTGTTTAGTCAATGTCAACAACGATTTTAATGTTAGTTACTGACTGCTAATTCTCTTTTTTCTTTATTTCCTTTTTAGTTTTTTAATAAGAATAATTATGTCTTTGTGACACGTTTTTCTCACATTGGTGGCATATTATTCATCTTCTTTCTCGGTCGTTTGAATGAAATAATTTTGAAGTAATTACTAAAATATATTTTAAAAAATTAACGAGTTGCTCGCGAACTTATCGAGTCAAGTTAGACTTTGCTCGACTCAGCTCGTTAAGGTCTCGAGTCGAGTTTGAATTCGAGTCGAGCCAACTCGAGTTGAACGTTTATCAAATTTTGACCGAGTCGAGTTCGAGCTGCTAACGAGATGCTAAACTCATTAAGCAATAATATTGACAGTAAGAAAAGTAATGAATGTGTCGAGATACGAAAAAGCGTAGTGGAATTTTATCGAATAATGTTTAAGCTTTGGATGAATAAATAAAAATTAAAATGTAAAGAAAATTATAATAGAGTTTTTTTTATGCAATTTAGATCAACAAATTTTACGGAATTTTAGTCGGAGAGAAACATTTTATAATATTTTTAATATAAAAAAATATGGATTCTCAACTTTATTACACATAATAGTTGTAGATGTTTCTTTATGATATTATCTTAGCTAATTTATCTCTTAAATAATTCCCACTAATTATTTAACACTTGTAAATATAATATTCTAAACACTCAATACCACACTTACAATATTCTTTAAATAAATTGATTTATATAGAATGACAAAACTCTCTCACAAATAATACAATAAAATGATTGATCAAATAATTCTTTTTGAATAAAAAGGGGTAAAGTATAATAATGGTCACTGAACTTTTTTAAAGCTTTCATTTAGGTTCCCTAACTTTTAAAACTTGCAATATAGTCCCACAACATTTAGTTCGTTTTCAATATGATCCCCCAAAATTTAGTTTATTTGCAATATGGTCCCTGATGTAACTGTTGGGGGACCGTATTGCAAATGGACTAAATGTTGGGGGACTGTATTGCATGGGGACCTAAATGAAAGCTTTAGAAAAATTCAGTGACCATTACTATACTTTACTCTATTGATTATTGTACACGACAAACTTTCCATAATTTTACCTTTAATTAATTTGCTCGCCCCTAATATCATTGGCCGGACAAATTGACTCTTCATCAGCTAAACCCAAAGTAATACACTAGTTGGCATAAAATAACAAAAGAAAACCCTCACACTCATATATAAATTGCTTTGGCCAGCATCTCGGAAATATTTCCCCCATTTTATCGCGCCTGGATGGAACTCTGGCCCTACTCTCAGGGAAGTTTCTTCTTCTTCTTCTTTTGCTTCCGATTTCTGTGTATTCAAGCCTCTTGGAGATAACCTATTAGCTGCTGTTTTCTTTGTTTTTTGTGTCAGTGAATATTGGTGTTGGGTTGCTTTGATTGGCTGATTTTTAAGGTGGGGTTTTAATTTTTTTTATTGGGATTTTAAGTTATATTCTTGAGATTTGCTCTTAGTGATAGAAATCTGTTTAATTGTTTAGCTTGATGAGCTGGGTATTTTGTGATTTTGTGACTGGTTTGTTTGGTAGCTGGAAATGTGTTGAGAGTGAATAATAATAGTTGGGATTTTTAGGTATATTGAGTGTTTGAATCACAGATAGGAGCAATTAATAGCATTGAGTATTTGAATGATTTGATTGCTTGAAAGAAATAATGGAAGGCAACTTATCACAAGGAGGAATGGTTCCTGTTAGTGGTTCTCACGGAGGCCTTGACTTACGAGGATCCATGAGAGTTCATAATCATGGACAAAATCCTCATGGTATGCCTCAACATCACCACCCTAACTCTCGCCAAGGTGCTGCTTCGGTCCATTCTGCTAATGAAGATTTTGCACTCAAAATGGGAAGCATGCAAAACTGTGACCAAATCATTTCGATGACGGATTACAAGGGGGACAGAGGGAAAAGTTTGGTGAGTGATGAGGATGAACTGAGCTTTACGGAAGAGGGTGTTGATGGTCAATATGATGGAACCAAAGGTAAGAAGGGATCGCCGTGGCAGCGTGTGAAGTGGACTGATAAAATGGTGAGGCTTCTAATCACTGCGGTGTCTTATATAGGAGAGGATGCAGCAGGAGGATGCAGTGGTGGGATGAGGAGGAAGTTTGCGGTTATACAGAAGAAGGGTAAGTGGAAATCGGTGTCGAAAGTCATGGCGGAGAGGGGTTATCACGTTTCACCTCAGCAGTGCGAGGATAAGTTCAATGATCTGAATAAGAGGTATAAGAAGCTGAATGATATGCTTGGTAGGGGAACTTCTTGTCAGGTTGTCGAGAACCCAACACTTTTGGATGTTATAGATTACCTAACAGAGAAAGAAAAGGATGATGTGAGGAAAATTTTAAGCTCAAAGCATCTTTTCTATGAAGAAATGTGTTCTTATCATAATGGGAACAGATTGCATCTGCCTCATGATCCACAATTGCAACATTCCTTGCAAATGGCTTTTAGAAGTAGAGATGATCACGAGATCGATGATGCAAGCAGAGATCAGCGGCATGATAATGTTGATGAAGATGATGAAGATGATGACGATGATGATGATATGGAAACTGATGACCATGATGAATTTGAGGAGAATCGAGCTTCACATGGGGATGATAGTGGAATGTATGGGATATTAAGGACCTCTGCAAAGACGTCGAGACAAGGCCATGTTCATGAAGGTGCTTATTTGCAGAATCCTTTTAATTCTCAGGATTGCAACAAAAGTACTTTTTCTTATCCACCAATCACCCAAGCTGATATAAATCAATTACCACCCGAAAACTCAGGAGCTACTTGTATACAGAAACAGTGGATCAAGTCTCGTTCACTTCAGCTAGAAGAACAGAAACTACAAATTCAAGTTGAGATGCTGGAATTGGAGAAACAGCGTTTCAAGTGGCAGAGATTTAGTAGGAAGAGGGACCGTGAACTTGAAAATATGAGAATGGAAAACGAGAGAATGAAGCTTGAGAATAAGCGAATGGCATTGGAATTGAAGCGTAAGGAACTTGATGCTGATTAAAGCCGCATGACTTTTATCTCAAACTTCTTCTTCTTCTTTTACAGTGGCAGGCCTGGATGCAAAATTAGTTTGATGTTGGTAAGCTGCTACTGTTCTTATTCTGAAGTATTGCACATAGAATTGGCAGATATGTTGAAAATGATGATACTGCCTGTTTTTATTGTGTAAGCATATGCATTGACGATTGCGTTTTGTACTTCTTGTTTTTATGCCCCTTGAGATGGTATTATTTATGCTAGAAGGGATTTGTCATTTGTGCAAAGGATCTCTTTTGTTTATGCATCATTGTATAAAATTGTTAGTTGGGCTATTTATAATAACAACAACAAATAATAATAAAGTTAGTTCTCGGTGCACAGGGATCTAACTATAAACAAGGTCTGGGGAAGGTGTTTTTCCTCTGTTTCACATGGAGTTCCAGGGGATTTTATAGAATGCTCTCTTTTTTTATCATCATAATTCTGCCGAGTTGTGTGCTTTTGTTCATATATTGTTCCAACTCTCTATCAAACTGTTGAGGCTCAATGTTTGTTTGTATTGTTTACTTTTACCATGATTGCTATTTTTTATATCTTCCTACTTATGAGTGTGTGTGGACTTTAGTCCACAATAGTGACTTATGTTACTTGGCACTTGGCAGGGGTTTGTTCAACTTATTTCTAGACTTTTATGTATTTGGATCCTTGTAAGATCATATCTCTATATTTTTATTTGGATATGTCTCGGATATGAGTGTCAAGCATGGATACTTAAAGAAAAATGGATGAAAGTGGATATAGCATAAATTATTATCGATATATACTGAATAATCCAATCATAATTTATTATTATAATTATTAAAAAGCGAAAGAGAAAAGAAAAATAGAAGGTAACTCAAACCCAACAATTTCCTGGCTCTAGCTAACTCATGAAGCTCTTTAATGGACCTTCGAAATTCAACAACACTCGCACACTATAAGTACTCGATGGTGTAGAACAAAAGTCATTGAGCGGCTGCTCTAGCGTTTTGTTCCTTTTTTAGTTCTCTCTTGATCTTTTTCTGACACATTTGTCAATACTAAAATGCTACTTTGTTTGAAGCCTTTCTTAGAAGAACTGTGGTAAAGGTTTTTTTCCCTAAATGAAAAATGTATTGGGTTGGTATATATAGGTTGGTTAGATCCATTCTTTGTAATCATTGTGCTTTGTTTTTTAAATAATTGCCTTAGGTTTCATTGAGATCCTATTGGATTTTGCCCAATGATGAAAACTCAGAGTTGATTTAATCGTTCTGGTTTTCAATTTATCTCTAGCTTTCACACACTGCCTGCTTCTCTCTCTCTCTCTCTCTCTCTCTCTCTCTCTTCCCGTGCACTCATGTATATTGTGTATGTATGTGTGTGTGTGTCTTCATTTATTTATTTTATTTAATTATTACTGGTGGTGTGTGAAAAGCTGTTGGTGAAGGCTTTTACTGTGAACGATTCATGATTTTGGCATGGCTATGAGATCTGAGGGCACTTTCTAATTGAAGTTTTAGGGTTGTCGATGTTGTTTCAGGCCTATTTAGTCAAAAAATCAGGGTGAATGCTGTTTAGATGCAAGACCTATATGACTGTCTTTCCATGTAGTCTTAAAACTTAAAAGATATTCTTTTACCAGGCAATATTTGGAATTAGTTTCCTCATATCCCTCTTCCCTACTCGATATGGATGCTTACTGTAGTGTGGTTTCCATGGCATCAATGTTGGCGTCCATCCTTTATACAGTTATACTACTTGTCATCATTGGTTTATTTTTATTCTTATTTTCCTTCCCTCCTTTTTGTTACTGTTATTGGTTCTTTATATATATATAATTCATGATCTTATGACTAATTATGACACTGCTAGTAGTGTGGAAAGGTTTTCAATGAAATCCCATAGTGTCGCCATTAATGAAATTTTAGAACTATTTGAGTTCCGTGGTTTGACCTACAATGGAATTGCAGGTTCTTTCTCCATATGGTCTATTTAGAGATCCATTGTTTTCATGTTCCTTGATTGCCGACTTTTCGGACTATGTGTTCAAGTTAAGGATCTGTTTGAAAATCTCTATCTAGAATCGTCAGCCTGATTGAGGGCTGCACTGTGCTTACTTGTTGGACCTCAATTCGTGTCATGGTATACGTGTTGTTTATATATAACTTCTGATGTAAGCAATGCTTCAGGATAATTGGTTATTGGAATGGTGTTTGATTCAGTCATAATTGTTGTAGATGTTGGTCTAGTGAATGATTACTTTGCAGATTTGGGTTTTTTATATTTCATCGTTTTATGTTAAAAAATACTCCTTTTTGGCAAATTCATTTGGCAGCTATTCTTTTTGGCCCAATGATTGATAACTCATTGAAATGGAGTAGTTATTTCCGAATTTCGTTTTGGACCTTTGCTATGAGCAGTGGCGTCAACATTCAACATCTTCTTCTTCTTCTTCCTCCTTTGGTCATTTATGTTTCATTTGCAGAACAGCTCTCTCTCTTTCTTTCTCTCTCTTTCTTCACATTGACATGTCTTCTGATATGGTGAAGGCTTGAGACGAAAACCAGTAAATTAACAGCAAATGACAGAGCATAGCTATGAGATCTGAGGGCTTCTCATGTTTCGTAATCCATCTTTATCATGCTATGAACATTGCTTCCCTTGCATATGATATTGGTCTGAACACGGCCCTATTTTTTCCAACATTAAAATGCATGGCCTTGTGTTGTTAGGTCAAATCATTGATGCCTCTGTTAGAAGAACTATGATAAAGCTGTGTTCTTTAAATGCAAAATGAAATTTGCTTGGCGACACTTATATTAAACTTTGATCATCTCATTTTGGGTTTGCTTCATATGTCTATTTGCACTTTCTGATGAGAAGTTGTTACCTGTGATATTTTGCTTAGCTATGAGATCTGAGGGCCCTTTCTAATTGCACTTTTAGAGTTGTCGAAGTCTGCTGTTGTCTTCAGGCCTACTTAGTTGAAAATGCAGAGTGAATGGTGTTTAGATGTAAGACGTATACGAGACTAAATCTTTGGAATTTGTTTCCGCCTATCCATCTGCCCTGCTCGATGATGGATGCTTTTGGTGGAGAGGTTGCTATAGCATCGATGTTAGCCAGTCCTGCTTGCCATGATTGGTTTTAGACATTCTTGGTCTCCTTCCTTTTTCTTTGTTATTGTTGTTATTGCTATCAATAAAATTCATGGTCTCATGACTAAACGATGCCACGCTTAGGAGTGGATGTCGAGAAGTTTTCAATGATAACCCGTAGCGTCACCATTGATGAACTGTTAAACTATCGAGTTGCGAGGTCTGTCCTTCAAGGGCATTGCAGGTTCTTTCACCATATGGTCTATATTTATAATCCAGTGTGCGAGTTTTGAACACAGGTGCATCCCAATATTTTTATGAGATTCTCATATATTTAAGGGTCCAGATAGGACCACACCCCGGTATTCATAATCGGATGCGTCGAACATGAACTTCGGATAACAACATTAAAAGTGAAATGTATAGCATGGAATTGTTAGTTGTCTGCAAGCAAGGGCTTGTCGATGTTCTGGTTTGCTTTGCGAGTGTTTTTTCTTCCAATCCTTGATGCTTCATGTTTCACTTTTGCTGCTATTCACTCCATAGATTTCAACCGTAGTACACTATCTAATGTAATGCATGCTCCTGTGGTCGATGATTTGAATATCGGGTTATAAAGTTGAGATCCGAATTTCGGGTTCTAAATCGGATCTCGAAGAAAAAGACTCGAACTTGTGGCCCACGTATGTTTACTTGTACAAAAGGATTTTAGTGTTTCAACCTTTCAGAAAGTACAAACTCCTAAGGTGCGTTTAGTTTACGGAATGATTACCAGTGGTAATAAAAGATTACCAGGGAATAGAATTATTGAGAATGTTGTATTTTGTGTTTAGTTGGTTTAACAAGAATGTAATTACCGTGTTTGATTAAAAGAATAAAAGATTATTGGAATGTATATTTGACCAAATTGTTCTTATTACAAGTTGTGAAATATTTATATTTTCTTTAAAAATTAAATTCATAATATTTATATAATTTTTTTTACAAAATTAAAAATATAAAAAATGTTTAATGAAAGGGTAAAATTTTATTTTAACCCCTGAACTCATATAATTTTAATTATAGATTTTTTTGTAAATCTAAAATAATTTAAGGATAAATTTGTAATTTAACATTCGTAGAATTTTTATTCAATGACAGAAGAATGATATTTTTGAAAATCATAAAAAAATTAAGGGCATTTTAGTCCAAAACGCCGGTAATGTTACAATACTTAAGGGAATGTAGATAATGACATTCCCAATAATATACCCCAAAAATTCAATATTGGTAATAAAACATTACTGAGAATGACATTCTCGACCAAATCAACGGGGAATGTGGATTACATTACCAGGGGAATATGGATCCATTCCCGGGAGAATCTCACGTTCTCCCATCCAAACACCCACTAAGGTTGTTACCTCAGTTGTGGATTCACTTCCTTTATAATTTTAAAATGCCCACTTGACCCAAATTTATTTCGGATAAATTTGCTCTTTTTGACTATTTATTTATCGTCTTCAGTCATATTTTTTTAATTTTTTCATTAAATAAAAAATTGATTAATTTATAAAATATTATATATATATAAAAATATTATATTCTAACATAAACGTACATAAAGCTCTGAATTAAAGACTCAAATAAATCTAAAAATTATACATAAAAACCCAAAACTATAAAATTCACATTACCCAGAACAGTTCATTTTCACATTTTTTTAATACCACGAATGAATGAATATAAAATTAAAATAATCGAGTTCTTTATATCAATAAAGCTTCACACTATTTGAAATTCATTTCAACTCTTGATTATATATTAAAAATAGATAAAAAGGTATAAGAGTTCTTTATATTTTTTAAAAAATTAACGTGGCTTTGTATATTTTCCCCCTTTAATGCGGTCCTTCAATTTGGAAATAAGTTTAATGTGGTCATTTGATCAATATTTTTCGTTGATTGTTACGGTGTTGACGTGGTAGTTTATAGTGGTCGATAACGTGACAGATGAACTAATTTGTAACTCAAACATGATAGATGAACTATTACGTTAGTATCGTGGGCTGGACGACAGCAACATAAATTGTCACGTCAGCATCGCGGTCAAACGACGAAGAACGTTGATCAAATGACCACATTAGATTGCTTTATGAGTTGGAAGACACGTTGAAATAATAATAATATGAGAGTCACATTAAATTTTTTAAGTACATAGACGTATAAGGAAATAATCAGTTTATTTGTTTAATTATGTTAACTTTTTATATATTCTTAAATTAAATAACATATATATATACACGTTTGCATTCAAATGTATATTTTCTTAAAATAGAGTAAGACTATATATTAGATTGTTAGTCTAATAAGACGAGACATTATCTTTTAAGTAAAGTAATGGTTTAATTTAATGAAAAATAATTTAGAAGGGTATAGTATAAATTTAATTTTTAATAGAATAATAAGGTATTTTGGAAACTTAACCTAAAAAAGAAACAGAGTTCTAGAAAGGGGGATAATTTGGTAATTTGAGGGGGAGAGATAAGACACGTCAGCATCTATAAGTTTCTAGAAGAAGGAAACCGAGTTCAGTTGTTGGTCGTGAGACTGGGCCAATTCCCTCTTCTCTCGGCATCGCACTCCAAGTAAGACCCAGCTTCGTTACTGACCCCGTCCGAACTCCCACGTGGCACAAAGTTATCCCGCTCACCCTTCATTACATTGAATTACGCCCGTAAACGATTTCACGAGTTCTTAACGAGTTTAAAATAAATTATTTAATATTCTATTTAAAAATTCACGAGTAGTTCAAAAGCTCGTGAATAATTAAAAATAATAATATAGTAAAACTTTATTTTTTTAAATTTAATTTTTAGAAATATCTACATTCATATGTTGTTTTTTTATACAATATAAGTTTTTTTTATGTACTTTTCCAATTTGTTTAATTTTGAATCAAGCTTGAGTTTTAGCTTTAATCGAGTCAAGTTTGAAAAAGTTCAAGTTTTTCGAGTCCAAGTCGATATTAATTTTTATTTTGAGTAGATATTGAAAATTTTAAATTCATGACTTTCGAGTTGAGTATAGCTTCAATTTTTAATTTAATTTAAACTTGATAATTTCTAACGAGCTTTCGAGTTAAGTCAAACTCAACTTTAAATTTGTATATTTTAATTGTTTAGAGACCATCAATTAATGTAATAGTCTATCTAATTTTATAGATTTTTTAATTATAATATATTTGTTTTTATTAATAAATTAAAATATTATTAATTAAAAATATCGAATTTCGGTTTCAGTTTATTATTTTAACATTTATTTAATTAATTATTTTTTTCTGACATACAGATTAAATTTCGTTATTTAATATACTTAATAATAATAACAATAATAATAATAACAATAACAATAATAATAATTAAAATATAATAATAATAATAATAATAATTAACACCGGTTTAAGACCGGACCGTTTCTTTATTCCCGAGTGGCAACTAGAGTTAAAACACGGTCCAAAATCCCCAATAAAAATGTCATCTTTATTGGTTAGGGTTTCTCATCTTCACTTCTCCCAATTTATCTGTCCTAAACATTCCATCCAATCCTTTTTTTTTTTTTAATTTCGATGTGATAATGCCCTCGACGGATTATCAAGGAAGTTCGTCTCCGTTGACAAATCTCGGCCGTTCATTCTTACCCCATAGGAGAGATCAAGTTCACTCGATGGAATCTCCGATCGGTGGATCTACGTCGAACGAGGCGGAGCTCGAGTCGTTCCAAAGGCAAGTAGCCGACCGATTCCACGATTTAGCCTCTGTTCCTTCCGATGAATTGCTTTCTCTGCCGTGGGTTCGGAAATTGATCGACGCTTTCCTCTGTTGTCAAGAGGAATTTCGGTCATACTGTTTAACAACAAAGCTCCGGTGAAGAAACCTCCAACGGACCGTTTGATCGCCGATTATAACGAGCGTGCCGTGAAGGCGCTCGATGTTTGTAACGCTATTCGCGATGGGATCGAACAGATCAGGCAATGGCAGAAGCTTATAGAAATCGTGCTTTGCGCTTTGGGTGGCGATAATAATAGTTATCAGAGAAGTCTAGGTGAAGGGCAATTCCGTCGAGCGAGGAAGGCATTGGTGGATTTAGCGATCGCGATGCTCGAGAAGGATTCCGGTCAGGCCCTGGCTCATCGGAACCGTTCATTTGGGAGACACAACAATAGCAGCAGTCACTCAAAGGATAATCACCATCGATCTTTGGGTCATTTCAGGTCATTGTCTTGGAGCGTTTCGAGGTCGTGGTCCGCTGCCAGGCAGCTCCAGGCGATCGGGAACAACTTGGCCGTGCCGCGAGGGAACGAGGTTTTGGCTACCAATGGACTTGCAATGCCGTTTACACAATGGGTAGTGTTTTTGTTGTTTGTAATGTGGGCATTGGTGGCATCAATTCCATGTCAAGATCGTGGCTTGCAAGTTCATTTCAATTCCCCAGGCAGTTCCCGTGGGCGGCTCCGATTCTTTCGTTGCACGAGAGGATATTGGAGGAGTCCAAGAAGAGGGACAGGAAAAATGCTTGTGGACTGTTGAAAATGGAGAAGTGTTCTCGGCTGTTGGGCGAATTCGCCGATTCTGTGCAGTTCCCTTTGACTGAGGAAAAGGAAGTTAGGCAGAGAGTAAATGAATTGAAGCAGGTTTCAGATGCCATGAAAGAAGATTTAGAACCCTTGGAAAAGCAGGTCAGGAAGTGTTTCATAGGATTGTCCGTAGCCGAACTGAAGGGCTTGATTCTTTATGAGGTGAAAACCATGAGTGACAAATGAAGAAGATGAAGATGGAAAAGAAACGAAGAAGGATTCGAGGCACTCAGCCACAAAAATTTAAAAGGGTAAGAATGAAAACCCAAAAAACAGAGATTTGCTTGTACTTATCACTTTATATCAGTGTAATCAGTGTAAAGAAAGCAGGACATTTAATTGGATCTCTTTGGTCCTGATGCTGTGTTCATCTTTGTGTTGTTATATAATCAAATGTCGTAAGTCTACAATCTTGGTTATGTAGTTTATTTTATGTTGAGAATTTTGCTTACTTGTTAATGCTATATACTTTTCTTTCTGCTTCTTTATTCATATTTTTGCCTCTTAGATGCAACAATAAGATGGAAATGTAAGAGTTTTGTTCTTGGATTTGATTCATTTTATGATATGTTCCCAGCTTGCTCATATCCTGATTCGAATAAACACTCACACCTCGATTCGAATAAACATATGCTTATCTATCACTCCCACTCCGATTCGAATAAGAGCTTCATCTTTTCTTGTTTTTGGCTATTGTCTGGCAACTTAGATTAACTTATTTATGTGCACTTTCAAGAACAAGAACAATAGAACTTCTATGGTTTGTCAAGTCAGCTATTTTTAACCATTAAATTTTCTATGTGAAAATGACAGGGAATGAAGTTACATCATACAAACAAAACTAAAACCCCATTCATCCCCATATGTTTTTTTTTTCAGGTTTTCAAAAGCTGAAAAAGATTGATTAAACATCAATTTCTCATTGTATTAATCAGCTACACCATTTACTCCTGCAGTCTGCAGATTTATCACACTTACATAAACATCTCGATCTGGCGATAATCCTGTTTAATGAAAGCTTATGTGATACTCTGTTTATTATTTTCTGCATTAAATGGAAATCACACATTAGGCTTTCCAGCTGATGGTCGTCTGTATATCTTTTGCCTACTTGCAACTTACGCTTTGCTTTGACAGCTCAATAGCATGCATGTTCAAGCTGGATTCCTGGATTGGGTTTTGGAAGATAAAGATTATAATTTGTCGATATCAGAATCGAGTTTTCGTGTTAACCAACTTACGTAGCCGGTCTGGTTTCGATTTATGTTATTTCGACTTTTCATTTTTCCGACAATCGTGCCTAATACATATTCATACCCTGCAACAAAACCATGGTTCTGGATGATTTCTTTGGGTTTAGGTAGCTTTCATACACAAAGCTGGAGAATCATAAAGCTGCATATGATTGATCGTTCAATGGTGAAATAGGCCACTCAGTTTTCACTCTTCATATTGGCTAATTCCAGTATTGACAGACGGTGGTCTCAGCTTTGCCCCCACTTTTGTTGCCTCATTGAATGCATCAATGTTTGCTTCATATTTTTTCTCATTACAGCTTCCTTAAATTTATTGGATATACTTTTAATAGTGTTAACGAGAGAAATGAAGTTGTGGTTTTGAATAATTTAGACTATGCGCTATAGCGGTGGTTTAATAGGTTGAGAAAGGTGATGAATGGTAGAGATCTTTAGGGGAGAGAAAAATAGTTACTAAAAGAGTATTCGCCAGCCTTGTATGACGGTTTTATATATCGATCCTTAGTATTGATATTAAATTTAGAGTGATGATAACTACTAATAGATTGGTAAGTTAATAATCTGGTTGTCCGATGTATCGCATGGGTCTGGTAATGTTAAGGGATTAAAGTCAATATCATGTCAAAAGACGATAATTAATTTAAGGATATGAAATTTCAAATGTTTCAATAGATGAAAGGATGACAATAAAGATGTGACATGATAAAGAAATGAACAAATCAGATCGGATCAAATTATACTATGGGTTCAGGTCATTCGTACCATCGAAAAGATGAACAGTAACAAGATTAAGACAATCTACATGTTTATTAATATTTGATGTGTTTTAACTTTATTTCTCTCTCTAAATATCCGTGTTTGAAACGGAATCATGCATTTCAATGTATGTTCACGAAGTGGGCTCATTCATGGCCAGAGCAATGAATTAAAGCCATTTGTTTTTCTTCATTAATCATTCTATAATCTATGGAACAGGTCTGAATCATTAAGTTAATGGTCCAAAGATCTACCAGACAGATTGTCTTTGAATATCTTCTTTATTGTTCTTCTGACTTGAGTGAATTCAATTTCGTATTGTCAAACCAGTTTAATTTGGGCAACCATTTTCTTTTTTTCTTCACAATGTAAAGAAAGCCATTGGAGCTGTTAGGATCCCCACCACTGCCTGCAATGCAACCAAATTGGTGAACAATGTATTTAGATGATGAGGGACCAAAATATAATAATTTATAACATAAATTATCAAAATTTAATAAAATAATAATATAAGTGATCAAAATAACTTTTTCTTTTGATGAGTAAAAATGTACAAATATGAAAGGAAAATGATGAATTCAATTTACCCAAAAACCAAAATCAAATTGATCAATCAAAATTCTTATCCAGTCAGTTTAATTAATCAATCCAAATTTTATTTAATGGAAATGAAAGCAAATTAAATTACTTCAAATTTCGTCAAGAAGCAATTTCTTTGCTTTGTGCACCTCTTTGTTTGGCATCCAAGAAAACTACAGCAAATTGCCAAGTCAGTTTCACTGTAAGATTCCCATGTAAGCTTGGGTTTGAAGACCAGAAAGACCATTGTTGGATTCAAATTTAACTTTGGTTCATTTCTATTTGTTTTTTTAATATATATTGACATTACATTGAGAAAATATCAATGAATAATCATAGATTTCCCCAACAGATTGAAGTATCCTACTCACAAAGAAACTTTTTGGCCAATGTAATTCATATCTCCCCACCAGAAATAAAGGCTTTAGATGCTCATGAACATCTAAGGACTGTGACCTAAACCCATTCTTAATAAAAACTAGAACCCATTCGATCGCAACCGTGAAAAAAGAACATCCGAAAGAGGCTAAGGTCGGAAGAAACATCAATAAACACCTTCTTTCAAACACTTTGCATCATTCATGCACATGATTTCCCAAAAAGGAAATCAGAAAGTGAAGATCTGACTAATGATATAAACAGATCATTACTGTCCTTTCTATTTTTTTTTTTTTTTGTCAAAAGGGCTTGCCATGAGTTGTCACCACATAAATACAGTACACTAGTCCAGAATCCTTTTTGTTCCTTATTGCACATGCCCCAGAGGAGGAACAATCGATCATTAGCTATTAAAACCAACTTAATGCCTCCTCTACATTCCTTCGCCACAAAAACTTCTACTCGATAATAAGGGCTATTTCCTTCATGGTTCCGGTTTAGGTTTTCATTTTGTTTACATATGAAGAACTGCAACTGCTCTAGACTACTATCAGCTTTGGAATAGCTATATTCAAAAGAAGATAAACCTAATGGTGCACCTTTCTGTTACCCACTCCTTTCCTCTATAACAGACTAGCTATTTTCCTTTCCATCTCAAGAAAATAATATTTACCACTACAAAGATCGAACCCTACGGAGCACACGTGCTGGTCTTCGCTGCTCCACAACTGGAACCACCTTCTCCATGAGCTGCAGTAAAAATTAACATGATGAGAAACCCTTTTAGGAATTTAATAGGCACGGCTCATTACTGTATGCCTTGTTTTCCATAATTACATTTCTCACTTAGGTATTGTTTGAGAACTAGCACAACTAAAGCCAAGTTATCTATAAGTGTTAAATACAAGCTAAGTACCTCGTATTACACTGACAGAGTCATAATAGTCCTCAGCCAGAAATAATTACACTTATCTAGATATTTAAATCAAATTATGTTACTTGTCGGAAATGAAAAAAGGAAACATTAACAGTTCTTTAATTTCCTACTAACAACGTAATCCTATATATATTTAGTGCAATAGGTTATTCTTAAAACATTCCCACTTTAATTTCCTATTAACACATACTGTTCCAACTACACTTAAGGTCAAACTATTTCTTTATTTTGACCAATCCCATTGAATCTGATTAACCATTAACTTAACACTTAATGCTCTGATAAAAGCAGAGATTTATAACCTGCTTAAATCTTTCCTTAGTTCTCTCAGCCTGCAAGTAAAAAAATGCAGTTAGAGATGAAAACATACGCAATAAAATCTAGTGAAGTAAAGGATGTTGCAATACATAAACATGGAAATTAGTATGGGAAAATAGAAAAGCATAAAAATCAATAAATTGTGAGCATTAGCATACGCTACAAGATAGAACTAAAATTTAGAATATTGTAACTAAGAACAAAGGATAAAAGAAAGCCCAAACTCAAGCTGTTAGGAATTGAGACCCAGGGCACAAAAATAGAAACATACATGAAATAAGATGGGTAAAGTTAAAACTTAGTTCCTTCCAAGCTCTTGGTTTAACACCACAAACATGAGATGCATAACAAGGGATAGAAATGTTTTGCTTTGGGTAAAATATGATTTATGTAATATGCGTAAGTGCAAGAAATATCATGCATTGAATAAATTTTTCATTTTTAAGTGTGGTATATGCATTCAAGTTCGTACGGATGCATGTGTTCTGCTTGAATAATTTCCTCTGCCCACGTGCTCAGTAACTTAAGACACGAAGAAGCTAGAAGAAATGAAACATAAATGACCATGGTAGAGGGAGTCAACAGTTGCCCTACAAATAAAGCAGCAACCAGACATTGGCTAATTGAGTATATGCAACCATGGCAAATCCAGGGAATTCACATTCAAGCTATCTCCACCAAGAATTAAAGCAGCCTGTACATGGATACATGTATTTATGGTGAATCTAACATGTTATGTTCTTGAAAATTCTAGGGTTCTAAATTTGAGCGCATAAAGCAGTGTAGGATGCACCCATATACCTAAGGATCATACACTATAACAGAACACAGAAAATAATAAAGAATATTTTCTATAAAACACATGAAGCTGAAAGAAAATGTGAAACTAATGAGTGAAGGAACACCACAAAATGAGATTATAACTTACAAGTAGCTTGGGAACTTATATGGTGAATAATCACAAACCCAATCCAACGAAGACTATGGACATGGTAGGCAAGGAAATTATGGTAAACTCTAGGGAAATATCGTGAAACTTATTGTTGGCAGATGCATCAAGCCACTTAAACACAGCATCGCTAGCAAAGTAGTAAGTATTGTTATTAACTTATTTATTATCAACTTCTGGAAGTTTTGTGATAAAAGTTGACCAAAATAGGAGCTCCTAGCTTTAAAACAAAATCCTTTCAGATGCAGATAAAGATAATGTCTCTTCTGGAGGAAGTCATTGCAACTACATTGAGAACAACAAGCGACACACTATGTGTTTGAGATAAAAGAAATTTCCCACCTTTAGCAAGTAATTAATGAGGAAATTAACCATTCCTCATCATTATCTGAAATCATAAATTCATAAGACGAACGGTGATAAAAGTTGAGAAAAAATTCAATACCTTTTCTTTCAACAGCCACTCGTTCTCCTCTTCCAGCTTTACAGCTAATGATTCCAATTCAACTTGGTATGCCTACAATTAAGAGGAAAAAACAAAAAACCAAATTTTTCTAAAGAAACAATCCATTAACGTTGACACAATTCAATCAAAAGAATTCAACCAATTGTATTATTGTAAACCTGCTTCCTTTCCCGAGACCGGGCAGCAGATTCCCTATTCTTAATCATCCTCCTCTGCCGCTGCTGTGCGGCTTTATCCAACGGCTCCAATAAAACCCCTCTTCCTCTCTTCCCTCTCCCTCCACTACCTCCACTCCCAATAACTTCCATCCCGTTCCCGATCCCAACAATTGACCCCTCCATCTTATCCAGCATCTGAAACGCACCCGCTCCCACCGGATCAAACGTGTACACTCCACCACTCAACCTATCCGGATGCAACTTAACCTCCTCCTCTTCCTCCACAGCACCAGCCTTCGCCAAGAAATCCTCCAAAGTCATCATCTCGTCCGGCGCCTCCTCTTTCGTCGTGATCTCTTTCCTCTCGCCCGATACAATTTCCCTCCAAACCTCGTCCACACTTCTCACAACGTTTTTATTAAAATCTGCTACAGCTTGAACCTGAGCAGCTTCAGAATTATCCGCGACGGCATTCAGAACCGGAGCGTCGATTACAGTGATCGAAGCATCAACCAGAGTCGTCTCAGTCGTGGGAGCCGCCGAGTAAGCGTTTCGAAGGATGCCATCTACTGTCATTGTCGAGCTCAATCTGTTGTTATCGTCGTTTTTGTTTTGATCCGTGAAAAGTTGGGGTTTTGTAGATGAAGAATTACTAGAGCGTCGGGAGAGATCCGAATTTCGCGAATTTGAAGTCGACGACGCCATTAGCGGCGACAATTCCACTCTTTTAACCGAGCGATTCTCTCGTTGAAAATTTCAGTTCTCTCCCTCTCGAGAAATTGTCTAGGGTTTGGGATTTTTTTTTTTTTGGATATTTGGGGATTTTGAACTTGTCGTACCTTTTTGGGGGATTTGTTATTCTGTTGGGATCAAGGAGACTAAACAGCGCGAGTGAGAGCGCGTGGATCAGTTTCCGATTAACAAAGAGATGGTTAGTTTAGGTTAAGTTACCGTTCCGTTTTTTATATTGTTTCGCTTACTGCAATGATCTGAGATAACGTCGCAGCTTGATTCGTTTACGTAGTATTATGAAAAGGGTAAAAGTACACAAATGGTCACCCTGACTATATAATGTTATTTTGTTGAGTACTCCAACTATTAAAAATTACAAAATGATCCACTATTTAAGACATTGCTTTGTTGAGTCTTTGACTATTAAAAGTTACAAAATGGTCATCCGACTATTCATATGTTCCAAAACTATCATTTTCTGTTAAAAATTTGACGGTAATTTAAGTTGTAACATATGAATAATCTTATGACTATTTTGTAACTTTTAATAGTCGAGAAACTTAACAAAATAATATCCTATAGTCGAATGTCCATTTTTATAACTTTTAATAATCAAAATATTCAACAAAGCAACACCCTAAAGTCGATGGACCATTTGTGTGCTTTATTACCCTTTCTATGCTTGTGTTGTGAATTTAGTCTATGTATCTTGATTTGTTTACTTTTAGTCTTTGTAATTGAAATTTTAAAATTTCAATTTTGATTAAACAATAACAATAAAATCTATTAAATCAATTTTGGTTATTAGTTCTTGTTTTAGGAAAAAGTGTAAACTTAGTTCATCTTCTTCAAATTTAATCTTTATACATTTCAAATTTTAATTTCAATCTCGATCCAAACAGAAACAATAAATATTGTTAAATGAAATGTTTTATAAAGAGGTGTTTGGTTCATGGAATATAACATTACCTCCGGGAATAAGATTACTAGAATGTAATATTATTTGATACATTATCGGTAATGTTACATTATTATGTTTGGTTTGTTTGATATGAATGTAAGGTTACAATGTTTGGTTAAAGGAATAAAAGATTATTAGAATATATATTTTATCAAATTATTCTTGTGGTATATTTTTAAAAAAAAGTTGAATTCTGGATATTTAAGTAAAAATATTTATATTAAATTCATAGAATATTGTTATTTCTTCTTCATTCCAATCGAATCCACTTTCAATATTAAACATTTTTTTTGATAAAGCATTGTATTATCTTTTCAGTAATTTCACTCTAGATTCAATATATGGAAACATAAATTCATGTAAATTAAGTGATCTAATATTATATCTATAAAGTTTTTATGTGCATAACTTATTTTAAGTATTATTTATATTTTCTAAGAATACGTGAAATAACCACAAACATTTGAAACATAATTTTCAACGGCGATCACACCGAAATATCACCCTGCAGAACTTTAATTACCTGTTAGACACCCTTTCATCTTTATTTACCGATCTAACACCCTTTGTAGGAAGGCGCGCCCATGCACCGTGCCTTACGCTGATCTGGCACCACGTTGAGTAAGGCGCGGCCCATGTATCGCACCTTGTGAAACGTGTAAAAAATGGATGCTAGTTTATAAATATTTTTACAATAGTGTCTAACATATAATTAATTTTTATTATGGTGATATTTGTGTAAACATGTCAACTTTATTTATTTATTTTTGTGTGTGAAAAAACTTTCTACATTAAAATATTTAAATATTCTTTTGCAAATTATTTTATAACTCGACAAATTTTGATTTTTGCATGAAATTACACAATACGTATAATCTAGTATAGGAAAACTTTGAGGGTAAGTATTTAAAAATATGAATAATTTTATAAATGTTTTATAACTAGTATTTATTTTACAAAATGATGATGATAAATATTTATAATTTAAAAAATTATAAATTTCATATATTTTTGAAATGTATCCCCCCAGACCGATGCGGGTAGCCCGATCCGATCCGGGAAGTCACATTAGGGCCACCGGAGCGACCCATTGTAAAAATAGCGGAAAATTTAAAACTTTTATTGAAACGTGTAACTTATAAAATTAGTTTTCACTATTTAAAAATAAAACATATTTCGAAACTCGTATATAAATCAAAATACAATTACATGCCCCCTAATCACATGTACCCTACTCTGCAACAACGCCGGACAAACTCCCTTACTGAAGTCGATAGATGCACTGGTACAATTCTTTCAACCTGAAAAGGTGAGTAATAGAGTGAGCTTTGGAAAGCTCAGTAATACAGAACTACCAGATGATGCTGATGAACGTGCAGATACAGATAAATATTTATTTCCTTATTGCTTCTGAGCATTTACATATTTTTATGCTGAGCAGAGATTCTACTGATATTTTTGGGTGGTAACGGACAATGAGCTTTCAGTTCAGAGAAATATTTCGGATGACTGAGTTGAGGAGATCAGAATAGGTTTTCTAGTGTGTTCTCGAAAAATTCAGTAAAATGATACAGATCTTTTAAAACATATATATACCCCCATCCGTTCACATCATAAATGTGTAGGTTCCCCAGAACCATACACCCAACCGCACATGCCATTTAGACCCTGAGCACAAAGCCGAGGAGTCTGCAGATAATCTTCCTCCAACAATAAACCCCCCAGATAAAACATTTATCCGTCGGTAAACGGAGATATCAGAAATCAAAACATAATTCAGATCAGATATCAGAACAGAATCCAGGTTAGGAATCAGAACAGATTTCAGATCAGATGTCAAAACAGAATTCAAATCAGAAATCAGATAAAATATTCATATAAGTAGGGAACACACTAGAGTTTACAAATATTATTCAAAGGTACTGGATAATCTTAGCAAGTAGAGAAATATGGATCTTCAGTATATCGATAGAATGTCAGAATTTAGAATCACTATTGTAAAAAGTTCAATAACTGACGGAATCATCAGTTATTCAGAATGTGAATTATCAGGATCATATCTTATTCGGACAATTTTCAGAAGTTGTACGTAATCAGAAGGGTATTCAGAATCCTTTGCATCCATGTCAATTGATCGGATAATCGAACAACTTGAGAACGAAGATTCAGAACCTTAACAATCTATGTCGACTGGTCAATTCATTTTCCTTTCAGGGTATTTACCCTTTAATACCACAAATTCTTGTTCATATTCATTTTCGAAATTAACGTTGAATAAATCTTCTAATGTCTTTATTTCATGTTCACGTTTTCACCATATCATGAAATACTGACGTACTTGATTTTGTAATTCATAATCCATAAGAACATTACATCATATATGTTCATTAACATTTCCAGATTCATCCAACTCACTTATTCAATCCTCAGTCCTTGTGGTTACTTAATTTATTTAGCATTCAAGTCCATTCCAGATACTTCGGGATTTTCCAGAGTAATTCAAGCGTTCCTGATTTTTCAGACACATGCTGCACTTCCGTTACATTCAATTTGGTCTTTGTGGCTGATTTGTCGTGCAAACGTCCAATTCTTGGTACTGAATGCGATCCAGAGTTGAACTAAGTTGAATACTTCTAAAATTTATCATCGAGTCAAACTTAAGAAGACGAACACGCATTCCAGTAATATCTATGTCATTCAGGTATTGACATAGCTTTATGGTTGATCTACTCACTTAAATTGTGTTCCATTACTTTTAAAGGTAGGCCAATACCTATGCTTATTTGGATTCTTTAATTAATCCAAGACATTTACTTACTTTAGGCCATAAGGGTATTTTGGTAATTTTGATGTTCAGTTTTATTCCATTTATTTCAGAGCTCGAGGATATCCAATCATTCCTTAGCTTGGTGACATTCTTGAGTCATTTCCATTACAGGGTATTTTGGTCATTTTACAGATCCACGGTATTTCAATCTTTTTCCTCCATTCGGTCTTATTATTTAATTCCAATTTATATCTTTTACTTAGTCCTTTCGAACAATTCTGACAGCAAAATACCCCCATTAAATTATTCTTCAAGTATTTACTCATTATTCGGATATTTTCGAGTCAAGTGTCTTCTCAAATTTTACAAACGGAATATCATGAATTTTCCTGCTAAGTCATGATCTTAACAATCAAATCTGTACTTAATCGACTTAAGTACGAATCCTCTAAGTATTTCTCATTCAGGGTTAACTCAGACTATTCGATCTTAAGGGTATTTCTATAATTTCTTAACCAGATAATTTCGATATTAGCTTTTAACGAAAATAATATAATTTAGAGATCCTATGATTAATTGCTTTCCCGAACCTTCTCTGATCTTGAAGTGATTCCTTAACAGGCTTATAGTATCTTGCATAAACCCTCTTGGTGTTAAAAACTGGTTATCCATAATTTCCAAGTAAAACTAACATTTCCTTATGCACATGAATAGTTTTAGCAGATCAATAATTCTTTTCAGATTTATTAATCTACTTCCAGAGACAATTCTTGTCATTTTCCACCATAAGGGTAATTTCGTAATTTTACCTAATCGAAATATTCTCATAATTTATCATCTAAGTACCTTTAATGAGATAAATTATAATCTACAATCCATGATGATTCTTTTATCACTTAATTTCAGAACTTGTAATTTAATTCCAACTGTCCTCCAATTTCTTATAATAGTCATCTGAGCCATATTCAGTTATCTATTTTCTACCGTATTCATATCTAGTGTAGATCTTCATTTATTACACATATAAGACCAAACATTTCCATTCATGCATTTACCAATACCAACATGTTCTATAAAGCATAAAGAGGTAGTAAAGTATTACCTCGATTTCCGTGCAATACTGATCGACCATAAAAATTATATTCGAACGCCTTTGATCTTCAATTCAACTTCTAATAATTCCTCAGATACATATCAACATAAATTATATCAGAAACGGAGCTTAATTACGATAAACGGATCGAATCGGGTGATAAATCAGTGAAAGACGGCTTACCGAGTTCGAATTTGGCGAAACGGACTTCGGATTCGGATTCAGGACGTCGAAAGCATAAAATATGACTTTTCAGAAATTTGGAATTTTCGGTCAAAATCAAAGTCAACGGGTTTGACCGGTAATTTTGAGGCCTTCGGGTTCGAATTTCGAAAAACGGACAGCGGAATCAGATTTGGAACGTCGAAAAATGTCAGGATAGGTATACTCGGTCGAAGTCAAAGGTCGTTTAATGCCCGATCAAAGCCGGTCAAAGTTTTGGTCAACAGTGGTCAACTCCGGTCAACGGTCAACGGGTCAACGGTCAACGGGTCGGGTCAACGGGTCGGGTCGGGTAAATGGGTCGGGTCGGGTCAACGGGTGGGTCGGGTTGTGACCGGTCAAACCGGTCAACTATTCACTAAAACCGGTCAAACCGGTCATTTAGACTATCCCCACTCGCAGTGGCGGCGCGTGGGGGCGCGTGGGCACTGTTCCGGCAGCGTAAAATTCACAGAAAAATTTCTAAAAATTATTTTGAGCGATTTCGAGATACTTACAAAGCTCGGTTCACAATTTTGAACGGTAGAGAGCTCGATTTTGAAACGTCGGAAACTTTGACCGCTTCACCTCCACACGCGCTGCCGCCGCCGGAGAAAAAGGAGAACATCGGTGGACTCGGAACGGCACAAGGAACACGATGGTGTGGGAGGTGTCGTAAAGGATCATCGGATCGTCGTGAATCGATGAAAAACCAACTAAAACGAGTTATTACCGACGATACTTCCGACTGAAATTCACGACGAACGGCGATGATTCACGACGAAAGGTTTGAGGGGTTTTGTTCCTCGATTGACAACGAACACGATGGTGGTTTCGGCTCATCGATCGGAGGTCGGACGGCGAGTAGATCGGAGTTCAAAGAGGGGTTGACGGGAGAGGGAAACTGGAAAAATTTCCAGAAACTGAGCACGGGTGGGGGATTATATTTCAACATATAAAAATGGTTAAATCATGGGTTTAGCCACTGAATTTCCTGTACTTCTTAAAACGGTCTGCCAACTTTAAAATCTTACAATTTAATCCCCCGTTTCTTTCAAAAATACCAATTAAATCCACCACTTTATAATTTCTTAAATTTAGCCCCTAAATTGGGGTGTTACAATTCTCCCCTCCTTAAAAATTTCGTCCTCGAAATTCATTCATGTCACATAATTGCATAAATGAAACTTCCATCAGTTCTTTCAAATCTATCAATAGCTTTTATAAAAGTACGATTCCTCCACTTATCCTTAACCAGCTGAGCATACATTCTTATCATAAATTTTCCTTATTTCAATAAAAGAATTTAAAATTTTCTCGAGTAATCAATCTCTTCAGAATTCTCCCTCAGTCCAAGTAAATAATCAGAACAACTTTATTCTTGTGAAATCAATTCAGCATTGGATACGTGAATAGGCTCGTAGAGCAGCAACATATCTCAATTTCATTTCCGGAGTCGAGTCAGAAATTCTCAGATGAATAACTCTCACATGGCTCATGAGATACTTTACAGTGTTTAGACAGATGTTACTGGTATTCCTTTTGTACAAGTATAGCCTTAGCAGATAGAAACTTTGGTTTACTCAATACAGATAGGGACTCAGCCCTGGAGTTCCGGCTCAGAGAGGTACGATTGCAGTCTAGGGGTATGTACTGATCAGACATATTTTGACATTTGACCGGCCGGTCTATCTTGAAAAATTTTGACTCAAACCATAGCTCTGATACCACTAAATGTATCCCCCCAGACCGATGCGGGTAGCCCGATCCGATCCGGGAAGTCACATTAGGGCCACCGGAGCGACCCATTGTAAAAATAGCGGAAAATTTAAAACTTTTATTGAAACGTGTAACTTATAAAATTAGTTTTCACTATTTAAAAATAAAACATATTTCGAAACTCGTATATAAATCAAAATACAATTACATGCCCCCTAATCACATGTACCCTACTCTGCAACAACGCCGGACAAACTCCTTACTGAAGTCGATAGATGCACTGGTACAATTCTTTCAACCTGAAAAGGTGAGTAATAGAGTGAGCTTTGGAAAGCTCAGTAATACAGAACTACCAGATGATGCTGATGAACGTGCAGATACAGATAAATATTTATTTCCTTATTGCTTCTGAGCATTTACATATTTTTATGCTGAGCAGAGATTCTACTGATTTTTGGGTGGTAACGGACAATGAGCTTTCAGTTCAGAGAAATATTTCGGATGACTGAGTTGAGGAGATCAGAATAGGTTTTCTAGTGTGTTCTCGAAAAATTCAGTAAAATGATACAGATCTTTTAAAACATATATATACCCCCATCCGTTCACATCATAAATGTGTAGGTTCCCCAGAACCATACACCCAACCGCACATGCCATTTAGACCCTGAGCACAAAGCCGAGGAGTCTGCAGATAATCTTCCTCCAACAATAAACCCCCCAGATAAAACATTTATCCGTCGGTAAACGGAGATATCAGAAATCAAAACATAATTCAGATCAGATCAGATATCAGAACAGAATTTCAGATCAGATGTCAAAACAGAATTCAAATCAGAAATCAGATGTAAAATATTCAGATAATTTATTCAAAGGTACTGGATAATCTTAGCAAGTAGAGAAATATGGATCTTCAGTATATCGATAGAATGTCAGAATTTAGAATCACTATTGTAAAAAGTTCAATAACTGACGGAATCATCAGTTATTCAGAATGTGAATTATCAGGATCATATCTTATTCGGACAATTTTCAGAAGTTGTACGTAATCAGAAGGGTATTCAGAATCCTTTGCATCCATGTCAATTGATCGGATAATCGAACAACTTGAGAACGAAGATTCAGAACCTTAACAATCTATGTCGACTGGTCAATTCATTTTCCTTTCAGGGTATTTACCCTTTAATACCACAAATTCTTGTTCATATTTCATTTTCGAAATTAACGTTGAATAAATCTTCTAATGTCTTTATTTCATGTTCACGTTTTCACCATATCATGAAATACTGACGTACTTGATTTGTAATTCATAATCCATAAGAACATTACATCATATATGTTCATTAACATTTCCAGATTCATCCAACTCACTTATTCAATCCTCAGTCCTTGTGGTTACTTAATTTATTAGCATTCAAGTCCATTCCAGATACTTCGGGATTTTCCAGAGTAATTCAAGCGTTCCTGATTTTTCAGACACATGCTGCACTTCCGTTACATTCAATTTGGTCTTTGTGGCTGATTTGTCGTGCAAACGTCCAATTCTTGGTACTGAATGCGATCCAGAGTTGAACTAAGTTGAATACTTCTAAAATTTATCATCGAGTCAAACTTAAGAAGACGAACACGCATTCCAGTAATATCTATGTCATTCAGGTATTGACATAGCTTTATGGTTGATCTACTCACTTAAATTGTGTTCCATTACTTTTAAAGGTAGGCCAATACCTATGCTTATTTGGATTCTTTAATTAATCCAAGACATTTACTTACTTTAGGCCATAAGGGTATTTTGGTAATTTTGATGTTCAGTTTTATTCCATTTATTTCAGAGCTCGAGGATATCCAATCATTCCTTAGCTTGGTGACATTCTTGAGTCATTTCCATTACAGGGGTATTTTGGTCATTTTACAGATCCACGGTATTCAATCTTTTTCCTCCATTCGGTCTTATTATTTAATTCCAATTTATATCTTTTACTTAGTCCTTTCGAACAATTCTGACAGCAAAATACCCCATTAAATTATTCTTCAAGTATTACTCATTATTCGGATATTTTCGAGTCAAGTGTCTTCTCAAATTTTACAAACGGAATATCATGAATTTTCCTGCTAAGTCATGATCTTAACAATCAAATCTGTACTTAATCGACTTAAGTACGAATCCTCTAAGTATTTTCTCATTCAGGGTTAACTCGACTATTCGATCTCTTAAGGGTATTTCTATAATTTCTTAACCAGATAATTTCGATATTAGCTTTTAACGAAAATAATATAATTTAGAGATCCTATGATTAATTGCTTTCCCGAACCTTCTCTGATCTTGAAGTGATTCCTTAACAGGCTTATAGTATCTTGCATAAACCCTCTTGGTGTTAAAAACTGGTTATCCATAATTTCCAAGTAAAACTAACATTTCCTTATGCACATGAATAGTTTTAGCAGATCAATAATTCTTTTCAGATTTATTAATCTACTTCCAGAGACAATTCTTGTCATTTTCCACCATAAGGGTAATTTCGTAATTTTACCTAATCGAAATATTCTCATAATTTATCATCTAAGTACCTTTAATGAGATAAATTATAATCTACAATCCATGATTGATTCTTTTATCACTTAATTTCAGAACTTGTAATTTAATTCCAACTGTCCTCCAATTTCTTATAATAGTCATCTGAGCCATATTCAGTTATCTATTTTCTACCGTATTCATATCTAGTGTAGATCTTCATTTATTACACATATAAGACCAAACATTTCCATTCATGCATTTACCAATACCAACATGTTCTATAAAGCATAAAGAGGTAGTAAAGTATTACCTCGATTTCCGTGCAATACTGATCGACCATAAAAATTATATTCGAACGCCTTTGATCTTCAATTCAACTTCTAATAATTCCTCAGATACATATCAACATAAATTATATCAGAAACGGAGCTTAATTACGATAAACGGATCGAATCGGGTGATAAATCAGTGAAAGACGGCTTACCGAGTTCGAATTTGGCGAAACGGACTTCGGATTCGGATTCAGGACGTCGAAAGCAAAATATGACTTTTCAGAAATTTGGAATTTTCGGTCAAAATCAAAGTCAACGGGTTTGACCGGTAATTTTGAGGCCTTCGGGTTCGAATTTCGAAAAACGGACAGCGGAATCAGATTTGGAACGTCGAAAAATGTCAGGATAGGTATACTCGGTCGAAGTCAAAGGTCGTTTAATGCCCGATCAAAGCCGGTCAAAGTTTTGGTCAACAGTGGTCAACTCCGGTCAACGGTCAACGGGTCAACGGTCAACGGGTCGGGTCAACGGGTCGGGTCGGGTAAATGGGTCGGGTCGGGTCAACGGGTCGGGTCGGGTTGTGACCGGTCAAACCGGTCAACTATTCACTAAAACCGGTCAAACCGGTCATTTAGACTATCCCCACTCGCAGTGGCGGCGCGTGGGGCGCGTGGGCACTGTTCCGGCAGCGTAAAATTCACAGAAAAATTTCTAAAAATTATTTTGAGCGATTTCGAGATACTTACAAAGCTCGGTTCACAATTTTGAACGGTAGAGAGCTCGATTTTGAAACGTCGGAAACTTTGACCGCTTCACCTCCACACGCGCTGCCGCCGCCGGAGAAAAAGGAGAACATCGGTGGACTCGGAACGGCACAAGGAACACGATGGTGTGGGAGGTGTCGTAAACGGATCATCGGATCGTCGTGAATCGATGAAAAACCAACTAAAACGAGTTATTACCGACGATACTTCCGACTGAAATTCACGACGAACGGCGATGATTCACGACGAAAGGTTTGAGGGGTTTTGTTCCTCGATTGACAACGAACACGATGGTGGTTTCGGCTCATCGATCGGAGGTCGGACGGCGAGTAGATCGGAGTTCAAAGAGGGGTTGACGGGAGAGGGAAACTGGAAAAATTTCCAGAAACTGAGCACGGGTGGGGGATTATATTTCAACATATATAAAATGGTTAAATCATGGGTTTAGCCACTGAATTTCCTGTACTTCTTAAAACGGTCTGCCAACTTTAAAATCTTACAATTTAATCCCCCGTTTCTTTCAAAAATACCAATTAAATCCACCACTTTATAATTTCTTAAATTTAGCCCCTAAATTGGGGTGTTACAAAATTTATTGACTTTTAAAATTAATTGTTTAAAAATATAAAAAAATATTAAAATAAACTTTTAATTACAATTGAGGGATCAAATGAATTATTATTCATTAATTATTATTTTTTAACAACAGTTAATAATGTTTATTCATTTTTAATAAAATTATTTTTATTTTTGAATGAAATTACACAATACGTATAATTTAGTATAGGAAAACTTTGAGGGTAAGTATTTTAAAATATGAATAATTTTATAAAAGTTTTATAACTAGTATTTTTTTACAAAATGATGATGATGATGATGATAATATTTTATAATTTAAAAAATTATAAATTTCATATATTTTTAAAAATTTATTGACTTTTAAAATTAATTGTTTAAAAATATAAAAAAATATTGAAATAAACTTTTAATTACAATTGAAGTATCAAATGAATTATTATTCATTAATTATTATTTTTAACAATAGTTAACAATGTTTATTCATTTTTAATAAAATTAGAATTTAATATTTATTTTATACTTTTTAAAATTAATATTAGAAAGAATATTTTAAATAAAGATGTGATATTTTTTTAGCTTTACATTCTATTTTATTGAATTTTATTCACTTTTAATTATTTTTATTGTATTTTTATTGATTTTTTAAAAAAATGAATATTAATTCATTTAATTTCTCAATTGTAATTAAAATTTTATTTTAATATTTTTATATTTTTAAACAATAAATTTTAAAAATCAATAAACATTATTAACAGTCGTTAAAAAAGAATATCATATAAAAATAAATAAATAAAGTTGATGTTTTTACACAAATACCACCTTAATAAAAATTAATTAAATATTAGGCATCATTTTTAAAATATTTAAAAAATTAATATCTATTTTTTACACGTTTTACAATGCACGGGGCACGGGGCAGTGTATGTGGTGTGTCTTCCTACAAAGAGTATTAGATCATTAAATAAAGATGAAATGATGTCTGACATATAATTAAAGTTCTGCAGGGTGATATTGTGTTATCGCCAATTTTCAACATCCACAATGGTAAAATAAAAATTGTGATGTATCGGTAAATGAACTATAACTGTTCATATAAATAAACATTTTTATATTAGAAAATAATAATAATGAGCAAAGAACAATAGTTTATCATATATTTAACTTAGTCAAATAATAAATATATATATCTAATAATATATAACAATAAAAGAAATTAAAACTGATTTAAATTTACACTTATCCGATAACAATTTTTTTATTTTTGTAATAGAAAAAAGTGATTATGTAGTTGTAATAAAAATATTTTATAATATTCTATTGATTTAATTGTTTCTTTATTTTTCCAATCAGTATAAAATAATCATTTGACTATTAATATAATCTAAGCTCATCATTTTCTATTAAAAAATTAAAGATCGTTTGAGTCAAACGTTAACTTGTTAACTGTGATACGATAAAATATAATCCTAGTATCGTTTGAGCTATAATTTGTGGATCGACTCTCTATTTATATTATGTCGTCAATTCGATACTTGAAACATTATGATGTCCAACCAGTGCTTTAAAGAAACAATGGTGTCAATAAACATCATTAAAATATGATTTTATAATATCTCAGTCAACATATTGACGTCTAGCTCAAACGACCGTCAATTTTTAAATAGAAGAGGACAAAGTTTCAAATATCTATATTTGTCAGGTGTTTTATGGATTTTCATCTTTAACAATAAAAACTTAGGCACAAATTTATATATTAAAATGCATCTAAATATCTTAATTATATAAGTATAAATTTTAAAATTTATTGATTAAATTTATGTATCATGTGAATTTATTATAAAATTAAATTGATATATTTATGTATTAATTAAAAAAAACTTTAATTTTGATATATGTTAAGGATTTTATAATAAACTATATATTAATGGGATGTTTAGTTTTATTGAATTAGATCACTAATGCAAACAAAAGAAAGTCCGACATTGGAACATATTAAGCAAGACTTAACCTATCCCTCAGCGAGTTCAAACATTCCAGACAACGAAATCCATCCAAGAAATTTCAACCAACTTTTTCCCCATTTTATGCCTTGAGCCGACCATAGAATTTCTGTTTCTCCTGTGTCGTCTGGAATCGTCCGTGCCCGAACTTCGAGGAGGTGTCGATGAACTTGAGTTTGATTTCCTCGAGGGCCACACGGGATGTCTGGTTAATCAGAGACTGGCGAAGTGTAACCACCCTCTTCTTAGGTCCAACACAGCCTCCTTTGATCATCAAGTAATCACTCTTCACAACACCATAGTGTGGGAAGCCACCGATCGGGGTGATATCCTTCTCGGTCCTGATGAAAGATGCCATGTTAGAACATGTTCAGCAATTATATCAAGCAAATCGAAACAGAAAACATCAGATTTCTCCATACAAGACCATGGAAACAACTGTGAATTCAAGTAAAATGATTCGGGTATATTTTAGATAGTTAAACACATTCAGCAATGGTATCAGGCAAAGCTGAACAGAAAAGGAAAGACCTTTCTTTACGTTTTTTTGATTTCATCAAATTCTATTTATATATCATAATAGATATAGATCCTAATCTATCCTATAGATTTAGTGGACATATAAAAAAGAAAGGTACCAATAAATTAAATACAAATTCTTCTTCTTTTTCTGGATAGCGTATGGAATATAAATAAAAAAGGTTATATCATTCTTTTGTATGCATGCAACTTGAAAATAATTTGAACCAAATGGAAGTAAATGATTCAGGTTTATTCTAGATAGTTGAACACAATCAGTAATGATATCGAGCAAATGTGAACAGAAAACATAAGAATTATCCATACAAGAACTTGGAAACGACTCCAAATCTGATGGAAGTAAAAAGAAATACAGGTATATTCTAGCAACTGGAACATAATTAGACAAATGCACTTGCCTATCATAGTCGGTTATAGCCGAGTGAGTCTCATCACCAACTTTGCCAACCCTGTAAACCTTCTTGTTCATCTCAGTACGGTGGTGGTATCCGTTCTGACCTGCCCTGGCAACTGTAAAGGAGACTCTAGCAGGATGCCAGGCACCGATACAAGCAACCTTACGCAGACCTCTGTGGGTCTTACGGGGCAGACGTGTGACACCCCAACGAGTCACAACACCTTCGTAACCTTTACCCTTTGTGACACCGATGATGTCAATCATTTCATCCTTCTGGAAGACAGCATCGATGGGTACTTGCTTCTCGAAGAACTTGTACGCAAAATCAACCTTATCGGCAATAGTTCCACCATTGACTTGGATCTCCATTAGGTGTGCCTTCTTCTGCTTCAATCCCTTCATTTTCCTAATCTGCAATGCACTATGTCAGAAAACATTGCCCAACCCTCAAGAAAAGGAAAGCAGAAAATAAGTAAACATATGGCTATAACCTGGGTGTGTGCCAAGACCCTGATAACAGTGGCATATTTCTTCAACTTCTCAAGCTGAGCCGTGATACTCTTCTTCCCCTCTTCGCTCTCGTACTGCTTCGAGTACTTGGTGAAAGCCTTCTTCTTGGACAAGCACCAGTGCTTGTAGAATCTACGTTTGACTTCCTCACTCAAATGCTGAGCCCAGACGGTGTTCAACGAGCGGAGGCCACGTGGTGTCTTCACGTACCCGACAACCCCAACAATAACCATGGGAGGGGTTTCAATGATGGTAACGGCTTCACATGTTTCCTTCTTGTGAAGCTCTATACAGAATTAAACAACATAATATTAAACTCAAAATTACAACAACAACAAAAAGTCATACAACCAAAGAACATGACAAATATTCTCAATTTTCATAATCAAAATAAACTTACTAGATCCGGGTTTTTCGACCTCCCTGACAATGTGTGTCATACCAGCCTTGTACCCCAAAAAGGCAGTGAGCTTGCATGGCTTGCTTGGATCATCCTTTGGGAATGCCTTCACTGCACCAATAAAAAACATCCTCATTTCGAACAAATCCATACCGAACACATAAAGTACCCAATGGTAAACCCCCAAGATCGAATAACATAGTATACTACTAAAGTTTATACACCTATAGGCTATAATGGTGCTGGTGAATTGCAGTATCAATAATTAATTGACAAATAAAGCTGTGCCCCAAAATTGTTTTGGTAGAATAGCATTTAAGGTCCTTGTTAGTTTAAATATTAGTCAAATAAGCATATGTCCCTCCAAATTTTTAGATTTAAATACTTAATAGATCCTTGCAACTCTTAATATTTGATCCTAGCTCCATCACTCAATACAACATACCTTTTCCTCTGTGACGAGAAGCTCGCTTCCTTGGAAGAAATCCAAGGGAACCATGCCTTGGGTGCTCAAACTTCCGGTGAGACATTCTTCCCTTCCTTCACCACCCAAAAAATATATACATAGCACATCAAAACACTAGTCAAACCCATGTTTTTTTTCTATTCGATCTATAAAAATAGCAATTAAAATGAAACGAAAAAGAGTTTCTGGTGATAGCAATTCGTTTTACTATGGAAGATGAGAGTAAAGATGGAGAGACTGCGCGGAAGAGAAAAGTAACCTGATTTGGGAGGTTCCTGCACTGCGGCCGCTGCTGCTTGGTGAGTGAACAGGGAGAAGGACCAAAAGAAACCCTAGTTATAATGTTACATTTCAAATTGTTTAAATAATTGAATTTACAAAAAAAAAACCGTTTTATTTCTGAAATTTAATTGGTATAATTATAAAATCAATCCCTTAATGTTTGCACAAATGATCATTTTGACTTTTTTCAATATTTTAGCTCAACTTTTAAATTTTTGGACAAAATAGTCCATGTTAGATTTGTAACCCCCCATACCGATGCGGGTAACCAGATCCGATCCGAGGTGTCACATTTGGGCCACCGGAGCGACCCACTGTAAAAATAGCGGAAAATTTAAAACTTTTTTTATCAGTACATGTAAACTAATAAAATCAGTTGTCGCTATTTAAAAATAAAACAGATTTCCAGACTCGCATATAAATCAAAATACAATTATATGCCCCCTAATCACATGTACCATACTCTGCAACAACGCCAGAATAACTCCCTTACTGAAGTCGATAGATGCACTGGTACAATTCTTTTAACCTGAAAAATGTGAGTAATAGAGTGAGCTTCGAAAAGCTCAGTAATACAGAACTACCAGATGATGCTGAAGAACGTGCATATATAGGTAAACATACATATCCTTATTATTTCCAAACATTTACATATTTTTATGCTGAGCAGAGATCCTACTGATATTTCAGATGGTAACGGGCAATGAGCTTTCAGTTCAGAAAAATATTTCGGATGACTGAGTTCAGGAGATCAGAATAGGTTATCTAGTGTGTTCCCATAAAACCAGTAAAAAGATATATATATTTTTTAAAGCATATATATATACACCCCCATCCTTTCACAATCTGTTTGTGTAGCTTCCCTGGAACCATACACCCCGCACAACCAGTAACAGTAAGGCCCTGAGCACACAGCCGAGGAGCCTGCAGTAATCTTCCTCCAACAATAAACCCCCCAGATAAAACATTTCTCCGTCGGTAAACGGAGATATCAGAAATCAAAACAGAATTCATATCAGATATCAGAACAGAATCCAGATCAGAATCAGAACAGAATTCAGGTAACGTATCAGAACAGAATTCAATTCGGAAATCAGATAAAATATTTATATAATTAGGGAACACACCAGAGTTTACAGGTATTATTTAGAGGTATTGTATCAGGCAGAGAAACACAGTTATTCAGTATGACGATAGAATATCGGAATTCAAAATCACTATTGGAAAAGTTCAATAACTGACAAAATCATCAATTATTCAGAATATGACTTGAGCTGTAAGGAATAAATGAAGATTCAGGACATTTACAATCTATGTCGATTGATCGGATTATCAAACAACTCTTAAATGAATAGCTCCCAAAATTAATGCTTGTCGATTGATCAATTCATTGTTCTTCCAGGGTATTTACTCTTTAATACCACAAACTCTTATCCATAGATCATTTTCGGAATCATCACTGAATAGATCTTCCAATGTCTTTATTTTAGTTTTACGCTTCCAATATATCATGAAATACAGACGTGCTTGATTTGTAGTTCATGATCTAGAAGAACAGTACATTGTGTATGTTCATTAACGTTTCCAGACTCATTCACATCACTTACTTAATCCTTGGTGCTTGAGGTTGCTTAGTTCATTTAGCATTCAAGTCTATTCCAGTTACTTCGGGATTTTCCAGAGTAATTCCGTACGTTTCTGAATTTCAGATACATAGTGTACTTCAGTTCAGTTCAGTTTGGTCTTCGTGGTTGATTTGTCGAACAAATATCCAATTCTTAGTACCAAATGCAATCTAGAGTTGAGTTGAGCTGAATACTTCCAAAATTATCATTGAGCTAAACTTGAGTAGACGAACATGCATTCAAGTAATATCTATGTCGTTCAGGTACTGACATATTATTAAGGTTGATCGGCTCACTTAAGTTATGTTCCATAACTTTTAAAGGTAGTCAAATACCTATGCTTATTTGGATTCCTTAATTAATCCAAGGTATTTACTTAGTTTAGGTCATAAGGTTATTTTGGTAATTTTGGTGTTCAGTTTTATTCCATTTATTTCAGAGCTCGAGGATATCCAATCATTCCTGAGCTTGGTGATATTCTTAGGTCATTTCCATTACATGGGTATTTTGGTCATTTTACAGATCTACGGTATTTCAATCTTTTCCTGTCATCCGGTCTTATTATTTAATTCAATCTTATCATTTACTTCAGTCCTTTTGAACAATTCTGACAGCAGAATATCCCCGATAAATTATTCTTCAAGTATTTACTCATTATTCGAATATTTACGGTCAAGTGTCTTCTCAGATTTTACAAACGGAATATCAGGAATTTTCCTGCACTAAGTCAGGATCTTAACAATTAAATCCGTACTTAATCGAGTTAAGTATGAATCCCCTAAGAATTTTCTCATTCAGAGTCAACTCAGACAATTCTACCTCTTAAGGGCATTTTCGTAATTTCTTAACCAGATAATTTCGATATTAGCTCTTAACGAAAATAATATAATTTAGAGATCCTATGATTAATTGCTTTCTTGAATACTCTCTGATCTTGAAACATTTCTCTTAACAAACTTCTAGTATTCTTCACAAACTCTCATAAGATTAAAAACCGGTTATCCATAATTTCCAAATAAAACTAACATTTCTTATGCACATCAATATTTTATCAGATCAATATGTATGTAAAATCCTCTTATCTAACTTTCATATTCAAATATTGTCTTTTTATAATATAAGGGTATTTTTGTAATTTTACCCTACCAGAGTATTCTCATAATTTCTCATCCAAGTACCTTTAACATTTAACCTTTGATGAAATAAATTATAAGTTGCAGATACAGGGCTGATTTCTTTATCACTAATCACAAACTTGTAATTTAATCTAACAATTTCTCAATCTCTTATATTAGTCATTCGATCCGTAATCAGTTACAAAATTTCTACCACATCATATCAAGTGTATAAATTATTCAACTCCACCAAAGTGACCAACATTATCTTGTTCATGCATTTATCAATATAAACATGTTCCATAAAGCATAAAGAGGTAGTAAAGTATTACCTCGATTTCTGTGCAATACTGATCGACCATAAAAATTCCATTCTAACACCTTTGATCTTCAATTCAACTTCCAATATTTCCTCGGATCCATATAAACAGAAATTACATAAAAAACGGAGCTTAATTCTGAAAAACGGATCGAATCGGATGATAAATCAATCAAAAATAGCTTACCGGGTTCGAATTTGGCAAAACCGACTTCGGATTCGGATTCAGGACGTCGAAAGCATGAAATATGGCTTTTCGAAAATTTGGAATCTTCGGTCAAAATCAAAGTCAACGGGTTTGACCGATAATTTCGAGGTCTTTGGGTTCGAATTTTGAGAAACGGATTGCGGAATCGGATTTGGAACGTCGAAAAATGTCAGGATAAGTATACTCAGTCGAAGTCAAAGGTCGTTTAATGCCCGTTCAAAGCCGGTCAAAGTTTAGGTCAACGCCGGTCAACGATCAACGGTCAACGGGTCGGGTCGGGTCGGGTTGTGACCGGTCAAACCGGTCAAATGGGTTACAAAACCGGTCAAACCGGTCATTTTTCCTTCCCCACGAGCAGTGGCGGCGCGTGGGGGCGCGTGAACAGTGCACTGATATCGAAAAATTCCCGGAAAAATTCCTAAAAATTATTTTAATCGATTTCGAGATACTTACAAAGCTTGGTTCAATTTTTTGAACGGCGGAGAGATCGATTTCAATGAATCGAAAACTTCGACCGCTTCACCTCCACACGCGCCGCTGCCGCCGGAGAAAAGGGAAGACACCGGTGGACTCAGAACGGCTCAAGGAACACGATGGTGTGGGAGGTGTCGTAAACGGATGACCCGATCGTCGTGAATCGATGAAAAAACAACTAAAATCGAGTTATTACCGACGATACTTCCGACTGAAATTCACGACGAGCGGTGATGATTCACGACGAAATGTTTGAGGGGTTTGGTTCCTCGATTGACAACGAACATGATGGTGGTTTTGGCTCGTCGATCGAAGGTCGGATGGCGAGTAGATCGGAGTTGGAATGAGGGTTGACAGGAGAGGAAAAACTGGAAAATTTCCAGAAATATACGGGAGATTGGGGGTATATATCATCTCATAATTAAAAATGGCTAAACTAAGAGTTTAGCCACTGAACTTCCTGCACTTCATAAAACGATCTGCCAACTTTAAAATTTTGTAATTTAACCCACTGTTTCTTTCAAAATACCAATTAAATTCACCACTTTATAATTTCTTAATTTTAGCCCCTAAATTGGGGTGTTACAAGATTAAAATTGCTAATTGACTAACGGTTACTAAAGTTGTTGACGTGATATTTTCATGGCTTAATACAAAAAAGTGTATAAACTATACCCTAAATTAATTCTTGGTGCATAAAGTTTTTTCATTAAAAATAGGTGTCTAACGCTTTCAACGTTATACTTTTAGGTACCTTTTAGGTGTCTGGAACGTAACCTCGTTAAATTGATCGTTATCTGACATGTGTCAAGCATATAAAACTTCAAAAAAAATTATTTTAAAATAAAAACCACTTAATATTATCATTTAAAAACCCAAAAACACTCCAAAATTTATTTTCTCCATCGCAAATCGATCATCTTTGGTTCATGACCATCATCGTTGACATCATCATAACTGTCTCATCGCCGCGACCAAAACATTGTCCTTCACCCACCATGAAATTGCACTGATCGTCGTGGAAATCGCCACGAAAGGTCGTTGAATTTTTAGGTTTTCTTTGTTTTTTTTATGATTTCAACGACTCTAGTTGTCTGTGCATTACACGGTCGCCATCATTAAATTCCTCTCCCTGCCCCGAAAAAAATCAATTGATGGTGACCCTTTATCATCAAAGGTGAGGGATGGAAGGGAGAGTGAACGACATAGGGGGCTTGACTTTTTTATAATTTTGTATTTTTTTTAAAAAAAATCATATTTTATAATATATATATATATATATATAATGGTATGCACCTAAAAGTATAAAAGAGAAATCCACCTATTTTTAACGAAAAAAAATTAGACACCAAAAGTCAATTTAAAATATAATTTATGTACTTATTTTTTGTATTAAGCCTATTTTCACATGTGCTTGATGTGGTATATATATATATGGCATCACTTTAAGTGGCGTATAATGTCATGTCATCACTTTGAATGATAGTATACAACACATATTGTATTATCAAATTTGATGATATAATATGTGTCATGTCTTTACAGTCTTTAAGTGACAAGATATATGTCATGTTATCACTATAAGTTATGCGACACAGACTACGTCATCAAATTTAGTTATGTGATACGTGTCATGTTTTCACCTTGGATCTTTGAGTTACATGACATATATAATGTCATCAGTTTGAGTGATGCGATACATACTACGTCATCAAATTTAGTAACGTGACATGTGTCATGTCTTCACCTTAAATCTTTGAGTTACATGACATATATTATGTCATCACTTTAAGTAACGCAACACATACTACTGTGTCATGTCTTCACTTTGAGTGGTGTGACATGTGAAATGTCAAAAATTAAACACATGTAAAAATATCACATCAACGACATGTGTTGATCGTTCTTTAACTAATATTTTTCATCTAACAATAGTTGTTTGACCAAAATTGAAATGTTAGGAGTTAAAACACTCCAAACAAAATAAGGACTGAAATCATTTTGTCATAAATATCAGAGAGTTAGTTTTGTTATTATTTCAATTTATTTTTTTCATCTTTTTGGTTGGTAAAAGTACTTAAAAGTCAATGTATTATAGTGTAAAATGCATTTTGGTCCATGTACTATTTTAAAGAAAAGACCTAGATTTAAATTAATGGACATGTGCATATTATATTCTCGAACTTAAATTATCTAAAGATAATAATATTCTTTTTATATATAATACCATTCTAAATGTTCATATAATATAAATGAGTAAGTATGTTAGGAAACAAACAAAATTATCCTTTTTAATATTTGAAAAATTATTAATTTTATCATAGAATATAATTAATTAAATAATATAACATTAGTTTAAAAAATTCCATCATATTTGATATTTTAGTGGTATGTTGCGATGTGCGACGTGAGCTGTAGAATTTTTTCCATTTTAACTCTATTTTTCTTTTAATATTTTGACCACAATATTTTATTTTGAGATAGAAAATCTCCTTCATGGATGGAAAGCATTAGCCAATAAATTATTAACATTCTAAAGTAAGACCTATTTTACTCTAAACTGAAATATGGCGGTCAAAATACTCTAAAAAACATACGAACAAAAAATGATTATTTAATTATACTTATATTTATTTGACAATATAATTACACGTGATTTGATAAGATTGAATAACTAAAATTGATTAAATAATATTTAAAATAGTTTTAAATATAAGTGAATCAAGCGACTTCAGTTGTAAAGGAATTATTTTTATTTATTGAGATCTCAGATTCAAACATCAATAATATCAGAGGTGTGAACGTTTAACTTCAAATAATTGAGAGTTATTTTTGAATAAGTATTATATTATGCTTAATACTTGCACTAGATTAATAAAAAAATATTTTAATTAATTATGCGTGTAATTTTCCCAATTTTCAACCCTTTAAGTTCTTCATTAAATACTCAAAAAACCAGTCAAAGTTCGTACTTCATAAGTGTGAACCAAAATTATAATTTGAGAAAATTAAAAGATTATTACTTCTTCCGTCTCATATTTCCGTCTTATATTGATAATGTACGTAGTTTTATAAATACGTTTAATTAAGGAAAATGACAAAATTATCCTTAAGATGTGATTAGTAGATTTGATTGATTTGTTTTAATGTGTGTAAAAGAGTGACTATTTTATAAATTTTAATAGTCAAATGACTTAATAAAACAATATCATTAATGGGAGGATCATTTGTGTACTTTACTCATATAATATTACAATTATTATTATTATTATCGTAGTCTTTATCATATTTAAATCATGATTATATGGTAAATTTCTGGAGTGTACTTATACTAAGGTCGACTGATCAAAGATTTATCAACCTCTGAAAATTCATAATCCACAAATTTCCTTCATTTCAAACCCCAAAGATTACTTTGTTTTTTTTCCACGTGATTTACTCAACAAGGTGGCGCACCAGAGGAGGTCCGGTGAGTTCATCAGGTTTCCTCCTGTTGAAGATGGCGGCTCCGACCACCACCACCAACAACAACAACAAGAAGATGGTTTCCGTCAAGAGAATAGGGACGATGAAGCAGACATGATTTTTGGACCACACAGCCATCAGGCAACCGAGATGTCCGAAATGGTGTCTGCCTTGACACATGTTGTGTCGGGCCAAAGAGCTCCTGCTGGTGCTTGGGGTTACCATTCTGATTTGGACGACGCATGTTTTGGACATACACAAAGTGGCTCGGCCGCCGGTTCTGGTTCTGGTCCATGGAATATTGGTCGGAAAAGAGGGCGTGAAGAAGAGATTATGGCTCAGTTGGTTGAGCCTGAACCTGGGGCTCAAACAGAATCCCATGCCGGTTCATCATCCGCTGCAACTTCCGGTATACCATTATTGCAGATGTTACCGTATAATCTACAAACACTAATGGCAGATGTTCCCATATAATCTACAAATACAAATACAATATTACACAGTTTAATAAATTATTGCAATTTGATATTGTGATTTTAACAAGTTTACGTTAGGCAACTTTAAAAGAAAATTTAAAGAAACTTAAAAAGTAACTGTTACTGAAGAAACTGTTGCTGCACCAGCAACGGCGGAGACTACCTGCGACATGGCGACGGTATCGAACGAAGAGACCGGCGAGCGGCGAAGAAGATACCGAGGCGTGAGGCAAAGGCCATGGGGGAAATGGGCGGCGGAGATACGTGATCCGAACAAAGCAGCTTGAGTTTGGCTCGGAACATTCGAAACAGTGGAAGCCGCCGCAAGAGCCTACGATGAAGCGGCGTTGAGATTCAGGGGAAACAGGGCAAAGTTGAATTTCCCGGAAAATGCCAGGGTTTTTTCCCCAACCGATGCAGGATTTTCCGGCCACCGAAACACCGATTCCCACTTCACTAACAACCCATTTTCCGTCATATTACCAATCCCCGAATCCTCTTCATAGCTCCGCCGATTTCAAAGGACAACCAGCTACGAGCTTGCTAAACCAAATGATCCAATCATCTCAGTTACCCAATATTCAACCGCCAGTGTTATCTTCTTCTTTGTCACCACCACTGCCTTTGCTGCCTTCATCATCTTCCTCGGCTTCTTTTCCTCTGTTTTCTGCTGAGCAAATGGGCATTTTCAGGCCGCCGTCTAGTAAAACTCAGGCTAGTGAATCAGATTTTCCGCCACCGCCGCCGCCATGATCTCATCCTACAAATCATTCTTCATCCACCGGTTAAAAAACTAAGGGTGGTTAATTGTACAAAACGTCTCAAACTATGACCTGATTTTCAAATTGGTCCTCAAACTTCAAAATATTTCATCTCACGTATAATTTTAAGTTTACAATTAGACCGACAAATGACTAACTAACATGATATTTTAAAAACTTAATTAAAACATTTTAAAAGTTTGAAATTAACTTATAATCGGGTCATATTTTCTGGACACTTGGTGCAATTAACCTAGCAATAAAGTTAGATTTTTTTAATATAGAGAAAAAAAACCATATTATTGGAAATTTAGGATCTTTTCCCCTTTGTTTTAAATTTATTTATAATAGTTATTATAGTAAAAAGGGGAAATCGGAATAAAGTTTGCGGGGGATGATGATATATAAAGAGAGGCATTTAGGGTATATAGTTTTATGCTTTGCTTTACACCCAAAGATTCTTCAATAAATGTAATTTGGTTTCTTCTATTTTATTTTACCTACAAAGTTTAGGTTAAGGGTAACTCCCCTAATCCAAAGTCAGGACATACCTAAAATTCAATTGCAATTTATGTAGGAATTTATAGATTGTTTATCAATAGTGATTATGGCATGATTCGTACTTGACCTTAAAATTTTAAATTCTTAAATCTCAACTCACTTATACCAACACTCGATAATTTGGTTTCTTATGTCTACCTACCTACCTATCTATCTATATATACGGACATCAAAACTTAACTCCAAGTCATAATATATAAATGATATATATTGTGATTACCTGGAGTATATTTTTTTTCTAAACTCAATTATGATATAATACTTTTAAGAATTTTCTTGAATCAACCCTTTTAATTTATAATTTTATTTAAAAAATTATTCCTATTAAATCGGTTCAGATACAATTAATTATAATAAAAGAAATCTATTTTTAGAAATTTAGGAATATAAATAAAAGAGACTAATTCTCATTTATGAGGTAAGCGAATTGGGGGTAGACCATTGTTTTGAAAATCGGACCAGATCGGTCGGTTTAACCGGGAATCTTTACCTAATCCGGTTTAATTTACATTGGTTGAACCGTTACTAGTGAACTGGTCGGAACCGCTGAACCGTTCGAATCGGATCGGCTAAAAACTGGAAAAAATAGCCAATTTTGTTTTTTTTTAAATTAAACCAAACGACGTTATTTGTTAAACGAGCCAAGTCGAACTCGAGTATTGTTGAGCTCAACTCGAACCTGAAAACTTTAAAAGTAAGCTCAACTCTACTCAAACTCACGAGCTAAAAATTATCAAGTTCAACTGGAACTCGAAATATAATATTGAAACTTGAACTCGAAAAGGATTGAATTAAAAAAAATTTAGAAGCTTGATTGAAGCCTAAAATTTGAGCTTGATTAAAGTTAAAGAATAGTTCACTCAATGCTCACCAAAAGGCTCCATGATTTTGAATGCCAAATTACCTCTATTATTTATAGAAATTACTTGAGATGCTCTTCTATATTTCTTAGCCATGTGGGATTATTTTATTCTCATATTTTTTTACTCTTTAGAATTTTGGGATGTTCTTTTATGTTTCTTAGGCATGTGAGATTGTTTTAAAAAAAATTAAATTAAACAATATTATTTTGTTATGATTTTTAGCCCCAAATTTATTTTTTAATTATAATTATATAATTATATTTATTATTTAATATGTTTTACCTTAAATACTATGTTGTAGTTAATTTGAATCATTTTGTTTCACTTGATTTTATGGTTTTTAACTTATATATGTTATAATTTGCTTTGAATATAACTTGTGATATTAAAATTTATTTTTTATTAAATATTTTTGATATTTTTATTTAATTTTTTAAATAATTATGACGTCGTCCGATTCTTCCGACTGATCGGACCGATTCGACCTGTTAAACCAATAAACTAATAGCATAATCGATTCGCTAACCGGTCCGATTCTGAAAATCATTTGGTAGACTCACGTGACAAGAAGTCAATGGATGAGGTCAAATGTTGAAGGGTGGGGCCCACAAGTGAAAACACGCGTTACACGTTGAGTCCATACTTAGTAATGACGTAGACACTAATGTTGTAGTCAATTTCAAGGTGCGTCCCATATTAAATAAATTAAACGTAAATTACGTATTTATTTATTTATTCTTATAGTTTAATTTTAATTGTTTAATTATTTTTTTAAAAAAATTGTACACTTTATATTTTAATTTCGTTTTTTCATTCACCACTAAAATATAAACGATAATACAAACATGTTTTTATAAGGTAATGTTACGTCATCATTGAAAAGAAAAAAAAATTATCACAACAATAATTCTATTTATTTTTTACAACGAGCTAATAAAATATAACTAAAACATAATAATAAGTATGGTTTCAATTTGTTATTAGCATCAATTTGGGGACTTGTATATCATCATTTGATGATGAAAAGTATTATTTTTAATGCCATATAAGTACCTGGGAAAATATTTCTATCATTTGATAGAAGGATGTTATATGTTTAAACATATTTAAATTTAAATTTAGAGATAAATTTAATATTTTTATATTAATAATAAAAATTTTAAGAAGGCACGTTGAAATTTTAAAGGGATAAATTTACAAATTTAAGATGCTTAATTATTATATAAAAAAGTTAAAATTTTAAAAGAATATGATCGTTTTCCAACACTCGTCGGTCCATTTATGTTCAAATTTATATCTTCTTCTATATAAAATTTAAGTATAACACAAATATTATATGTAAGTTAGTAATTTTTTTTAATTATTTTAGTTGTATTTAAGGCGTTTTCTTATTAAAATAATAAAAATAATATATTTAATAAAATTTAATTATATTTCTACAGTTTATTAATAAAATATTAAACTAGTTTTTTCAAAATAATAAAATATGATTTCATCATATAAGACTTATATACATATTAATAGTATGAGATGATTATAAGATAGTATATGTTCAGAACTTTCTTAACCTATTAGCAACACACATTCTACAGACACAACTGCTCAGACCATATCTTCTAAGGAAAATAATATTTTATTTTACCATTAAAACCTTTAATGTGCAATAAAACCTATACTTTAATTTTTATCGAGAATCCCGAAAATTTTTGAATCGAATATATTAAATATAAACTAAGTTACAATATAATGAATGTTTATAACCCCGTAACAACCAAACCTAAAAATAGAATGACGTGGTTTCTGGGAACATCTAGCATAGGATGCTTAGGTTAGGTGTAGGAGTGTAAATGAGACGAGACAGATCGCGAGTTATTCGAGATCGATTTGATTAAGACTCGATAAATACTCGGATCGAATGGACTCGACTCGAGCTCGACTCGAGTTCTTAACGAGCCGAAACGAGCTACTCGATATTCGACTCGAAAAGCTCGTGAGCAGCTCGAAAATATAATATATTAAGATTTTATTTTTTTAAATAAATTATTAATAATATTAATATTGATGTATTGATTTTTTTAAAAATACAGTAAGATTTCATGTATTTAAGGTTTATATTGGAGTTTGAGTTGAGGCTTCAATCGAGTTAAGTTTAAGAATTATTTTTCTTTATTTCGAGCCTTTTCGAGCTCCTCACGGGCTTCAGTTCAGGATTTCGAGTCCGAGTCGAGCTTGAAAATTTTAAGCTCGCGAGTTTTTGAGTCGAGTCGAGCTCATCAATACTCGAGCTCGACTCGGCTTGTTTACACCCCTAGTTAGGTGTCCTATAGAGTTTAGTACATCACGAAATGTATAACTACTTTAAATAAATTTTTTGGTATAACCATCGGTATCCGATCAATTGATCGATTAATTCAGATCAGGTACTGCAAAGGTAAGGGCAACCCTTTCAATATAGTTTGCTCTATTTACAATCACTAAGATTTGAACTCCTGACATTGCTTAAATATATCAAAAAGTATTATATTCAAATATTATTTTATTATTTTAATATTATTTTATTATTAAAATGTATAAATTTTTAATTATATTAATCATGTTTATGAATGATGATTTAATTTGTGTTGGATAAATAGGAGATTAGAATATTGAGAGAAGGTTGACTCTATCAAACTATTCAAGAACTCACTACGTACGTAAAAAAATATAAAAATATATATTTTTGAATAAATGAAATATATTTTACATAAATGTTTAAATAATTCAAAATTCCATTTTGCATCTTTGATTTGATGTTATACTTAAAGAGTTTAAATTTATTTTTTGAATGTGTCAATTGAATTAAGACTCAATCGTATATAAACGATTATATTTTAGTAATTTATTTTATTAAAAAGTTAAAAAAAAATTAAACTCCATTAATTCTACTTTGTTACTATGATATTGATTTAACTTTTATCGAGGAGGTAATTTCTGACATTAAATTTGAACAAATTTATGATATAAATAATAGTGTAAATACAATTTCTATATAAAAAATAATATAAGTAATATAAAAGTTCTTCAAATAAAAAATTGCAATTTACATAATTATCCTTCAATAATAGAATATTTTTATTGAGTCTTTTAATTATAAAAAGTTATAAAATGGTCGATCAAACTTTAAAAATATTAAATTGGTCTGTTGCCGTTAAAATTGAAGACAAATGACGTAACACTTGATAATATTGGTATAGTAATAAATTTAACCCTTAAAATTTACTCTTTATTTTAAGGTGGTCCTAATTCTAAAAAATTAACCCTTTATTCTAAATTGGTGGACTATTTGAGTATTTTACCCTTCATTCATTCTCTTTCAATTTTCCAAACTTTTTTCATTATTTTTCTTTTCAAATTTCAACATAACAGATGATAAAGATTAAAGTAAATGACAACAAAATTAAAAATTCATGAATGTTTCAAACTTTCATTATTGATTTTTTTTTGGATTTTTGTATTTTCATATGTAACAAAAATTAATATTAAATCATTTTAATAAAAGTAGTCAATTTGTAGGTTTGAAAGTGAAATTTTGGGGATGAAGAGAAAGGGGAGCTTTATATGGTTAAATTTATTATTATTTTAATTTTATTAACTGTCACGTTATTTATTGTTAAATCTTTATTGAGATAAATCTATTAGTTTTTTAAGTCATATGATTACTTTATAAACTTTTTATAAATAAAAACCCAACAAAAAAATACACCAAGAGACTATTTAAGTCATATGATTATTTTATAATTTTTTTTATAAATAAATCTATTAATATGAATTTACTTTTTTTAGAAAAGGTGTAAATACCCAAATAGATCCCTATACCGGATAGTCAAGAGTAGTTTAGTTCCCCTACAAATAAAAGAGCAAATAAACCTATACTTTTGTATTCGATAAACTATTAAAAGAGCCCTTAAACTAGTTTACTTTTATTAAGTAAGCCCCCATACTTGTGATTTGTATCTAAATTTGTCCTTTAGAGTTTATTTGGATACCAATAAAAGTAGCAAAGTTGAAGGACTTGTGTAGTATGTTAACCTATTGCATTCCTTGTGCTAATCAGGGATATCCCATGGTAATTTTTAAAGAGAAAAAGGGCTTTTCTATAATTTTTCGAGTTTCACGTAGTGAAAATAATAATTTTACAAACTGAAATTAAAAAAAAAAACTAGACATTCCACCCAATGTTGCGTATCTTTCAACAATCTAAGAGAGATGAAAAAGTAAGAAACTATTCACTTCATCTGCTCATAACAATTACAAAGGCACAGGCAAGGAGTCTGAATATCAATTCATGCAATGGCAACTCTATACAAATCAGCCCCATTATCGGCGAGCTTCTTTCGGTGTGACATGGCTTCGGCTTTCGGTAACTTTGGAATTGGCAAAGACGTCGTCGGGTGCGATTTCCCAACTACCACTTCTCCTACCCCAACTTGAGTGTCTCGTTTCAGATCGAATCGTGGGAGATCGGTGATCGGAATCCAGAATAGAATCGACATCCAAGGTGGTACGGGCAGGGCCATTGCTCCCTCTACTACGGATGTCCTCGTCGATTTCCTCGATATTACGTCGCTGGGAGATCTTCAATATATCTTCACCGATCTCTAGATCATCTTCAACCTTGGAACGAGGATCTCCACCTAGATCTTCAGCTTCAGCTCCTTGAGTACTCGGTAAGGTAGGCCTTGGTGCCTCCTCTCGAACAAAAGCCCGGAAATTGTTCTTCGAGGGCTTTATCGTTGTGCCAAATACTTCAAGAAAATTACTAGGACAACCCAGATTGTAAACATTGATTCTGTTGTCAGCCCTAAATCGAAAATTTTCATAGGTAGTCTGGAAAACATGAAGGTACATATTAGTTAATACCTAATTCCCAGAACACTATCAAATTAAACAAAGATGAATCTCTGCTTCTTACCACATGAAATGTAAATCTTGCCCCTCTTCCCCACCCCTATACACATACACTATATTTCCAATTTTTTTTCTTTCAAGAAGCTAGATTCAAGGCCTAAAACCTATTAATTTATTTCTCGGACGACTATCACATATTTATTTACGGAAATCTGACAATATACGAGGGCAGAAAAGCGTAAGAACTTAGGTAGGTTATATAGTACTTGATTCAAACTCTTACGTGCCTTTCAAAAACAAAAACAAGCTCTGATTGCACTAACTAAGATCAAGCACAACTTTAATTATCCTAGAGAAAACACGAGAAATTGACGGACCTGGTTTCTTGCAATGAGGTACAAGTGAAACCCGGTAAGCCCGCCGACAAACCACAGTGCAATGAAACAGTATGCCATTAATATGACAGATGGAGGAGATTCCTGCATTGCTTTCCAAACTGTTCCACGATGATCATCCATCAGAACCTTGATATACACTGCCGACAGGGAGAATACATAGATGCAGAGAAGGGTTGCCGAAGAAACAAACATAAAGAAGTACCGGTAATTTCGCTGCTCATAGACACAACAGTCAGTCTCCCACCAAAAAGATTGCTTGAGAGATTCAAGCAAGAAACATCCAGAGCAGAATCGATAAACAGGCTTATCAGATAAATAACATACCAGTCCAATACATTGGCCCACCCATGGACAGTGGTGATCAAAACGCTCTACACAATTGTTGCAAATGGAACAGTGGGAGCAACGAGGAGGACGATAAGCATGCACGTGTCACAGTACTTCACCCGTACTGGAATCCCATTAACTATAACATCCTTCGTTCGAGGGAATTGGAGGCTGGGTGTTTGCCTACCCCCGGCCTCAGCTGAAACAGAAGATTCATAGCGGAACTCCTCCTCTGGTGGATGTGAATTGCGTGGAATGATTCCTGGGTCCCGGGCTGATGTGAGGAAAAGAAGAATCAACACCTATCAAAATACATACACCTTTAAAAATGCATTCACCATATAATTCAAGAAATTAGAAGGCCAACTCTATAAGAACTCAATTTCCGATCTAAATCAAACAAAAGGGTTCTGCTAGATATTTTACCAAAATATATTTTAAAATTCAGAAGATCAATTATCTTCTGAATTGGAACAAAAAAGTTTGTTAACCCTAAATCACAACAATTTACCTTCAAGAAATGCCCATGAGAATTTTGTTCACCAAAATTTATGACAGAAAGATAATTGCCGAGAAATCCCATCATTTAAAAATTGGTACTCAGAACTCATAGAGGTCTTCGGAAAACATTTAACAGCTGACACCCAGAGTGGCTGACTCAACAGTAGTTGTTCTAAAACCACAATAAAGAACTCATGCAAGAAGTAAAAGGTAAAGACTTACATGGATAGTAAAGACAATTGCTACCGCCAGAATTGCATATCCTGCATTATATGGAGAAAATGCATGCCGAAGATGCCTTGCGACAAACACACAAAAGATAATAACAGGAACAACGATCAGCAATATGGTAACAAGTAAAGACTTAGCATCTGGCCCGAATATCAGCCTCCCACCAAGGATAAACTTCTGCAAAATGCGTAAAGAAGACATTATAAATGCTGAATGATAATTGCATAATCTGTCTAGACAGGAGAAATTGCCATCAGCCTACCACATTTCTATATTTCAACATTGTCATTCTGAATATTTTCAAAAATTCCACCCCATTTATTCAGTTTTGGTCGTCATTAATCTACATCCATGCATCCTGAAACACTCTTCAAAAGTTCTAACTTTCACTTACCTGCAACCTATTTTTGTTTACAAATTATATAGGATACCATCTTGAAATATACTTGATAAGTTTATCCATGACCAGCACAAAGAATGAGGACTTAAAGCAGTTTCTTGTAGAATATATATGATAACATGAAACATATACACAGTAAACCTATATGTATCAACAAAATACTCCTTTTTCATAACACCTAATACAAAGATCCTGATTACTTAACTTATCAAAATGGGGTTGGGGGGCATCCAATGTTTTAGTTTTCCTTTACTGTATAAGCTTTAATAAATGCTTTAAACTTTTTCAAGGTTATTTACTAATTACAAATTGTATAAAATTTCAGAAAGGAAATAACATCAAGAGCAGAGAAATTATTCAGCCAGCAAATTTCCTTGACTAATATATGCTATTTAAATAAACAAATGAGCATTTAGATCAATACTTTGCTTTTACAAACCCCCACAAGTGGCCATTCTAATCATGAAATCCGTTCCTACTTCCTATGCTAGTCATACATTATAGCCTTAGCTTTCTCTTATTCAGTACAACTTCATCGACTTCCGTGAACAACAGAAAAGGATTGTAGGGATACTGAAAGCCCCATGATAATGGTTGAAATCCTTATGCAAAAACAATTTGCTTAGATTTTTCCAAAAGTTCAAAGCATAATTTCCTTTTGGGAATAATCTTCTCCTATTACATAATATGTTAACTATATGTGAATTTTTTATTTAATCATTCATCTTTGAGGTTTTGTAGATACCATAATATGATTAGATAAAACTCTAGAAAAATGTAGAAATGAAACCTAACACTCAAAGGAAGACACTGAAAGGAACCGAATAGAGCCTTCCAAAAGACTAATAGTAAAATATGGTAATGGTAGTATCAGAAGGAATACAAAGTTCATAGCAAGTTAAACAGCATCAAAGATTTACAATCTTGAATTTCTTTTGAGCAATATATATACTCATCTAATGGCTTAAAGGGATTTCAAGCTCAAGTAGCATTCCTTTCTTGCAATAACCCATCATATACTGATTAAATCTCTTAAATATTCTTGAATTTAACAAAGGCCACTACATAAAATAATTAGCATTACATCAAGTTTCTGAGAGTCGAGATACATATTCCACTCAACTGCATTGAACCCAACCTCAATATACTATCACCACAACATAGCATGAACAGAAAAATGCTGCAGTGGATTGAACCTCTCAAACATGAAAAATATCAAACATCGGATCATCAACGCAAATCCAGTCAGTAATAATATAGAACAGTGGACAATTATAACTCATTGGAATACTCTCCATCCCAACACCAGAAAGGACAATAATGTCAAATTTGACATCCAAATAAGCAGCGGGTTTCATGAAATGCATATTGGGCAATTTTTCATCATGTTCCCTGAAAATATTTTCTTCTTCTTTTATTTGGAGGATAAGGGTGTTAGAGACTGTAAATATGGCCATTAACTTCCAACAAATATGGTTATTCATCTAAAAAATTACAAACTAAAACCACATTTTCTCATCCTTCTATCTTCAAGCAATAATTTTTATCAAATAAATAAATATTCTAGTTATACAACTGCACTGAGTCATGCACAAAAGCATCCCTTTTGATCCATAGGCCGCCACAATAATAAAGTAACAAGTATATTCACAGGCTCACCAAACTTGGAAATCTATTGTGGTTTTGAATTTGGAAAAGGTAAACTAGAGCCAAAGAGAATCTGTCCCATCTGGTCTTACACGCTACCAAGAACTTTAACACTATAATTATACTTATTTCAACTATGACATTTCTCTCAGAACACTGGGAGAAGAGAAGAGAAGAAGTTTGAAACTTAACAACATCCATAATTGTGGTGCTAGAGTTCTCACGATCAATAGAAAACACACATCGCACCTTCCAATGCAAAAATACACTAAAATCAACCATGTAGCGAACATGAATTTAGTCTACTTTCCCCAAAGTAAGTTGGCATAAAAGAATACCACTTAAACCTAAAAATTGTACGGACATATTGCATAGCTTCACTCAACAATCCACAACTGACAGTTTTCAAATGCTCCATTAACATTAATCAAGTTCTCTGTCTAACTTCATAAATGCATGGATAAAAAAACAAACAGTCAAAACACCCAGAAGAAAGGGTTTACTATTTTTATCCATGTTCTCCCCCATTTCGCCAGTAGCACAGCTCATAGCACCAAAAATTCACCTAGCAGAGTAAAAAATAACAAGAGATTCAACTGATTAAAAAACCCTAAAACCTAAAAGCCCTACTAGTAACTAAACCAATAAAAAACCCAACTGATTTTTCTAAAAACTAAATAAATCTAACAAATACCCAGATACCAAAACAGAGCAATTCGACAGGAATCAAACAACAAAACAGTGACATCCTTACATTACTTCCTTTCCAAACTTCGTACACTCGCTTTTCCATGAGAGAAATTCCAAGTCCTCTTCCACTTCCTGTAGCTTTATTGAACTAATCTGGAACTCGGTTGAAGATGTTAAACTTGTGCCGGAGCTTTCACTTCAATTAAAATAAGAATTTGAAGAGAAAAGAAAGAAAGAAAATCGCAGCACCTCTCTTGGCCAAAACTTCCAAGAGCACACTGAAAATCGTACTGAATCGGGTTATGATTGAATCGTAAAACGCCCGAGTTGAACCCTTTTTTTTAATTTTATTTTAGGTAAAATAAGTTCATTATTCTAATTTTTCATACTTAAAAATGAATTTTCTTGGAGGGTTTGGATTTGTAAATTACTACTTTGCCACTATGGTTAACATTCAAATTTCAATTCCTTGTGATTTCCACAACAGCATCAACTCCGTGGGGCCAAAGATGAGATGGCGTGATATTATGGTCCTGAGAAGACGAGCATACCTGGAATTTTCTTTTTATTTGTATGTTTTAAAGGGATTGAGAAGGAATAATTAAAATAACATATAAATAGAAAAAATAATCTCAGTGACCGAAAATTTCTTATAATATACGATTTTGATCAATTTTTTTTGATTTACCAAAATGACCAACAAAATCGTAATGCGATCTCTAAATCGCAACGCGATCTCCAGTATCGCAAATCAGTTTCCAGATTCGTAACGCGATTTTGACTATCGCAATGCGAATATGTAAATCGCAACGCGATTCTGACTATCGCGTTGCGATAATACAAAATCGCAATGCGATTTTCAAAGCGCCATTAGTATCGCAACGCGTATTTTATTTTCAAATTCCAAACACGAATATTAATATATCCCGTAATTGCAACTCTTAACCTAAAACCCTAAATCACAACTCAGTCACATCTCCATCTCTCACTCTCTACGATGACATCCATCCCCATCTCCAACGAAATCCGTCCCTATCTCCGGCGAAATCCGTTTATCTCCATCTCTCATAGCCACCCTCACAATCATTCACGATCAGAAATGGAATTAGTTTTTTTAATTATTTTTATTTTGAAATTTTTTCATTATTATTAGGTTTTTCATATTGAAATTGATGATAAGTTTACTGGTAATTTCAATAATAGATTAACCATTTCACTTAGATTGCTTATTAAATTCATTCGATTGCTGCCAATACTGCTAAACTGTTTAGTGTTTAACCCTGTAAAGTTAGTATTTGTCTTTGTTTTGTCTTTTGGTTGAAGTAATGCAATTCATTCAAGTTTCAATTTTAGACAATGACTATTTGAAACCGATGATCGCAAGGCGAAATAAAAATCGCAACGACAAAATCGTAAAGCGATTTTAGTTTCGCGTTGCGATAGTCATTTTCGTGTTGCGATTTTCATTTTCAGAAACTATTATTCTTCTGCAAATTGAAATTTGAATGAATTACATTACTTCAACCAAAAAACAAAGACAAATACGAAATTCACAGTGTTACAAATTTAAGTTTGAAGAATAAACTACTACTACTCTTTATGTTTATTATTGTTTTTGGTATATCTTCACAGTGTAGTTTTTGGTATATCTAACTTGGTATGTTTATTGTTTTTGTAGAACTTTTTTTCGGCTCAATTGACCTTAAGGAATAAAATAAGCCTAGTCACTACAATTGCGTCGAAGCTTTCACCTATACAAAGTCTGATTTGTTTAATTGATGAGGAAAATAAGAATTATTAGCATTTTTTGCTTGTTTAATTGATTTGTAAAAGTTGATTTGTTTAATTGATGTGTAAATAATTCTTATTTATGCTTGTTTAATTGATTGAAATGTAAAAGTTGATTTGTTGATTTCAATCTGCATCATATTGAAGGCAAAAGACCTGTTGAAGGTAACTTTTGCAACGCTAAACTCAAAATCGCAATGCGAAAGCCAAAATCGCAACGCGAAAGTCAATTCGCGTTGCGATAGTCTAATACGCTTTGCGATTTTCTCGTTGCGATAGTCAAATTCGCATTGCAATAGTCAAATTCGCGTTGCAATATTCAAATGAATGTGTAATAAGTGATAACAACTGAACAGATCATAGCAATGTTCAAACTCAAGTTACTAATACATGCCTAACTGAAAATGTTAAAAGTTTACACATAAAATACACATAATACAACGTTTGCATTTAAAAATCACCTAAGTTAATATTCCCAAAAGGTGAAGCCGGTTGTGATTGGGATTTTGATTTTGATTGCGATTTTGATTGTCTTTTTCTTGACACCATATGAGCTTTGGATTTTTATGAGGATCCATATTTTGGTAGAGGAAAGATGATTGTGATGGCACTGGTTATCCACATGTCAACCTTGTATGACCACTTTCCTTGCACCGACTACATGTTGATCTCTTCTTCTCTTCACTCTTAGACGGTATACGATCGTGACTTTTTGGTCGGCCAGATAGCCTTCTGTCCATGGCTGGTGGCAAAACTGTTTGTAAGTCATTTGGTATGTCCCACTCAGAAGGATGTGGAATAGGGTAGATAATCTCGGCATAAGTCTGTCGATATACTTCTGTAGTGTAGCAATCCATAGCGTATGCGCTTGAATCATCTTGGTTTAGATGAAGAGCAACTTTTATAACATGGCCACATGGATAACCAGATGTTTGTCATTTCATACAACTACACGTCTTTGCATTTAGATCGACAAGCCCATTTAAGTTATTATCCAGTACTTCAAACAAAGTGTTTGAACATGGTTCAACTCTCTATGACGTTGACTTCACAACACGTTTCGTTATCTTTTTTTTTCAGTCCATGGTGTAACACGATGTTCCAATGTTCCTGTAAATTTAAATAAATAATACTTAGTAAATATATGATAAGTTATGAATTTAAAGAAATAATACCTGCATGATTTCTTTTCTTGTAGTACCACGTTGAATAGAGGCTCGAAAAAACTCCATTAACATAGTAATGGGTAATTTCCGGGAATGACGACTTAGAGCGTTGATTGATTCTGCACTATTAGACGTCATGAAACCATATCTTGCTCCAAGTTGATGTACTCTTGACCATATTTCAAACCCGACATCTTCTAGTGTTTGAGCACACTGAGGCAAAACACGTCTTAAACAATTTATATGCTTATTAAAATCCACTTCCCGATAAGCTTTTACAGCCTTCCAGTATGTCCATTTGTGATTTTTTACCAGTAGACCTTAATTTTAGATTTCTATACAAATGAACACCACAAAGTCCATGAAAAGCATATGGGAAACACCTTCTAACAGCGTTGTCAATTGAGTTTTTCCTATCGGATATGATTGTCAGATTGCTAATAGGACCTATGAAATCCCTAAGATGTCCCATAAACCATGCCCGTGAATCAGAGGTTTCAGATTTGCCAACCCCGTAAGCTATTGGCAGTATCCCATTGTTAGCATCCATGGCTACTGCTAATAAGTTTACTCCAAGGTATCGACCTTTTAAATGTGCTCCGTCAACTATAATAACTTGACGCATGCAAGTAATAAACGAACGAATCTACAAAATCATATACACAAGAAATATAATCATTTAAATGTGAAATGCATGTAACTAACAAAAATGAGTCAACAAAATTATATTGATTTACTAACCGCAGCACCAATGGCGATAAACAACAACTCAAAGCGTCCATCTCTATCTGTTTTGATATGAGTTACCGACCCATGATTTTTCAGCTTTAAATTGTGACAATAAGCCGACAGTTGGGCAAACGATGCTTCTGGCGACCCCCTCAACAATTCCAAGGCATAACATTTGGCTCTCCAAGCTTGAGAATATGAGATACTAATCTTGAACTTAGCATTCATGTCAGTCATAATTTCATGTCCCCGATATACCATGTCATTCAAAAACATTAACTCAGCCAGAAAACCACCCAACACTTTTTTGTTTGCCTGTCTATGGTGAGGAAAAACTTGGATTCTTGAACATGTATGTTTATCAATAAAAGTCCTAACTTGAAACATTTCGCAATCTTTTATCCTCTTTGCAATCATATGCCACGTACAATTTTTGTCAATCATACACCTTGTTTCGAAACGATCTTTGCTTGATTTGTTAACTTTTAGTTGATAGCCATCTTCCACACAATTCGTATACAAAGCTATCTTCAAGTCTTCCTTTGTATCAAAACAATCATCTTTCTTGATACTAATAATTTTTGTGTAACAATCAACTGTTATCTTTACCAACTCTTCTTCCGGTATCTGAAGTAATTCTGGCATATTCCATTTATACTCCCGTGGCCTTTTCTTTGGGGACTTTTCTTTGGGTATTTCTTCTTCTTCTTTTTCTTCTTCAGGGTTATATGAATTACAGAATGGATGTTCAACATGTTCATTCACAGTCGTAACTTCCTCCTCATTATCATCAACAACATCTTCCTTGGCAGCGGCTGTTTCATCATCAAAATTCGGGTATTGACCAATATCAAAATCATTACACGCAGGGTCTGTTTCTTCTTCTGAAACATCATCAAAATCCGAGTATTGACCAAGATCAAAGTCCGGGTATTGACCAAGATCAAATTTCGAATACTGACTAGTACTCACAATTTTTTCTGTTGGCTCATCACCGTCTAACTGGTCAATACAAAAACCGAAATTTGGTGCTGAAAGTTGATTGGGATTTGGATTAGGGAAAGGTTGTGGGTTTTGAGATTGTGTTTGGTATTGGAACTGTGGTGAAACAAAATTTGCTTGGTGATGAAATTGTGGTGGAACCATTAAATTTTGAGCACCATAAACTGGGTTTGAAAAACTTAGTTGATTACTATCCGCTACTAACCCAACGTCACTACTTCTAGGTTCAACAACATACAATGTAACATCATCTTGCGAAACACTAATGTAAGCAATGAATCGTTCAACATCTTCATTGTCGGTTAACAAATAAACTTTACATTTTCTCTGATAAGATAGCCTAAATCCACTTAAGAGCTCTAAATTCAATTTATTTGCAACACGTAACATTAGAGTTTCATAAGTTAACTTTTTTAATGACAATTTTAGGTTAAGATTCATGGGTAAAGGCATATATTGTAAAACACCATGAACATTCTCCCATGACCCTCCAAAACACAAATATATCCAAACATGATCAACATTAGATGATTTCATTATTGTAAATTAATTTACTAAACAAACGAGCTGCGAAACTAAAACCTGTTGCCGGATGGGGAAGGATATCGTTGGATATAGGAACGGATGTCGCCGGAGAGAGTGATAGATGGAGATAGAATGAGTTGCGATTTAGGGATTTAGGTTATGAGTTGTTGTTGTTGCATAGTTATATACCCAAAATATTTGTGTTGCGAAAATAAAACCTGTTGCAAATTTGAAATTCAGCGTTGCGATAGTCAAAATCGCGTTGCGAATCTGGAAACTGATTTGTGATACTGGAGATCGCATTGCGATTTTGTTGGTTATTTTGTCAAATCGAATTTTTTTGTCAAAATCGTATATTATAAGGAATTTTCGGTCACTGAGGTTATTTTCTCTATAAAATACGATATAAATTTAAAAGTTATGTATTAGTCATTTAACTTATCATTTGTTATATTTTGATATTTGAATAATTAATTCTATTAATGCTTTTTAAATTACAAAAATAGTCATTTTGTTTTAATTTTGTTCAATTTTAGTCATTAACTGTTTTTTTAATTGATTACTTACCTTATTGATTTAGTATATTTTAATCATTAAACAATTAATTTCGTTATTTGATGATGTGACATTTAGTAAAATAAATTAATTTTAATTTATTCTTTTAAAATTTAGATAAAATATTAATTTAATTTTTAAATTTTAAATAAAACATCAATTTAATTTCTGAATTCGAATAAAATCTCTTGTCATTAACAGTTATCATCAGTGATAATTAGATCTCAACATTTACAGTATTTTCATCCTTATCATCCATTGCTTTGCTAAAAAAACAAAATAAGCTACTTGTTTAATGCCTTTTTTTGTAATACGTGTTTTGTATTTAAATTATCAGTTTTGGTTCATTTTAGTATTTACATTTTTTTAAATCATACCTAATATTTAGTTTTTGTTTCATTTTAGTAACATGTCATTAAAAACTTAACGAAGTGACATTTAGTAAAATAAATTAATTTTAAATAAAACATCAATTTAATTTATGAATTCGACTAAAATCTCTTGTCATTAACAGTTAACAATTATCATCGGTGATAATTAGATCTTAACATTTATGGTATTTTCATCCTTATCATCCATTACTTTGCTAAAAAAAACAAGATAAGCTACTTGTTTAAAGCCTTTTCTTGTAATACATGTTTTGTACTTAAACTATCAGTTTTGGTCTATTTCATTATTTACATTTTCTTTTTTTTTTCCTTCAAAATCATACTTAATGTTTGGTTTTTGTTCCATTTTAGTATCACGTCGTTAAAAACTTAATGCACGGGCAGACATGACATAGCTCCGGTGGATGAACAATCAATCTGAATGGTAGACTATAACAAAATGACGAGTCAACCAACATAGTCCAATTTCAGGCCCATCAGACGGTGTACCATAGAGATTAGAGGATGAAGAAATTGAAAAGTCCATTGTCGATTTTGGGAAGATTGAGGTGTTTCCCGGCGAAACGGAGGCTAAAATCGTGTTCATGGGGTTGAAAAGGTGCGGGTTGGAAAATTCGGGTTTCATCAACCGACATATGCGACGGTTGGCGACTGTAGACGCGACAGCTAGCGAGCCCGTCCGTTTAATTTTTACCGGAGGGATACTAAAATGAAATAAAACTAAACGTTATATGTGATTTTGAAAAAAAAAATAAAAGTTTAGATATCAAAACAGATCAAAACTAATTTTTTAGGTACTAAAATCGTAGTTTACCCCCAAAAAAATTATAATTGGCGGCACGTCGAACATATGCGTGACCTTGTGGCAGCCGACACTTTTTTCAAACCCAAGCTCCGGGATTGCAGTCTTTGAGTTGTTTGGATAACTCATTGAAAGTGGAAGCCGGGTTGGCAATGGCACCTAGACGAGGAAAAGTATCGACTTGAAAGTACAAGATTTTATATCAGAAGAGATAACTAAACCGACTGTGCAAAGCATAAACAAGAGATAAAACATGAGCCTTGAGTTGAAGAAAAGCTATGGTTTCGTGGAAATCAGCATTTGGACCTGGGCATTTCCTTATCTTAAAGGTGTTGGGTCCCTTGTGCTATTTCTTGGACTCGTAATAAAGATGGCATTTCCTTATCTTAAAGGAAGTATGTCTTGCAGTAGTTAGATGACGCATGCTATCTAGGGATGAAGCCTGTTGAAGCTCCTATGGTGTATGCTTTAAAGCAAAGTGCTGATGATGGTGAATTGTTGACTAATCCTCAAGCATATAGGAGACTGTTTATAAGAGACTAATTGAACGACTACTTTACCTCACTAACACGAGATTGAACATCGTTCAACAGTTTGTTTCTGCTTCTCGTATGCCTCACATGTTGGCCTTTATTGATTCGGATTATGGATCATGCCCAGATACAAGGCGTTCCACCTCGGGGTACTGCACTTTCTTGGGAAATGCTCTTCTATCATGGAAGTCCAGGCCACAATTAGTCGTTCGTCGTGTGAAGCAGAATATCATGCAATGACTGTTGCTACATTTGAATTGGGTTGGTTGACCTCACTCCTTTCTTCTTACAATGTCCTCATCACCCATGTGAAGTTGTTTTGCGATAACCAGGTGGCTGTTCATCTTGCTACTAATCAAGTGTTTCGTAAACGCACAAAACACATCGAAATTGATTGTCGAAATTAATCACATCGAAATTGATTGTCATTTTACGTATGACAAGGTTAAAGATGGGTTTTTGAAGCTGCTACATTAATTCTTCAAATCAATCTGCTGACATTTTTAATAAGACGTATGAAGACGTTTGTAAATTAATCTCAGCCTGAATCAAGTGACTTCCGTGGTAAGATAATTGTTGTTATTTCTTGAGGACTCAGGTTCAAGCACCATAGATGCTAGGGGTGTAAGCCTTCAATGTTGAAAGGTTGAGAGTTTTCTTTGAACATATTATATATTGTACTTACCTCATATTAATCAATTTTTTTATCTCTAGTCATTTAACGAAAATAATTTAAAATGATTATATTTAAATATTTTAAAAATAAGATTACTTTAAACCCTTAAAATATTTGACATTTTTTTAAAAGTGAAATAATGAAAAAATTACTTCTTAACAAAATAAGAGCAATTCAATGATGCCCAAATTAGTTAAGCACAATTTAAGAAAGACAATTTAACAATTTTTTTTACCAAAAACATATTACAAGACAACCCTGAGGACCAAACTTGCAATAATTCCCATGAAAGACTATACTGCACTTCCAATTTGATTGGATTTTTCTCCCCCCTTCTCTAATTTCCAAACAAAAATTAAACCATGGCACAAACTGTGTACAAATATGAGGACTAAAGTGTAAAATTAAACATCTTTGCTGTCCTTTTATGCAAACTCACATACCATTATCGTGCGTCGCTAAACTTGCTCTTGATCCACTTAAAGCTGTTCCTAACACTGGACTTCAACTTACCTCCCATCGCAAACACTTTGTACGACGCGATCCTCTTCTTCCTCTTGAGCTCAGGATCGTTCGACGCCGCAAATCCGTTACTCTTGCTGCACGGCCCGTTGAAATTATACGAATTCGATCGGTTCTCGAAGTCGAACTCGCCCGAGAAAGACGAAGAATATTGAGGGAAGGACTTGCTCTTCTCCATAACTACTTTGAAAGAAACCAAAGCCTTTGAAACCTAGCTTGCTTTAGTAAGTAGCAAAGCTGATTGTTGGTCCATTCATTGCATTTATATTAAAGGGACAACATGTTAGGTTGGTGCATGTCAATACAACTTGATTATGAGATTCGAATTTTAATATTTTTATTTTATTTTTAAATTATGAATTTTATATATATATAAAATTCGACAAGAGAAGCCGGGATAGACAAAGGGGTGTTAAGATGCTATGGCAACCCTGAAAATTTTAAATTCTCACGTAGTTTTTGTATATTTTATGCATTTTCTTATTGATGATTAAATTTCTTTTAAAATTTTGTAATTATGTATCGTTAAATTTATGATATAATTTTTTAAATTCGCACTCGTGACATAAAATTTTGTATCATGAGGAGAGTGCATGATGATGAGGCAAACCATGAGTGATGTTGAGAGGACCATGGTGTTGGGGGAAGAATCATGAGAGCCATTGGTTTGATGGGGCCCTAGTTGTATTCAAACCTGGCATGGCACCTAGGGGTTCACATTGTGTAGATGGTCCATTTAACCCACCATTTACATTTAGGGACCTTTGTTGATGTTTAAAATAATCGATGATTGTTTATATCTCTTGCATATATAATGTTCGAACTCGTAATTTTAAGAGTTAACCATAACTCTTTAAGTTACTTAGTTCATGCTTTGATGATTCATCTTTGTAATCTGATTAAGTGAAACTATAAATTAATTTAGTGCTTTGATGAGTCATCTAATTAATTTTTGGTTAATACCTACTTTAGCTCTAGTATTATAGTTAAATTTTTGTTTTAACCCTCTTACTATATTTCCAGATAGTTTGGGGTTCAACTTTCAATTATGCTATGAGTTAGCCCTTGGACGGTTTTCGTAGAAAAAGAAGGTAAAAAGGCATTGATATTTTTTTTTACTTTTGAAAGAAAAATCAATGTGGTCACCGTATTACTTTTTTCTTTAAATGTAACCATTCAATTCAGAAAATAAATTTAATGTCATCCTTTAACTAATGTTTTTCGTCATTTGTTCTTAATATACTGATGTGACAGTTCACAGTACTGACATGGTGGTACACGATACTAACGTGATAGTCCATCTATCATGTTTGAGTTACCAATTTAGCTCATCCATTATGTTACCTGCCACGTTATCAACCACCATAGACTGTCATGTCAATGCCGTGGACTGTCACATCAACACCGTAAACTACCATGTCAATACCGTAATGATCAAATAGTGAAAAACGTTGATCAAAAGATCACATTAGTTTTATTTTATGAGTGGGAGGATTACATTGATTCCCTCAAATTCCATGAACTTCTTATTCTTGTTGCCAAAAAATAAAATATGAGATGATACAATCAAATTTCTTTGCGTGTAAAAAACATTAAAAATTTCTAAAATGAATTAAAAAATTTACTTAAAAATCCAAAATAATTCTTAAAAAATCTAAAAATTAATAAAAATACCTAAAAACTAATTTTAAAGAGTCATTTTCACTATTAGAGATGGAATGGCGTGGACAATTCTACTTATAAAAGAGATTGGAATCATCTTCCACTTTATACCAATATATGGGTGGCTTAGTGCTAAGTGGACCTTTTGTGTTTCATTTACATTATCTTCACTTTAGCCGATATATTATTTTTTTATATTTTAATCCTTAAACTTTTGTTGTGTGTCTTATTGCCCTCAAAGTTTTATTTTATATAAATTAATCCAAACATGACAAAATAATATCTTTAAACTAACGTTAGCTATTTCATCTTCTTCTCTCGTATCATCACAATTTTCATAAAGAAAGACTAAACAATTATCAAATATTGGCATTAGTTGTCTATTATAGTGTTATCACATTAGGGTCAATTTGAATAAAAATTTGAGGACCAAAAAATGATTCTACCTTTACAATTTTCAACATCACAAAATATAAGTTCTATTAGGATTTGGGTGTACGAACCAACTTATCTCAGTGGTTAAAGGAATTGTTATTTTTCTTTAGAGGTCATTGATTCGAGCACCAACGACTACAGCAGGATGATTAAACATTCATTATCAAATAATTAAAAATATTTAAATATATATTACTTTATAATTAGGGATGAGCATGAGACCCGAACCCGACGGGTTCTTACCCGATCGAGACGGTTTTTAAAAAAAAATTAGGTTCAAGTCGGGTTGGATTCGAGTTTAGGGTGAAAAATACCCGACCCGACCCGGAAAAAAAATATAATTTTACCTTATATATTTAGGAATAATTATAATAATACCCTATATATATTTTAATAAAATAATTGCTTTTATTGAATAAAAATAATATTATTTTATTATTTCGAGTCAGATAAAATTGAATTCGAATTTTATCACAAAAATCATATCGGATTCAAATTGAATGGATGATACATATTTTTGGGATTAACTGAAAGATATAAAATTTTTAAATCATATCAAATTTACCGAAATCCGACCCAAACTAACCATGCTCATTCTTATTTATAACCACCTTAATCTAACAAAAAAAAATGGTTTAGGTCCCAATCCGAACTCGCTTTTGTGCCGACAACTTTCCGAAACTCGCCAACTTTTACTGACGGAAAGAGCACAGCAATTCCCTTACAATGATGCAAATGGAACATCAAGTGAAGGGCTTTCATTACAATCATTTGCTCAGACAAATAATAATTACTTGCATGTAGATTTCTTGAATCATCTACTTTTGATCAGCCAATAATTAATATTTTTGATAAATTACATGTTTAATACCTAAATTATTATTTTTGTTCCATTTTAATACCTATTTTTTTTAAAAACATACATAACATTTAATTTATGTTTTACTTTGATACTCCATTGTAAAAAACTTAACACTATTATTGTGACATTTTTTTTATTTTTCAATGATGACGTGATATTACTTTATGATAACATGTAAACAACACCATTAAATTTTTAACGGTGAATTACTAAAATGAAACTTAACTAAACATTAAATATGATTATGAAAAAATAAAATTTAAGAATAAAAATGAAACAAAAACAATAATTTAAGTAGTAAACATATAGTTTACCCTAACTTTTTGTATATGAAGAAGGCTATTTTTATCTCTTGAGACATTAATTTAAGCTCAATGTATAATTTGATATTTATTTTTTAAAATAGGTATTTAAACATGATTTGAAGGTTTATTATGTTATTTAAAGTTTTTTATTCTTAGCTAAGTAATTAAGTGTAATTTCATTCTTTTTTTTAAACGGTATTTATGGTAAATGACTCATTTAAATTAATTTAAAGTCGAACATAATGGAACTAGAAATTTACTTTATATGCTTTAAAAAATTTTAAACCCAATGTCAAAAGTAATTGTAATATAATGGAAAACTCTGACGACCGCCTCCCTAAAAAAGCAAGGAAAATCGACGAGCATAAGCCGGACGCAACCGCTGCTGGCCCCCATCGTATAGATGACGACCCTTCTGGTCTATCCACCCCGACTGCTCCGTCCAACCCTGTCCCTTCGGTTTCCTACCAGGACACTTTCATGGGTGATAACCCTTCCCATCCTGCTGGGATGAACAATGCCTTTGATGATGAGGATATTGAAGTTTTGGAAGGTGTTGGGTCACGTAGTGTCATCGATGGTATGATCGCCATTGATTTCTCGGACAGAATCCAAATTGAAGCAAATAAGAACTTCACGCAGATAGTGGTGGTCAAGTTGCTTGGCAGACGTATTAGTATCGCAACTCTCAAGGGCAAAATCCAAGAACTCTGGAAGCCTTCAGACCCTATTAGGGTTATGGATTTAGAACATGACTACTTTCTGGTCTGATTATAATCTCACACGAACCACCTAGCAGCCCTCGCGGATGGGCCATAGACAGTGTTTGACCATTACTTGATAGTTGAACCTTTGTCCCTGGGTTTCTCCACTTCTCAGTCATACCCCAACAAGGTGGTTGTCTGGATTCGCCTACCCGGTCTACCGATCACTTTCTACAAGAGAAGTCTCGTCATGAAAATTGGTGAGTGCATCGGTTCTGAGATCAGAATCGATTACCAGAAGAAATTTGGCAGAAGAGGGCGTTTTGCTCGCATGGCAGTGAGTATTAACCTCATGAAGCCTCTAGTCTCGAAAATCCTCATCAATAGCCGAGTCCAAATCATTGAATATGAATCCCTCTCCACAATCTGCTATACGTGTGGGAGGTACGGACACGTTCAATACATCTGCCTAAATAAAACCTCCACCCCCGACCAAGATACGACTTTTACCTCGGCTGCTACCGAACCTGCTATTCAGAAACCTTAATCCCCAGAAGAGACCTATGGCTCTTGGATGCTTGTTAAGCATCGATAGAGGCGCACCTCTAAAAAACTTGGTTCCTCTAAGACCCAGGCCAAGGAACACTCCGGTTCCCGTTTTGAGTCGATCTCGGATGCCCTCGCTGAAGACCAAATCGATCCGTAATCTGTCGTACCCCTGAACAAGAACGATCCAAATACTTCCTCTGAACCTGTAGCTACTGGTAAAAGCAGGCCTACTGCTGCTAAACCTCCGTCTATCCTGAAAAATGCCAAAGGAATAGGGTCTTTGTCTATCCGCAAACCCCTTGCTATACCAAATCTAGCCCAGAAACCAGAAGGACCCCTACCTAGTCACCCTGCAAATCACTCCCGTGTTATCATTCTTGATCGGTCAAAGTATTCTGCTCTTGTAATAAATAAGAATGATGATCCTAACGTGGTCAACGAAACACCCTTTATGAGCCCTCAAGAACTGCAAAACGCGGTCGTATTCCTCCTGACAAAGGTTCGACCACTCCAACTTATGCCACTTCGTTGGATATCAATCTAAACACTGTCCTTGATGGTAATGTTGCATGCCCCATGCAAAATTATTATGCAGGCGTCGTTGTTGACGTCATACAGGTCTAACCAGGTCTCACTCTTTCCTATATTTGCTTTATGAATTTTAAAGCTTTATGTTGGAATGTACAAGGTTGTGGCCACCCCCAGTTCAGACCAGTTGTCTGTCAATATCTTCGGGAGTTTAATCCCCACTTGGTTATTTTTATGGAGACCTGTATCAATGGAAATAAAGTGGACGCCCTTATTACCTCCATTGGTTTCTTGTATTCCCACAGCATTGAAGCTGTTGGCTTCTCTGGCGGCATATTGCTTTGCTGGTTTGACTCGATAACAGTGGACATTCTTGTGAATCACTTCCAGTTTGTACATTGTAAGATCTCTCAGACTACCACCAGCTTTGCTACATTCGTTTGTGCCAGCCCGGCTGCCACAAAGCGGAAAATACTATGGCCCCATCTAAATTCCATAGCTGCCTCAACCACCTCTCCATGGATTATCATGGGGGACTTCAATGCTACCCTTTTTTCTTCTGATCGGCTCAACAGAAATACTCGGCCAAGTAAAGACTTTAAAGGTTTTATTTTTTATAATGGTCACCGGGACATGAGGTTCCAGGGTCCTACTTTCACTTGGAGTCGAGGAGCCTCTTTTGTTGGACTTGATCAAGTGCTTTGTAACTCTCACTAGGATACCATCCACTCTGACACTGTGGTTCGTCATTTGTACCGCTTACACTCTGACCACATACTGATTATCTTTTCTATCGGGTATTCTTCTCATGCCTCTCGCTCTCCCCAGTTCAGATATTTCTCAGGGTGGACCCAACATGAAGATTTTCGTCGTATGGTTAAAGACAACTGGACATATTCCAACTCTCTTTCTTAGTGTATTACTAATTTCTGTACTGCCCCCATGCCCAGAGCATTTGGTCTTGGATTATTCCACATCCCATGCAACATGCATTCTTCTCTAGGGATCTTCATTCTTGGATACTGGATAACCTTAGCACTCAACAGTTTCTTACTGATGGAGAACCCCTTGGGTTTTTTATTTTGTCTCCATCTTATGGCAAATATGGAAGTCTCGAAATACCTTCATCTTCAACAATATCATGCAACTGCTGGGGAGAATCTTGCTTCAGAGCCTCAATTGGGCAAGTTACTTTGATTCCCCTTCCTCTAATTCCAGCAGTTCTTAGGACCAGGAAGAGCAACGCCAAACCTAGAACGCCCCTCCAATGGGATGGATGTGCCTAAACATCGACGGGGCGGTCTCGACAATCAACCAGAATGGCACTATCGGGGGCGTGATCTGCGACCCTTCTGGGCCGTGGTCCATTGGATTCAACAAGAATATTGAAGACAACAACATCCTCCAAGCCGAATTCTGGTGTTTCCAACCTTCTTGATCAATCTGATGGTAAGCAAGCCATTCAGCTCGTATATGCCACCGATCGTGACTCCAATCCCCTATCTCTGATCCGTGATATTGCTGCTCTCTATCATCGTGCTTGGAACATATCTTTCCAATGGATTTCTAGAGAATGTAACAATGTTGCAGATTGCCTCGCCTTCACCTGATCACATCGACTTGACCATCCATGCCTCACCCCCTCGCTGGAAGTTGTGGAGCTGTGCTATTTTTTCAATAAATATTAGGTGGGTAAATGGATATTTTTAAAACCATAGGGGAAAGTCAGATTTTCATAAAGTCTAAGTGAGTTTGTGTATTTTTCCCATTTATATTTTTTCCTAACATTTCCAAGACAAGTAGTTGAAAGAATATCTTAACAGCATATATGTATGTCTCTTAAGCAACATGCTTTATAGGCTTTATACTTTGCTGAAAATTGTCGCAAAAAACTAGTAAAGCATCAAACCGGTGGCCAACAAAACCCTAATAAAGCCATATAATGAAATCCAATCTCTTCCACTATTATTTGTTTTTTTTTTTGGATTTTGTTTTTTTATAATCATTTGTATTTGATTTATTGATAAATTAATTTATATTGCATATTATGAAAGCGTACTTCATTGTCAGGGATGGACCAACAATTACTCCTAAAATTTTTAAATTATCATATATTTTAGATATTTTATTTGTATTTTCTATTGTTAATATGTTTTCGTCTTCCTAGAATTTTATAAGTTCACCCCTTAACATAAAATCATACGTCTGTCCGTGTTCACAGTCTAAGCTTCTCTATTTATAACGTCAATATTCGAACTATGACTTGTTCAAAGATATAAATTCAATCTCGGTACACCAATTTATAATTTATTCCTTTTGAATTTTAATTTTTTTAAAAGTTGAGATATTCCACCCAAAATCAAATCTTCTTGTCGTTTTGGCTATGAAAAAGTTAAAAGGCACACCAATATGAATATGACTAGTGACATGGCCTTGGACCCAACTTGAATGACAAAAGGGTAATGTAACACTCATATCTTATATATGTCTCGTATTACGAGTTAAATATGTCACATTAACTTAACATAAACTTGTTGAACATAAATGGTTAAAATTGTGTTTCATGTAAAAACAACCCTTTTTACAATTTAAAAACAAATTGTTTCCTTTAACATGCATAATCATAATATAATACTTTTCGTTCTAAACAAAATTGATTTTTATGCAGCAATTGGGCAATTACATGTTATTTCGTATTTATTTTCAACTGCCTAATATTGCTTGATTTAAAACCATTCATAATATTTATTCTTTAATACGATTATAACTAAAATTAACCAAAATTTATATCAATCTTAAATTACTATTACATACCCTTTTTAGAATAAATCTGATAAAGCAACCCAAGAGATATAATGTACATGTCACTAATAAGTCAAAGTTAGGATGTCTTACTGATTCGACCGACAGGTTTTATTTTCATAAGATATGGCGAGCTCCTCAATTCATGTCCTTTACTTTATTCGATCCTGCGCATGAAAATTTTCACGCGCTAAGTAGAACTTAGTAAGGCAAATAAATAAAACAGAGTGAACTATGTCAGTAGAATATCATAAATAATTCAAAACATAAAAAAAAATCTAAATAAAATCTTTAAAACTTCAAACCAGACTTTCCAAGCCGTATTTTCCTCATTAGAAACATGAAAATCATGGTCTCATAGTTTTATCAAAATCACAATAATCAACATCAACAATAGTGTACTTTGCATATACTTTCCATTCAGACACATTTCAGAACTTCCATATTTCGTATTCATATTTTTTTCCTTTCAACCACTTTCAGAACTTTCCTTATTTTCATTTTTATAATTCAACGTATATTTAGGAGAATACAAGGTATGTGAGTCAAATGTGTGTATGCGTGCAATAAGTATGTTAGTGTTTTTATCATAATCAGACTATGCACTTCAGCGCAATCGTATCATTTGCACCAACGTTGTTGTCACATAATCAGAACATATAAGCACACACAGTGCTATCACATCAGAATCAGAATATGCACACAAAGTGCAATCACATCAAAAATTTACTAGTGTACCTTCAGGTAATACCACAATATATCATAATCACTTCGCCTCATGACATGCCAATTGTACCAATGACTCTCAATGTAATATACCATGGGCTTTCAGATCATATCACATTCAATTAATACTCGACATTTTAATATCATAATCATTTTCAATTCTTTATTACGAAAACACAAATTTGGGCAGTTCATGCCCTAAATTATCCGTAAAACTTTATTTAAACATTATGAAAATCATACTTAATAAAAATAAAAAAAAAATATTCTTTAAAATAATGTGAGGTTAACTTATCGTAAGTCCTCGAACATAATAATTAAATAAGTAAACTGCACTCACATTAATACTTTAGATACAAGTCAAAATATATACCTCACTAAGCATTAAGTTTAAATTCTTTAATTTCATTTCGCTTCTTCACGAATTTATTACAATTTCATATTTCGATAGTTTGTGCTACCTTCACATAAATATTATTTTGATTTAATATACATATTTAAAAATTATTCCATTTATACCACTGGAAACTAGACTTGAATACAAATCTAACCATATGAGACACTTTTTATAGTTCAATTTGTACAATTTATAGCGAATTTTCAAAGTTGACTGAAAGAAGCTGTTTTGAGTAGAATATGTTGTCCTATTTTCTGGCGTAGCCTTGAATAAAAATTCGTATCTTTTTATATACACCTCGAAATTAGTAGACATATGTTTTATACAAAACTAGACTAATTTATGTATCCAACGGTATAAATTTCATTGTCTAATCATTTATGTATAATTTATAATAATTTCCTAAACTTACTATTCAAATCTTGAATTCTATTCACTTTTCCTTGATTAACTCCCTTATCTCATTCCATACTTCTATTACTTATCGAATAAACATATAGGTTTGAATCATAATTTACATAACATTAGGAGTTACTTTTTAATGTAGTCACTCCGAAACTGGCTCGCCGTAAATCAATGTTTGTTCAATAACATAAATACAAATTAAATGCAATCACTTTTACCTTGCTATCGAACTTCCTCCACGATAATCTTCTTGATCCCACAATTTTTTTCTTCCCTTTCGAGCTATTTGTGTCACTAGATTTACCATGGTCTGACGATGTCATATAATAACATAAAATGTTCAAGCTATATGTTAGTATCGAACTAACATAATCTAAGTGTAAATATAAGATTCAATAGAAATAAAATCGAAACTTTAAATCGGTTTAAAACTAATCGTATTTCCATCATAGTTTCAAACTTCTTGAAATATTTCCTTAAAGTCCATAAATATTTATTTCCCACTTTTTCCAACTTCAAACTAATTATAATTCTTTTTAGAATTCACCTTAACTTTTCTATTAAATTCATAATGATCGGGTCAGCTCGAAACCCATCGGGTTCGGATCCCATGCCCATCCCTAATCCTGATCTAACAATAACTTTTTTTTCCTTTCTCACTTGTGTGTACGTTTGACAAAGATTTTGTGTAACGTCTTGTCGGTTTAACATTAGATTCGAAATCTTTGATTAATTTTCATAAGATAGGTTATACTTACTGTCGATAATAAAATTCACACCTACATTCATTAATAAACTATAGTTTTCTCAACAAAGAGTTACAAAATAGTCCCCGCGGTTAACTCCCCGAGATATGGACAACAAAGAGTCGTGCAATAAGAATAATTATTATAATGATGATGCACAATAAGAAATCGAAGATGACAAAACTGAAATATCAAATTAAATATATAATATAGAGACAAGATGAGTCCAGCTAAGATGACCAACAAAGAAAGCCTCTCAATTGGTTGCATTCCATTCTCAATGTAAAATCATAGACAACGAAAAGAACTTCCTTCTTCTTGGCCCACAAATCAACTCAGCATTTCCAAAACAAATATTAAGGTGGATTAGCTAGCAATTTTACTTGATGGCATCATTAGAGCTTGAAATAATAACCCAACTACATAATTGTACATGCACAAGTTTTTTCGACTCCATTACTGAATTCATCTTCAGAATCACTTGTTTCACTGACATAAGATAAATATATGATATCAGCAACCATCCCTTAAAAACTAAACAATAAGAATATACAAAAAATTAACCATGCCTTAAAAAATTAACCATCCGATAAGGGATGTTCAACTACGGAATTATGTCAAGAATAATTAACCACCAAATCACAATAATTAATTAAAAAATTGTATGCACAAGAAAGATGAATAACAAAGGTCTTGCGCACCTACTAATTCCTAATTCCACAAAAAAGTACATGAGAGGCATTAGAGAGGGGTGAACCTAATACACTATTTACCATTTATGCAATAATTTCTTGTGAAGATGGCTACAGTTGCAATTAATATCAAAGAAAGATCTCGCACACCTTACAAAATCGATAGATGCATTCTAATTATGCATTCACATCCCAACTTCTAACATTTTGTCAAACAAATCACACATACACTATATATATATATATATATATATGCATTTGGTCTGGTTGCATCTACCTATTCACATCTTCGTAGTGAGAGATTACTAACATTCACGGGGCACATTAACAAAAACAGAAATAGAAAAAAGAAAAGCTTAAAATTTGTTTGAAAATTGAATTGCATTGCTTATACAACTTCAATTTAGGTCAGAATTCAGAAATTTCATGTACCTGGGCTCAAATTCCCTGATTTCGGCAAGCTCGCTACCATAAGAATCAGTCCACTGCACCTTTCTTTGTTCTGTATGACTTGGGTTATCGCCATCCTTTTCCCCTGATGCCCCACAATCATTAACATCCTCAAGAGAAACTTGAGCACTTCTTAATTGCTTCTTCAAACTACTTTTCAAAACAACCTTTCTTACATTGCTATTGGCATTGTCAACCTCATTTGTTTGATCATTACTCTTATTTGCATCAACAGAGCCTGGCAAGACATCCTGTTGTTGAACAGGGCCAACTTTCAAATGTGATGGTGTGTCGAGCCCTGCGGAAGTGCCACGAAAGCAGACAAAAGAGGCGCACCCGCGGGGAAGCCTGTTCTTGGTGGAAGCCAGTTGGAGGTCAGGATCGGGTTCTCGGTCTACCAACTGGTAATGGTTCCACGGCGAAACTCTCATGGACTTGTCCTCGTGCTTCTGACCCAAGAGCAGAAGGGCCAAGCCATTGCTATACCCGGACGCTGAAGAAGAGAAAAACCCTCCTCCTGCTGTCAATAACATCAATTCTCATCTGGAGGACCCAGGCATCACTTTTTCTTCTTTTTTTTCCTCTTTTCGACACGCCTCTGGTCGCAACAAACCAAATCAAACTACCCCTAACTCCTTCATCCACCAATATGTCACAGTCAATGAAATTATAAGCTTTCCAAATAATGAAAATTTAACATCAATGGAAAATCTTAAATTTCATTAATAGTTTACTTATATTAAGTGAATTCTAAGTAACCATTACTCATTGCAGACATAATAACTATTTTCTTTCCAAAAACTGCAATCATTATCAACAATGATCACCCCTCATTAAAGCACACAGTTAAGATCTATAATTCTATTAAATTAATAAATAAATAAAATTCAATAACATTAATTTAGCCAAATTTAAAACTTAAAAAAATTCAATAGAGTAACATTATTGAAAAAATATATAAAGAAATTAACAAGAACATCAATGTAAACAACAAACATTAAATTCGTTTAAGAATGATTTAAGATCTGTTTCCAGTTAAAGTAACAAGGATCGGCTCAAAGCAATGCTCTCTGTTTGATTGAAATTGAAAGCCATAAAGAAAATGGAATAGAAAAAAAAACATTGGCAGTGAACAGTTCAAATTGAAAACCTTTTTTTTGCTTTATTTGTTCTCCCTTTATTTTCTAGGTAAACAAACAGGAAATCAGAATTTAAAAAAAAAAGTGTATGGATGCTTACCTGATGGCGATTTAGCCGATCTGGCGAGTAGAAAAGAGAACCCCGGGGAATTATACCGCCGGCGCCGGCGTGCTCGACCGCGGCTAGCGTGCGAAATAATCGACGGGTAATTGGAAAATTGGAGAGCCAAGAATTCGAGAGAAATTATCAATAAAAAGGAGGTGAAAAAAAGAAAGAAATATTTATGGGGCAGGGAGGGAATAAAAAGATTTTGAGTTCATATCTGGATGGAATTATTTTAAGTGAAGGATAGGGATAGTGACATCCATGGCGCATGATAGCCATTCTTTTTTTTTCTCGGGAAAAGAATTTGTATTATTAATGGAATAATGGTGCGTTTCGCTTAGGTTAGGATGGACATGGAATGAGTCCTTGATTCTATATAATTTTAAGGGTAAAGTATAGTAATGGTCACTGAACATTTCTGAAGCTTGCATTTAGGTCTCCTAACTTTTAAAACTTGTAATACAGTCCCCCAACATTTATTTCGTTTGCAATATGGTCCCCAACTTAAACCATCGTTAGAAATTAGGGTAAATTATATAAAAGGTTATTGAACTTTTCAGACACTTGAATTTAGGTCCCCCAACTTTTAAAACTTGCAAAAAACCTCAATTTCATTCTAAACCCCAATTTCCAAAGTAATTCAATTTCATTCTAAACCTTAAATTCTAAAATAATTCAATTAAATTCAATTATGTCAGTCATCATCTTATTTCATGTGATACATATTTTTTATATAAATATAATAGTATAATTCTTATCTGTTGAAGAAATTTTTTAATTAAAAAAAGTAGTTAGGATATAGAAGAGGTTGAAAATAATTCGAATTTTAAATTTATAAAATGTTATTTTGACGTATAAATAAAGTGTAAACTACTAGGTTGACAACTTAACTATCTAGCCATTTTTACTTTTGTCATCGATCTTTTAATTTATCAATCATAAAACATAATTATTTAACTGTTTCAACTAAGCCACTAGTCGTTACCAATTGATACAAATGATGAAGTGGCAGTTAAAGGAATTGACATTATTATACATTAAGTCTATTATTATATAATCAATTTGATCCTAAATTAAATAGAATTAATAAATTAATCATTTAATTAGGATCTGACATATGTTAGCACATGATCATGACACGTGTCATTGGTGACACATGTCACAACCTAATTATTTATATATGCTATCAATTTGGTCCTAAATTAAATAAAATTTAATAAATTAATCATTTAACCAGGATCTGACATGTGTTAACACATGATCATGATATATGTTATTGGTGACACATGTCACCACCTAATTAGAAGAAATTAAGTTACAAAGAAGTAAAATTTGGGTCTTGGGCAAACTCAAACCTGAGTCACGCAAATGAAAGATACAGGGTGGAGCCACTAAGCTAACACCATCGTTTGTGTTAAGAGATATACAATAATACATATACTAATAGTATGACCAATGCCAGAAAAAAAAGAATATAATGGAAAATGGAAATAATGAGATTTGAACTTCGGCAAAAAAATTGAAAGCAATAATGATGGGAAAATATTATATTTTTTACAATAAAATATTATATTTGATAAATTGTTTGATAGATTTAATATATTTTTAAATATTAGTTGATACAATATTTTAAAAGAATAAATTTAAGATTTATATATTTTTAAACTAAATTTAATAATTATATTTTTCATATTTATAATTCATGATTATATATATCTTAAGTTGAGTATTTCTAATATAATTAATAATTTTAATTTCTTATTAAAAATAAAATATTCAAAAATATAAATGATTCATACATTAATATATGCTATATTTTTTTATTTATACATCTAAATATAAATATACATTTATATAATATATTTTTTCGTATATTGAAATATTTTGATTAAAATATAAACATATTTTAAATACTAGTTTATACAAGAAAAATAAAATATATCAAAAATATAAATGATTCATACATTTAAATATAAATTGAATCATTTATATTTTCTATACATCTATATTTAATAAGAAAATAAAATTATTGGGGGACTGTTTTGCAAGTTTTAAAAGTTGGGGACCTAAATTCAAGTGCCTGAAAAGTTCAATGACCGTTTATATAATTTACCCTAATTTTCTAACAGTGATTTAAGTTGGGGGACTATTTTGCAAACGGAATAAATGTTGGGGGACTGTATTACAAGTTTTAAAAGTTGGGGGACCTAAATGCAAGCTTCAGAAATGTTCAGTGACCATTACTATACTTTACCCTAATTTTAATTTATAAAATATAAATTTAATTAAAAAATATTAGAGCGGATATTTCTAATAATTTTCTTTTAATATATAAGAGATAATAGTTACATTATTATTTTATGTTATGTCGGGTTAAATATTTCTCACCTTAAATATGAAATTATCATTATCTTTTGAAAAAAATAATATAAATATATTTTTTTAAATATCAAATCTATAAAATTAAATCAAAACCAATCAAATTTAGAGTTTGTATCTATCCTTAATTTGATTCGCAAAAAAGTTATTATAAAAAAATAAGTAGTAATTTATCAACAAGGGTTGGTTCAAATGGTAAGCAATTTGATATCGCTTAAGCAAAGTCTCAGGTTAGAGTTCTTATGTATGTAGAAAATTTCTGCTGGAAGACTCACCTACCAAAATCAAATGTGCAACCTGGGTCGATCCAGATTAGCAAGGGTTGAGATGTTGATTGTAACAAGTAGAAGATAAAAGAAGATTCATAGATTGTAACAATATTCATGACATTCCTATTTTCCGTTACATTTATAGCTAGTTATTTTAACCTACGAAGCTTTGAGATGTTGATTTGTCAATTGATGGGTTTGCTGAGTTGATATGGTTGTTTGGGTCATAACAGTTCCCACTCACCGTATCATTCGTTGACAAGAACAAATGGATCATGATAATTATATTAATCTTTTTAGTTTTGACAAAGAGTCACAGTTGATGATGAATCAATCGTTGTCAGATATCAAAGTATTATGTCTTCATAAGGAGGTAGAAAGAGGATGAATAAGGGTGAGATAGTTTCATCCCCTCTCTCAATCTTATTCGAAATATTTTATAGCAATCTTTAACTCAAGTGTGAGACGTAGAGTTTATTATGGTTACTTATAGTTTAGCAGACTAAATAGATGTGATTATATGATAATATATTTGACCGTGGTAGATTATTTGAACTTATCAAAATCATGTCAATAGATCAAGACTTTTTGAAGAGTGTTGACTGTTTGAGATTCTTTATCCGAAGATGTTTGCCTACAAACTTAATTGTGAGAAAAATATTCTTCAAATATTTTAAGATACAAAGATAATACGTGAAGATTAACCGACGAAGTACAACAAATATATAAAATAAAAAAATAGGAGTAAAAATAAATATTTAACTTACAAAGCTTATTACAAAGTAAAAAAAAATAGCAAATAGGTATAGATAAAGAACCATGATCCTTTGAAATTATCAAAAAGCATAGTCTTTGAAGTTTTCCGTCTCTAATGGATTACATTAATTATTGAATAATCAGGTAAAGAAAACGAAAAGAACACAAAAATTTTAACGGGATTCAGCAATGTGTTTACGTCATCGGTGTCTTGGGCGGCGCTAGATTCGTCATTCAATATCTTATAGGTTTTGGTTACATCTCCTTTATAATAAATAAACCCTGATACATATTTACAAAAAAAAATCTTGTATCATACCCACATAATCGTAACCCCCACTACGAGACTTTTTTTATAAGGACAGATAACTTACGCTCCGCTCCGCTCCGCTCCGCTCCGCTCCGCTCCGCTCCGCTCCATCCTATTTGTTTTTATCAACAATAATAAATCATAATTTTTAAACCCCATATGAAAAAAAAAGTCTAATTGGATGGAGTCACAAATACACAAGACAATTCAGCAAATGCAAGAAATCGGAGAAGGGAGTTTTGCATTGTTTTGAAAATCGGACCAGATCGGTCGGTTCAACCGGGAATCGTTGCCTGGTCCGGTCTATTATACCTCGATTGAACCGGTTTTAGTGAACCGCAAGGAACCGTTCGAATCGACTTTGAACCAGTCGAACCGGATCGGACCGTGAACCGGTTCAACCTAATTTTTTTATTTTTTATTTAATTCTTTAAATAATTATGACGTCGTCCGATTCTTACGACCAGTCTGACCGATTCGACCGATTGAACTAATAAATCGATAACACGACTGGTTCGTTGACCGATCTGGTTCTGAAAATCATGGAGTTTTGGGAATTATCAAAGACACATTCTTAGAAAGAAGAAATAATTTGCACCTCTAGACCTAAATGGAAAGGGACTTTATTAACAAGTTGCATGGGATTCCTTGTTTAATAAGGGCCCCCACCCTAAGACCATTGCGTTTAGGACACCCATCTGCCATTGTCTCTGCCTATCGCAAATGGTGCCGACATGACCCTGTTAGCATATAGGTAGCAGCAGCCCCCAAGATTAGGGACGTAAAGAAATCAATATTATAGGAACAATTCAACAATTTTTTAGTTTATTTACATCCCTATCTATGATTTTGTACTATCAAATTTCATATCTGAAAATTTCTTTCTCGTTTTCTCCTATTTTCTCTACTTGTTTTTAAGTAAACTGTCACTTTTATCCATGAAGTAATAATTTATCAATTTACTTTTATCATATTTTACGTTAATTTAACCATCAAATTTATTTAATTATATTATTCTATATACTAACCTTGATTTAAACCCTTAAATTCTAAAACTAAACTTTAAATCATAACCACATAAACTCTAAATCATAAATCTTAAACTTTAAAAACTAACTTAAAACCCTAAATAACAGTAAATATTTTAAACAATTATACAATTGAATAATTTCGAGAATTAAATTAATACAAAAATATAATATGAACGAAAATGATAAATTAGATCTATTATAAGGACAAAAGTAACAATTTTACCTTATTTTTATAAATCGGTTTGATCTTCGCTTGTACATTATTTCCGTTGAATCTCACTTTAGAAGTAGTAATCACTAAGCTATTGTATAGTGATGAATTTTTATATTAAGTTTTGTGGTGCACTTAATATTTTCAAGGATAGGTTATATTTTCATGCCATTCAATTAATTTTTTAGATTATTTTTCGGTTTTAGAGGTTTTTTCTTGATTAATTTAAATCGATCTGAGTCACACATCTATTTTTGATGGGCGAGTCTCCCAACGATGAGTCTCCGTTCAGTTATAAGTGAATTATTATTTTTAAATATTATAATCTAATTATTCAATTAAAATGTTATTATAAACATGATAATGATGATTAAATACTAAATGAACTATTGACATGACATGGTGTAATAATAATTTTAACACTTAAAATGTAAATGTATTTTTAAGTTGATCGTGATTAAAATAATTCAATAAATTTAATTCTCATATTTTTTTATCAATTTAACATTTGTTCTTCCAAATGATTATTCTTTTCCTAAAAATAATAAATTACTTCTCATTTCCTGGTAAAATAAAAATTTAACAATAATTTATTTCTATTTTACGATAGAATATACTTATTTAATTGTTATTTTGATATGATGGACTCACTTGATTTGATAATATTGAAAACATTTGATAAAATTTTTAAATATAAAAAATAAATTTATATATATGTTGAACTAATACTAAATTGATAGAATGTATAAATTTAAAGACTAAAATTATTATTATATTGGGCTACATTGGGTATGTGCTTTAAATTCAAGGCTTAATATAAAAATAAGTGTTCAAATTATACATATTTTCTCATTTAGGTATCTAAACATTTTTCGGCCAATTCAGATGCTCGACATTTCTAATGTTACACTTTTATGTGCTTCGACCGTAATAGGTGTTAAATTCCGCCGTTAAGTGACATATGTCAAACTTAGGTAATTTTAAAAATTTTATTTTTTAAAAAATATAATTTTTTAAAATTTTATAAAGACAACTCGTGTCATCTAATGGCAGAATTTAACAACAGTAACAATCCAGACACCTAAAAGTATAATGTTATAAATGTTAGACGCTTCAATTGATCAAAAAACAGTTTAAGCAACTAAAAGTAAATTAGGCATCTAAATGAGAAAAGGTATATAATTTAAGCAAATATTTTTATAGTAATACTAATTTTAATAATAAGGAACATATTTCTAATAATATTTTAATTAAATAATTAAATTACAAATTTTAAGAAAAAACCCTATGTACTATTAAAAAACTCCGATTGTAATAATGAAGAGACTTGAGGTATTTTTTACCTTATTTTAATAGGACCCGATTAGAATTTTTAAAATTTTTAGGGGCTAATTAATATTCATTCATAAATTTTAGAACTAAATGATAGCTTTTAATTTTTTAAAGTGGCTGTATTGGCTAGACAAAAAGCTTTACAACGAGAAAATTAAGATCTAGAAACAAGTGCAGGCCAAAGCACATAAAACTGATAAATTCATACCATCTGAGCTATGTATGCAACACGCAACACACGCAGATTCTACTTCTTCTTCAATCATCACTGCCCTGAATTCTTTTCTTCACTTCGGTAGCAGCAACCAACAAAATTGATGATAATTGTCGGGACCTACCGTTGCCGTTCTCTCAGTAAGTCGATTCATGTGACGTATCAGAGTGCATGTCCATCGAGGTATCGTTGGAGCAGAGCGGGTTAGGATCCCGAGTCTGGTGCTGGAGAAAGTTGGATTCGTTCATCCCGACTCCATTTCTCGAAGGAAGATCACCGTTCGGATCATAACCTTCCTGAGAAATGTGATAATGCTGAGGACTCCGACGAACAGGGCTCGATAAGGCATTTGAGAAAACATAATTCTTTGGCTGCGGATCACAATGGTCGGGGCGAGTTCCCTGCACAGAAGTTTGGCAGGATGAGCCTGAAGAGATCATGAAACCGGCATTCATGAACGGCACCGTAGGCTGCAGTTGGTGCTGTTGGCTTGGTGCCCTAGGTGACATTGATGGTTCCTCACCACAGTAGTCTAGCTCATTCTTCAAGGAATCATGAAAATCTCCAGATTTTCAGAATATAGTAAAGATAACCTGATATTATCACAAACAGAAAGGATCGAAAAACACGAAATCGTAAGGATTTCCAAAGGAATAAAAAGAAGATTCCTTCGGACCCGAAGGGGGAATCTACCGGTGCCATCTTTGTAATAAGCATGTTATGCTTGCACACATCTTAGAGGCTAAAATCTACAAGAATGTCATAAAACTACTTCCCAGTTTTCCAATTCCAAAAGCAAAATAACCCCCCGTAAGTTTCTAGCATATGAACAGACCTGTGTTGTTCGGACTTCATTTTTCTCGTATTACTTGCCTCTGACACTAGTGTAGAATACAAATCTAGACAGAGGTTGGGGTATATGACCCTCCAATACACAAGAAAAAGGAAGAGAAACCGCCTTTCGAGTTTAACAGGCAGCCAAGGGAAAGGGATTCATACAATTTCAAAACAGGCAATTAAGTAAAAACAATATTCATTCACGTTACCGGAAGCATAGACGATATTTCAATGAGCTACATTATAATATATGGCATAAGGCTTATCTATATGCACCTTCATGTATTATGGTACTCATAACTGAATTCCAGAACAAACACATTCCAAGAGTGACTGGCAGAGGAATTTAGATCAGATCAATCTCGAGTTTGGCTCATTAGAAGTTCAGGTTGCAGCAGAGTCAGATTCTTTCAGGTTAGGGCGTTTGGCTTTTAGGTCGATTCGGGTATGCGCGTGTCTGGATTTGGATTTCTTTTCAGGCAAGGTTTAGCATTCAGATCATTTTCCAACCTCTATGGCATATTATAAAATAGTCAAAAAGAACATGCCTGAAGGTAATTGAGGATATCCATTGTTGTTACTCTCGATCCCGCTTCTTGTTGTCTCCGAACCCACTGATAAAGTTTTACCTGAAGCGAATTCAAACGATCTATTAGCATAAACTTCAAGCTCACAGCCAGAAGCACTTCATAGATGACTAGACATGCAAGTCCACAAATAAAGGCTGAAAATCTATAATTTCATAGATTTTAAACTCGATGTCGTGCGAAAATATGCAGACCATTGCTCTCAACAAACGCAACATGCAGAGTTTATGTATGGCATCCAAAGTTCTCTTTAGAAGTTACACTTCCAAATCCATATAATAATTCCGAAGCATGTCTTAGCACACATGAGTGAGCTGACTATCGATGAATTACAATCCGCCATCAAACTGCTATTACTCCCCTCCCGTCTTTATCGCGTTTTATTAAAACTAAAAGGACTTAACTTCGAAACACTGAGAGGGTTCTAAATTAGCTGGTTGAATGGCTCGGTGACTGGAAGGCTTCAAGCTTTAAAAGACGTACACTTAAAACAAGTGATATCAGTGGTTTCATTAGCTTCAGTACTTCAATTTCCACAGTCCTAGACTTTCACAAGCAAGACCATGGTCGTAAGAGTACTGAGCCTAAGAAGGGAAAATGGAAATTCTTTTGTCGATGCAAAAGTATCAATGCCGACCAAAAGATTAACTCGAATCGAAACTCGCCCCGAGTTAAACACCCCGTAGCAACAGTTCCACTCTTAGAAATAAGTACAACACAACAAATCAACATATTAACTAAAACCTTTTTTAATTAAGATACATTTAAGCTTTTTTTATAAATAAATAAAATGCACACACTGCCCTCGAAGCTGAATCACAGAAACGTAGACACGAATTATAGCTGGAAACATGAGCAGAGGGGAAAAAGCATAATCATATCAATCCACAACCAGCAAACCCCTCCTTCTCGCATCAAAATATGCTTGTTTACCACAATCAATAAATTATAAACAAATAAAACAAGCTTGATTGATCGAAATCATATCTTTTGAACTACTTAAATACAACCCAAATCATGATTCAAAAAAGACACAAAAGTCCATCAAGCTATTATCACATACAATAACAACCCAAAATTGAATATTTTCACATCCAACTGTACTAAATCTGTATAAAACTAAAATAGTTTTGCATTGTGCAACAGTTTCTTATCCCATATATATATACATGCAAAAATCAGATATTAAAAGAACATCAACCTAAATTGCAAACAAATGACAACCAGAATTCAATGAATATATATATATAGATATATATGTGTGTGTGCGCGCGCGCGCAAAAAACAGCTATAGAAAACCCCATGAAGCTAAAATTGCATACAAATGACAACCCAGAATTCAATGAACATATATGCAAAACCAGATGAAAACCCATAAATCTAATACTACAACAATAACAACCCAAAATTCCAAAAACCCTTCAATCTAATACACAGAGAGAGAGAGAGAGTACAAGGCTATGGCGTTTGCCAGCTTGGAAGGAGAGTTTCTGCTGGTTCATAGCCTGAGTATAAAGCCGAAACAAAAGAATTAGCGGCGCTGCAAAACGAAGCGTACATAGTCCGATCCACCTCGTCCAGGCTCGTCGCTATTGACTTCCTCTTCTTCCCCATACTTTTTCCCGATTGGGTTTGCCGATACCCTCGTTTTTCCACGATCGAAGAAAGAAGAGAATTTATATTCCACCCTTCGTTTGCTCATTTGGTTTAATTGTTGCAGAGAGAAGAAAGGGGTTGCTTTAGTTTTCGTAACTTTATACGAAAGACAAAAGAGGTTGCACGGAGGTTGGACACTTTAACCAGTGCTGTTCAACCGCGTAAACACATGGATATTAGATTGGATACAGCTTTCAAGTGCCGTTTCCAATAACGTTTTAATTGCTATTAGTTCCCAATAACGCCACGTTTCTGCGTGTAGAATGGAAGTTCACAAGTGATTTTTTAAGCTTAATTAAAGTAATCCATATTTAATTTATTTAAGCAATATTAAAATTATTTAATGAGCAAATAGAAAAAAAATGGTTCCATTAATACCAATTGATCAAAAGATCAAACGAAACACCACTTGTCTGCAAGGTTTAAAACAAACTAAAAAAGCCACAACAAAATCACATCCAAAAACTTGTCTTGATGCAAACCATGCTTAAAAGCAAATAAATAACCATCCGCTGCCCCGTAATAGACTAAGATATGAAGCACTCAACGCTTCTTGGAGACACCGACAGTCTTTCCTCGACGACCAGTGGTCTTGGTGTGCTGACCACGGACACGAAGGCCCCAGTAGTGCCTCAGACCACGGTGGTTCCTGCATCATGTAATATCAATCGTTAGCTAGTTGCAACTACATGACACCCCGATATCCGGGGCTGCATAAGGTAACTAATCATATGAAATGTATCAATAGACAAACTTAAGATGCATTCTGACTTCAAGACTTTCATTAACATAGCGATTCACTTGTTCTAACCACAATGACAAACATAAGATGGCATTATTGCAATATGAGGAAAACCTAACAGCCACAAGACTCGAAAGAGTGTGAGACACCCAACCACATGTAATAAAAAGGAAAGACAACACATGTTCTATGTTGAGGCTTCGATACAAGCATAGCATTGTAAAAGAGAATTGTCCCAAATGAATTGTGTAGACTATTACTTCTTTGCTTGAAAATGCAAAAGTAAATGTCAACCAAAGGATGTAGTATACTTAGTTTCGATCAATTGTTTCAGGCATTGAATATAAAAGGGCAACACTAACTCTTGGACAGAGAATTACGATCTTCTTCAAGCGCTCCAAGTCATCTCTCAACTTCATGTCAAGAGCATTAGACACAACTTGGGAATATTTCCCATCCTTGTAATCCTTCTGCCTATTCAAAAACCAATCTGGGATTAAACTGCCTCGGGTTCGCCACCAATCGTCATGAGGTTGTCCAACTCCTGTGCGGTCAATTCACCGGCCCTAATAAACAAAGTATATCAAATTCAAGTTTCTCAAAACAACCCCCCAAGAAACAAAAACCATTAGGCATCACAATGGTACCACAGGCAAACACTATACAATATACATAATTCCAACCTAGAAAAGATCACTTGATCTAAGATTTCAATGTGAAATATACAAAAGCATGTCTTATATCATTGTATAAACCTTGTAACATGAAACATAATAACCAAATCTAAGCCTAAGTCACACATAAAAAACATTTTTCTTTGCATATACAAATTTAAATCAAACCTTTGTTCATGTCGACATCAGCTTTCTTGCAAACAATGTTGGCGAAACGCCTCCCGATACCTTTGATGGAAGTCATAGCAAAATAATATTTTGCTTTCCATCAACGTTGGTGTTCAACACACGCAAAATGTGCTGAAAATCTTCGTTGGTCACAAGAGACTATCACACACAGAAGAAAAGAGAACCGTTAGAATCGAGTTAAAAGCAACAATCTTTAGGGTGAAAAACACAAACCCAAATTCAGAAATCAAGTAAATCCGACTTACAAACGCTCATAACAACCCATTCCTCGTTTTAACCAGATTTAGATAAAAACAGAGTTGGGTAAGAAATAAAGCGTTTCTAAACTACTGTAAGATATGAAACGATGATAATGAAAAAAAGCAATGGAGGCCAAAGCTAAGAACTAGGGTTTTATCTTACATTTATATAGTGATTGTGCAGGGCTTTAGGGCTGGGCTTTGGGCTAAAATTCCAAATTCACCTTTCATGGAAAATAAGATCAATATCCAAAAATGTAAATAATTTTTCAAATATAGTAATATTAAATTAAATTTTAATTATAATATAAAGTATGTATATGATCAATATTATTTAAATTAAATTTTATTTATTTTAATATTTTTCTAAACTATTTGATTATTAAAGTCATATATATATATTCTCAATTTAGTTAATTTCTCAATTTATATTTCATTAATCAGTTTTTACATTACCACACCATCCTAATGGATGAAAAAATCGAGTATGATGAAAGAGATAACAATGAAAAACGTTAAAATTTGGATATATAAAAAAATCATTTGAGTTAATTGTATCATATGCCTCAAATTATATTAATTTCTCAATTTATATTTCATTAATCAGTTTTTACATTACCACACCATCCTGGATGAAAAAATCGAGTATGATGAAAGAGATAACAATGAAAAACGTTAAATATTTGGAATATATAAAAAATCATTTGAGTTAATTGTATCATATGCCTCAAATTATAATTCTCATTTTAAATTAGTCCTTAAATTTTTTAATATTCCAATTTCATTCCTAAGCTATGACTTCATTTTAAATTAGTCCTTAAACTTTTGAACATTCCATTTTCATCCCAAACTATGACTCTCACTATAAATTGATCCCCAAACTTTTGAATCTTTCAATTTCATCCCAAAATCATCCAAATATGTAATTAGTTTCAAGCATAGTCTAACATAAATTTTATTTTGTTTCAAACATATAATAATATAACTTAGCCTAACAATTTTATAAACAAAGAACGCTATTAGTATATACGTATAGTTTAGGATGAACCTGAAATGTTCAAAAAGTTTGACGACCAATTTAAAATGAAGGTCATAGTTTGAGGATGAAAATGAAATGTTTGAAAGTGATAGAGCTAATGTAGAATGATAATCATAGTTTAGGGATAAAATTGAAATATTTAAAAGTATAAGGATTAGTTTAAAATAAGAGTCATAATTTGATGATGTGTGATGTAATTAACTCAAATAACTTAAACACCTAAAATTAAAAATATTATACTTAAAAAAAGATTACTATAAGCCCTTACAAATAGGATTGAGCAAAACTCGACTCCATAATTTTTTTTCAATCTGAGTTATTTGAGTCAAAAAAATTATTGAATCGGTTTTTGAGTTAGAGTCAACTTAAAATTTGAAATTTTCGAATTACTTGAAATAACAAAAAAAAATGAATAAGTATTTTGACAATTTTACTATTTAATTCCTCGTTTCATTAAATCTTTAATTCCTCCTTCATTTTAAATCTATTTTTTTCTTAAAGTTGAATTACATGCTTTTAAGCCATCTTAGAATACATATGTACTTTCAATTCCTCTTTTAAATAACAAGTTTTCTATTTTTCAATTTAGTCCCTTAATTTTTAATAATTTTTTTTATTTCTTTAATTTATCTTTTAATTTAAGCTGATTCTTTTACAAAATTTGAACAACATGCTCATATATTACTATAGAATACCTATGAAACTTCAATTCTTATTCTTTTACTGAAAATGTACTCTATTTTTTTATTTAATCCTTTAACTTTGCATTTTACTCAATTTGATCTTTTGGTTGTTATAGTTTATAAATTCTTTATTCTCATCAATTCTTTGACTCTTATACTTTGATCAACATTTTAGCCTTAAAATATTTTCTTTAAAATATTATATTGCGAATATATTTTATAATTTTATATTATAATTGATATACTAAATAAAATTATAATGTGAAGAAAATATGAAATATATATACTGTTAGAGAAAGTCAAAAAGTTAGAACCAATCTTTACCATAATACTATAAATAATTATACTAAAATTAGTATAGAAACTCGAATAAATCAACTCAAATTTATTAAACTCGACTCGACTTAAAAAAAAAAATTCAAGTTAAATTCGAGTTGTAAAATACGACTCATCAACTCAAATAACTCAAATTTTTTAACTCAACTCGACTGAATCAAATGCTTACTATTATTTTCAAAGAAAAAAGAAAAAGAAAACAATTATATCAAATTAAAATGGTAATTTCATGTTTTTAGAAAGTACAACAGTTCTTGTGTTGCATTCTTCGGAAGCTTCACTTGAAAAAAATAAGAAAAATTATATAGTGCGACACCCTTAATATACAACTAAAAAAGTATTATCAGTTTTGTTATTATTTAAATAACAAAACCGGTAAAAAATTTACCTAAAATATTTTTATTTCTACCTAAAACATCAATGTTTTTTTAACATTTTCGGTAAAGTGCCCAACAATAATAAAACCGGTAGAAAAAATAATTAAACCGGTAGAAATAATAATATTTTAGGTAATTTTTTACCGATTTTATTATTTAAATAATAACAAAACTGGTAGTACTTTTTTTTAATCATATATTAAGACTGAGTAATCATTTTTCAAAAAAAAAATTCGAAGGGTAAAGTAAGTTATGTCGAGACAGTACAGCCTACTTCTTAGGCAACGGTGACGAGAAAGTGTATTGGCATTCCTCTTGCAAGTTAAATCCCATGTCAACCACTTCTATATATCGATATGCTAGTCGAAGACACCAATACCGTAGTACTGATGTGAGGGACCATGGATGACCTTAGAATTCGACTCGATTCAATTTATATGCATTATATGGCGGAGTACCGATACATCGAGAGCATAAACGTGTGTGTACCTAGATTTTTAGTGAATTAACACCTGTTATAGGGTCAATTTTTTCTAATTCAAGTTTAAATCGAATCAAGTTTTATAGAGGATTAAAATCGAATTAGATTTGAATATGAAATAAGCATATCCATAAACTTTATTCGAATGCGGAATGCCTACACGCAAACTCAACTCCGAACTTTTTTAGCTAGCATTGTTCTGGAATCTATCTGTGGAACCCCTAGAATTGATGCATTTTTACAATGATTGCAACATAAGCAAAATAAAAGATGAAATGAATGGATCTGAAATGCAGGCAATAATATCAAGAGTTATAGGAGCTCTCACCGCCAGCCTCGACGGTTCAGGCATAGATTAGTATCCGATCATGATCTCCCGGTTAACCTATCCTGCATCAGGAAGAAAGCCTTTTGCTTAGGGAAGGGGAAAAAATAAGCATATGCAACTTGATTCTCAATGGAAATATTAACCACCATTCAAAATATATATACCAATTCATGCCTCTTCTGGAAACGGATTCTCGTTACTGCATCATCGACTGCTTTTAACGATGTTTAATCGTGTTTCCTTACCTTATTCCTAGGATCTCGTCAACAAATCCTCCTCCTCACATTACATCATCTTTAAATTAACAAACATCTGCAGCCAGCATTACTTTGTCAAGTGATTGACCACTTACCTGATCCGACATCAGTAGTCGATCACCTCTGCTTCAACTTCCTCATTTTCAATTTCAGCAGTGGTATAGGTGAGAGCACGCTGTAGTTTCTTCGGACAAAATATCTCAACCTCTGCCACGTATGTGGCGGTAACAGGGCGATGACAGAAAGTGTAAGCTCACTCCTGTAACTCAGTTGCCTCAATCCTTTACCATATTGAAGGATGCGGTCACACCTGAAAGAAGAGGTGCATTAAAAAAAATTCACCAGACAAACAAACAGCAAAAGGATGGATCATAAATCTTATAATCTTCTTTAAGCATACCATGCAGGAATTCGTCTCCCGACCTTGGGATCTTCTCCGTAGCATTTCTCTGAATTTAACTCATATTTGTATGTCGGTGCAAAATTTAAATCACCCTCAGTCCATCCATCAAATGTACGACCTTTTCGCAATTCTTGCACAAGCTGACATGATAAGTTAAGAAAATGTAGCATCCTATCAACTGCCTTCAAGTTCATAATTGATAAGGGAACTGCAATGACCTAGACTTTGTGACTGACTAAACTACCTGGTCTCTCGCAGTCAGCTTGGACCACTCCCTCTTGGCGATGAGTTCTCGTGCTTTATCATATGAGAGGTTGAGACGGTAATTTAAATCACCCAGCCAAATTATTCTTCTGCTTGGAAAAACATAAATATCTCTGTTATATAATTATGTAAATGACATATGAGTAAAAAAAGTGAACGCATCCAAACAACGATTTTTTGATTCCCGAGCATGCATAATCTCATAACATAGACACAAAATAAGCTTAAAATGTATCTTTCTCCTAAGATACCGTTTATAGGGCTAGTTTCCAATTTTTTTTTATGGATGACTAGTATTCAAATTACTCCTTATATAAGGGCCCCAAATCCCAATAACCAAACACGTTCCAAATGCATTATTCAACAGCTACAATGATAGATGAATAAATAACCACAGATTCAGACCGCAAGTAGATATCAAAGTATACTCACTCATGATCATGAATGATTTTGGGAAGTCCAATTGCAGAACGAGAACGAAAATGAGTTCGCCTAAGTATTTCATGCACATCATAGTTTCTTTTATGTTCGTCTCCATCTTTTTCACCTGATGTCAGGTGAGTGCATTGTTATGACCCTCAAGAAATAGAGAAGAAAATAGAAGAAGAAGAAGAGAAGAAAAGATAGAGAGTAGACGAGAGAATATAGATTCAAGAGAAGAAAAAGTTCATTCTTTTCACACGTGAAAACTATATTCTGCAGTACATGGTTATTTAATCACAATACACTAGGTTTCCTCCTATTTTGGCTTGGGCTTATCCTAAGGCCCTTGTTTCCCTTCCTTTTCTTCCTGTTAATTTTCCCATGTGAGTCACATGCTCCCCTTTTAATTTCTCTTCATCAGAATTTCCTAATTCACTACGTGCAATCCCTAACTCAATCCTTAATTCATTTTCTAAATCCCCAATGCCCTTTGCTTCATGCTTCTCCTCCTCTCTCCCAATCGTGACAATTCCTCCCCTTTAGACAATCCTTGTCCCCAAGGATCAAAGTATCGAATTTGTGATAGCAAGACCACAAAAATCCTTCCAAGTTGCAAAAGAAGGAAGTCCATCCCAACTAATTAGCCATTACTTGTAACCAATAACACCCAATATCACATGGTTAAAATGATCCCTAGGATGCACCCTCGAAACATGTCCCAATCTCATCAATTCAACATTGGCTAAAATCACTTGTGCAGTCTATTTAGCCAACTTATTCGCATTGTTCTTCAACTCAGTAGCCAAAGCCGCACCCCTTTGAGTCTCCAACTTCTGCCTCCAATCAACACCAGAGTACTTGGGATCAAACTCATTAAGTGCATTCAAAGTAAGGAAAGACATCTGGTTATTAACATCAACAACACTCTGAATCTCACACCGAGCATCTAACTGCATATCATTATCAAGCTTCCACCTTCTATATCTATACGCAACAGAAGCCACTTCGTCGCCTTCATTGACAAACGGATTTAGCTCATCGAAACTAACCTTATTCCATGCCTAACTAAAAGCTTCTTTGAAAACTTCTGATTTATATATGCAGCTTCAACGCCCAAGGAATAAGCCGAGTTAATATTATCTTTAACTTCAAGTAATGGCTCCTGAGATGTCTCGAGGACAATTTTCAGTCTAGTCTCTTCATGGAGAAACACTAAGCCTCTAGCTATTCCAACACAAATCTTTTGCCGAGTATGCCAATCCAGATTTATTCGAGAGTTTTCTGGTCCAAACAAAGCCCGAGAAAGGCTATTATTTTCCAAGTACTCGTATACTAGCAACAGTTGATTCCCTTTGATACAGCATCCGTAAAGTTTCACAAGATTGGGATGCTGCAAGTATGAAATCATGCCCATCTCATTTAAGAATTCACGGTTTCCCTAACTCGACTTTGAAGGGAGCTGCTTGACAGCGATTATTGTTCCATCGGCTAGCTGACCCTTGTAAACAGGTCCAAATCCACCTTCACCAATCTTGTTTCCAGAATCAAAGTTGTTAGTTGCCGCCATTATCTGCTTTAAGGTGAAAGAAACTGTTTACAGATCCAGTCCCTTGAGATCTTGTTCTCTCTGGCTCTGGCTTTAAAATAGTATCTCCAGAAGAGAATCCCAGATGCCAAGAATATGAGAACTGATCCTACAACACCAATGACAATTGGGAAAGTCTTTGTTTTCTTCTCCTCATGCTTGGGTCTGAAATTGGGATCGACTAAGATGCCTGATATGAGTGGGCCATGGACTCCTCGAACAGGAATTGCTTGAGTGCTTTTTCCATCCCAGTAAAAGCGGATCTCTAGTTCACCATTTGTTACATTGGCATTATAGTGTTTCGTTAGCGGAGTAAGAATCCCAACAGCTTCAGCTTCTATATTGAAGTCTTCTTCAACCAGCTGATCCCGAATATAAATGTTGAAAATTCGCCTCCCAAGTCTTCCATATCTCGTGCTATTGGTGATTTCAATCTCCGCAAAGTGTAATCTCACTGAATAGCTTTCATTCTCTAAGTAATATCGATAATAAGTAATGGAAAGTGGAGATACACGCGCTGTAGCATACAACTGGTTAGACATGTTTGCTGTCCGCTAAACATAACGCGACGCAACATTCAGTTCATCATTGTAGTCCCTGAAGTCTCCAGTGCTACTAAAACCCCAGTTGTCGCCATTCTCATATAATGTGTTATGATTTAACCCACTCGGCTCCAGAAGCGGAGTGGCACTTAGTATTTAAACAGAGGAGTGCAAATATGTATCCCCATTCTTTCCTGACCCCAAAAATGAAACATTAAAACGTTGGTATTGTTGATTCACAGGAACACTCTAGGAGCCTTTAATACGGCTAGTTACAATTGCAACTAACCCAGTCAACACATTCTTCATGTTCACCTCTGGATGCATGCCATTTTGTATTGAACTACGAAAATCATCACCAGAATCATATCCTTCGTCAATAAAATCATCACTCACCCAAAAACTGATAAACATAGTCATTTTTCATCGACTTTGGGCCAAATGTGACAATACTCTTGTCTTGGGGCTCAGTCCAAACAAATAACCTATTCCATCTCATCAACAAAAGCCGAAACACATAAGGATCAAAGATTGAGATATGTTCACTGACATTCATAAACACCCTGAAATAATTTTCTCTAAACATCGATTGAACTATAGAATTCAGGTTATTTGAATTACCAGACTTTTGGCACTGTGGAAACTGATTCACATTTACTATAGAATTCAGGTTATTTTGTTAGTCCAAACTGATGTCAGGTGAGTGCATATAAAACAAAAAAGTGTTTGATATATGGACATGCTGACTGATACTGATCCCTGGAAAAAATAAAATGAATAACAATATTATCAAAAGCTTGAAGTTTTGACAAAAAAATATAGTATCATGGTTCCGATAAATTGCTTTAAAGATTATCCCCCATGAGCAAAATTTACAAGATACGGGAAGAAAAAAAAATCAGCATGACTCGTAGATACATGTTGAGAATTATCGTAACCATACTTTCTCTTGAACTTGTGTTTCATTTGTATTACCAATTGACCACACATATCCTAGACATAGAGAGATTGGCAACTTGATTGGAGTAACCCTGGTTCAGTTATCAGTGGCAGAACTATTGCATTGCTATCAGATCTTTAGAATGTCACAGAGCAGGGTTTTTTTGTGGGCTTCAATCTGAGATTGCTTAAATGTGGGTTCTTGCATTAACTCCTTTGGGATATCTAAGTACCTACCATCATGAGTCATTTGTTGATGCATAGTATCACCTAAATCACAAATGAACTTTGTTGCTCGAACTCTTTATTTTTCATAGAAGTACCCATGTCCGACACTTGGATACTGTCATACTGGGATAACCTCCAAATATGTAAAAAACTTCAAATCTAACTATACCTGTGTCGAATACATACCTATGTTCAACACTTACACCAGAGTCCGAGTAACCGCTAGTGAAAAGGGCAGATGTAGCAACTGCTATCTTATAACTCATTCCTTCTCACTAAAAAATGACTCATCACCACCGCATTGGCTACATTAACTACCTTCCACCTCCCTCCAGGTTCATGTCTCAATCACATATTTCAAGTACGTAATACTAATGTGATTCCCACCAAAACGGGTCAAGTGAAAAAGGGCTGTCCTGTATACCCCGTTGTAGCATTATCTCATCACTCATTAAGGCCCTAATCGTGAGTGGCCCTGGGATGGTGGGGATTTATTCTCAATGCTCCGACACTACTGAATTTGGCCCTATAAGGACTCTTTAAAATTATCAATAAAGGGGATCTAATCTTCCTTAAATATATGTTAGCTTACTAAATCCTCCTATTTGCCTCTGCTGGTTAGATCATTTAACATCTGAAAAGAATGCCATCATTCTTGCCAAAGTGTACAATCTAAAAAAATCAAGAATCTACCATTACTAGAAGGGAACAGAAACAGACCTTGTTACCAATGTAGCCCATTACACCAACACCAACAGTAGACACCTTCAAGTTCTGAATATGTCTGAGCAAACTCCTACGGACCCATATAGTGAGGAAGATTCCTACCATCTGCTTGCTAACTATTCTTACATATGATGATCTTTTCCGCTTCATAAGGGATTCCAGGTCAAGTTCTGCAAGCAAAGCTATCCCTGATGGCATGTCATTTATGGACTAGAAGGAACTATATGTCCGAAAAGACTTGGTTGTTGTGAATGGTTTGATCGATTTGAAAGAAGTTGGTCTTTCTAAAACATGCTGAGCCTGAGAGAGCAAGTTTAGTGGAGGCTCTGGCCAATTTAAACCAATCCTTTCAGTACCACTCAGAGTTCTGGTTAATTTTCTATTTTGTTCAATCCCACTAAGCATTCTAGTAAATTTTGCATTTTGTTGACTGACTGGGGCTTCCTCATTTTCAGCGTCATCCACTGTCCGCAAACAGTTAAGTCTGTCTAATCTCTTCGGAGAAGAAAATTGCCTTTGTAAATGCTGTTCTACAGCTACTGGCACGTCAAGTTTAGAACCATCATAATACTCTGAAACCCCCGAATCGAGGAACCCCATTTTGTTTTCAGCTGCAATATTGAATTCATCAAAGTCATGGGGTTCTTCATCTAATGGATAAATTTCTTCACCGATATCACTATCACTTTCAAGACATATCTCCTCTTCTAAAGTTGGGAGATCATCAAATGGCTCAAACTTTGATGGAGATGAGGGATCACTGTAGCATTTTACTTTGGTAGTTGCAGGTCGAATTCTATTGAGCGTTTCACGGATGATGTTCTCCCACTTTGGAACTGGGCTGCTATCTTCAGCACCGAATATATTCCCAGCATTTAATGGTACTATCTCCTGAAGACTGAAACATATAGGAATTATCATATTTTGAGATGAACATGTATAGCAGAAAATCAAATTCAGGAATAATTTCTAAAAGCAAGATGACCATATTTTGAGTTGACGTGTATGATACAGGGGTTTTAAGCTCGAGATGATACAAAAAATATGGAAGCGACCAAAAAACTTTCCAGGAAAACGTTGCCTGTGATTACAGTAAGAGTAGGAACGAAACCTAGAATCAAAATGTACAACCAGAAAATGCAGAAATTTAAGAGATGTCAGTAAAATACTTACCCAAACGCATAGATGTCAGCAGGGTCATTCATATCTATCCACTCATCAATATCTAGGTCATTAGGTGGAACCTTACCTCCAACATTCCACGTACCAACGCATATTCTGTTAAATGAAAAGGACAAAATACAATGTTTCAGCAACAAACTTTATAACAACCAAACTCCTTTGAGCCATCAAACTACCACAACTCGTTTGAGATTTTTATATGCAGTCAACAATGGAGAGGCAGTGCACCTTATGTCCTTTGAGTCTATGTATTGTGCTCTAAAAGTCTCCGACTTTCATCTCCTTCTTACCCTTGGAATATCCTCTAAGCCCAAAAAGAGGGAAAAGGGAATTTGAGTATGCAAAGAAATCATAAGAGAAATTCACCACACTCCATGAATTGGAGATTCATACAAGCCTCAAAATATTGCATTTCAGAATTCCAACATCAAGTCTCTTGTTGCAGGGATATTTGATTAGAACACTAATAGTTTGGTTAAATCGAAAATCAATAGAAGCAAGTTAGTTCGGTTTAGTTAATTATTCAGTTGGATTAATGGTTAAACATTTTAAATTCTAGTTAATTCGGTTAACAATTGTTAGGTTTGGTTAATAACCAACTTATCATTTGAACACCCCAAAGCAGACTAAAAATTTTCCACCTGAAAATTGCAGTGATAAACTGTATCTAACTAATTAGTTTAACAGCACTTGAAAGGTAATTTGGTTGCAAACAACAGGGTTATAAGGTAAAGTTAAAAAAATTTTGAACTCTTAAAATACACGCCTAGTCAGATGCTATAGATAAATTCATTGTTAGGTGGTCCTCAGTTATATTTAAGTATTTTTGGAAGTGCACATCCACATAGGTAGCATACAATTGGAAGGAAAAGCGAGATGAAAGATACACCCCCCAAAAAATATGAATAACTCTATCATGTTGATGAATTCTCCATCAATCAAACAAAATAAATAAAAATTTCATTCGCACTTAATTCCATTGTCTTAATCTAGCCAGCCTCATCAACCGTGCTTCATGAGAAGCACCACTACACATGCAAATAATGAAAGGAGCTGTACTCGTGGGCCATGGAATGATTGTATCTTCACTCAATACTAATTATATTGAATAATCTTTCTACTAAGTCATCAACTCTCTTATGTTGAAAAGAAATCTCAATCCCAATATCGCAACTATCCCAATTTGGCTGCTTTACGAACCCAGCTGATCATAAAAATGATTTCTGAACTCCATCAAATCCCCAATGTACGACCCAAATTTTTGGACTAGATAAAGATAATCCACGTGTACTGCAAATTCTTCCTATAGAAACTTCAATTTCCAAACTTTCCTATTAAAACGAAAATGGCCATACTCAAGTCTCAGGCTTCAACAAATAGAAGATGACTAGCTTACACCTCAATGATATAGCAAAATGAAAACGATGACGTTATTAAGGGATTTTAATCATTACCATTTAGATCAAACTGAGGCTCCTCCTCTCTGCTCTCCTAAACCTTGATTCTCTGCCATGGCTGCATTCAAAGTATTCTGCAAAACCAATCCACGTAGCCAGAAAATAATCGTTAACAACTCAACGGGACATAAAAAGCACCCAAAAGCTCAAACTTCCTTTTAATATAAGAATCGGAAAATCCAATATTTGAAGGAAAATGGTGAAAATTACCTTCGGATCCAGAATCAGAACTAATGTCGTCTTCATCCTCAGTATGCAGGAACAACCAAAAAAGCAGATTTCAGCCCAAATTCTCTGCAAGTTCTCTATTAGATATCCCATTTTTTTTTAAAAAAAAGGCTCAGATACAGAAAAAATACCTCTGGCTGGTGCTTTGAACTCTGCTTCATTGCTGTATATCCAAAAATAAGTAAAAGAAATGGAGAAAAGCAATTTATCGTTTCCTTGTTCTCTTGCTTGTCATCTCTTCTTTTTCTTCCTTTGATTATCTCTGACGCTCTGAGAGTTTCGGGCGTCGTCGGAGGATGGACACCTATAAAGAACATCAATGACCCACATGTGACCCAGATCACGGAGTTCGCCGTCGTTGAGTATAATAAGCAGTCCAAGGCAAGCTTAAAGTTGGCGGCAATAGCCAGGTGACTTCGGGGATGACTTATCGGCTGTTTTTGAAGGCGGGCGATGGAACCGTGATCAATGAATACCGAGCAATCGTGTGGGAGCAAGTGCAACCGGATCTTAATTTGATTGATAAACACAAAATATTACATTTTTGCATCTCTTAATATTTTATGTCGCAGTGATTTGAGAATAAAATTTTATATTTATTGTCTGTCGCACATTTATATGTAATTAGTTGGCAAAACTTTCGAGATAATGTTTTGAAAGAAATTAATCCACGAGTTAATGCACTCTCAAGATTAATTGTTGAAATAGGGTGAAATTCACAGTGTTGGCCGTAGGTCGTCATGCACTCCAGGCGACCTTGTAGGTCGCCATGCACTCCGGGCGACCTACCCTTGCTCAAACAGAGAGAATAAACGTGAGAATGAACGTGTTGCATGGCACATGCACCCAACACATAGGTCGCCATGCCCTCCGGGCGACCTTGTAGGTCGCCATGCACTCCGGGCGACCTACCCTCGCTCGGTTGCCTTCGGATGCTCTCTGATGGTCTCGGTCGGATGGTCTCGGATGCCCAGCGTGTTGGGACGTGCATGGCACATGCAATCTCTTGTAGGTCACCGGGAAGACATGGCGACCTAGTAGGTCTCCCGGAAAGCATGGCGACCAACGGCCAACACTATGGATTTCACCTTATTTGAGCAATTAATATTGGAGGTGCTTTATCTCGTGAATTAATTTTTTCCAGAACATTATCTCGAAAGTTTTGTCGTAATTAGTTATTCAAATAATAATTATTTTATAAATAAATTTTAATTTTAAAAATAATTTAATAATAAAAATCAAATACATTGAGAAATTGTTGACACAGATCTTGATTTTTCCTTGAAGAAAGCATAGGACTTCATTTGAGAAACATCTTTAATATATAGTTTAATAAATCTATTAATTAATCAAATTAATTAAAATTTATGAAATCAAAGCCGTCAATCTTGGATTTATTAAGTACCAAATCAATCAATCTTTACCTTTGACTCTTTTTGAAGTTTGAAATGATAGGTACCTGTCTTTCAGCTACTGTTGCTTTGAATATATAGTTTTCTCTACATTTTTTATGACCCCTAAATTAATCATTTATTCTGTTATTATTTAAATTAATTAAAAAAATTATGGTAAAATGTTTGTAAAAGAAAAGTATAAATACATACATGAAAATATAAATATTTTTCTTTGTTTCGTGTTACTCTCTAAACTTGTAACAAAAATTCAATAAAAAGAAGAAGGTAAAACTAAAATATATCACTTATATATTTAAAATATTATTTCTAATGTTAATTTTAAAAAATACAAAATAAATATTAAATTCTAATTTTTTTAAATGAATACACATTATTAACTGTTGTTAAAAAATAATAATTAATGAACGATAATTCATTTAATCCCTCAATTGTAATTAAAATTTTATTTTTATATTTTTAAAAAATTAATTTTAAAAGTTAAGAAAATTTTCAAAAATATATGAAATTTATAATTTTTAAACTATAAAATATTTCTTTTTATTATTATCATCACCATCATCATTTTAAAAAATAAATACTAGTTCTAAAACTTTTATAAAATTATTCATATTTTAAATTACTTACCCTCAAAGTTTTCCTAGACTAGACTATACGTATATGATTTTGAAATGGTCAAAAAGACATTAAAAAGTGTCAAGTGGTAATTGGTAAACATAACTAGATTATGTAATTTCATGTAAAAACCAAAATTTGTCGAGTTATAAAATAATTTGCAAAAATATATTTAAAGATTTTAATGCAGAAATATTTTTTTAAAAAAAATATGAAAGAAAATTGACAATTTTTACATAAATATCACCTTAACATAAATTAATTACCTGTCAAACATTATTTCAGCAAATTTTACAAATTTAGCACCAATTTCATAAAAGCTCGGATGATGATCTGGGCCTTATCTCACGTGACACCATGTCAGCTTAAGGCACGAATCATGCAGAGAGTATTAAATCTTTAATATTTTCTCCAACAGTATCTAACATTTAAATAAAAATATTAATGATTTTTCGGTAAATACGTCCTTTGTTAATTCACGTAATTATTGCTTTCTTTTCTTTTTCAAATAGTGAAATGTAACTTATTATTATTATATTACCATTTTAAAAATTAATTGTACCACGCATCTTTGAATTTGAATTTGAATTTTAAAGTGTAAAATGCATAAATAGTCTCCAAGATATTAATTTATTAAGTCTCTTAATTATTAAAAATTATAAAATTTATAAAATAATCCTCTGATTATAGGATGTTACTTTGTTTAGTTTCTCAACTATTAAAACTTATAAAATGGTTATCACTACAGGATGTTACTTTGTTTAATCCATCGACTATTAAAAGTTATAAAATGATCATCTGCCTATTCGTATGTTACAAACTTGTCCTTTTTTGTTAGAAAGTAGACGGTCGTTTGAACCGTGCGTTAACATAATGACTGAGATATGATAGTTGTTTGAGATTTTAGGATCTAATTTTATTATATTACAGTCAGTAGGTTAATGTTAAACTCAAATCATCGTTAATTTTTCAACGGAAAAGGACGAGTTTGGAACATGTGAATAGGTGAATGACCATTTTGTAACTTTTAATAGTCAATGGACTCAACAAAGCAACATATATAGTCGGGGATCATTTTGTAACTTTTAATAATCAAATGACTCAACAAAGCATCACCCTATAATCGGGGGACTATTTGTATACTTTACCAAATTTTAAACTAATTATAAAAAAAAATTAACATTTCATTTTCAGTTTATATTGATATCCACCTGTTAAATACTTCAAATTCTTTCTCAAATTATTACCTTTATTTTGGTCCTTCAACTTTTGAACATTCTAATAACATCCCAAAATCATTCAAAAGTTTGAAGACCGAAATGATGGTCATAGCTTAGGGAAGAGTTTAAATAGTTGATGCTTTATCTTTCGAGAATGAGGAAAGTCTGTATGCAAATTAGAAGTGGTTCAGATTCGAAAGAGAGGCTGAATACATTCGAGTTTTAAGGTTCGGATGCTGGGATATTAAAAAAGGGAGGACTTGAGTCTTACTGCCCCGACTGCATGTGAAATCTAGACGATGATCTATGGAAGAGAAGCTTACATATTTGGGCGTTCTGTTGGAACTAGAGAAATATTTCCTTCCCTGCATTCTACTTCAGATCACCAAGGCAATCAAATCCGCTATCGATACATCAACATGATCTCTATTGTTCAAATGTTGTACGAATATTCGTATCGAGATTCTTTGTTTTCGTGGTTACGAATGCTTGCCTACTCGAATTCGATTATGGAAGAAAAACTGAAAAGAACATAAACAATGGTCGATGTAGAGAACCAAGCTCACTAGAAATGTTGAAGACGACATTAGAGATAGAAGATTAGATGATGAGAGGGAGAAGGAAAGGAGACTCGACAAGCAGGGTCGAAGTAATACTAAAAGAGAAAATAACCTCAGTGACCAAAAATCCCATATAATATACGATTTTAACCAACTTTTTCTGGTTTTGCCAAAATAACCAACAAAATCGCAATGCGATCGCTAATTCGCAACGCGATCTCCATTATCGCAAATCAGTTTCCAGATTCGCAACGCGATTATGACAATCGCAATGCGATTTTCCAATTTTGCGTTGCGATTTTCCCAATTCGCAATGCGAATAAGTAAATCGCAATGCGAATTTGGAAAATCGCAATGCGATACTGACTATCGCAATGTAATTTTCCTAATTCGCATTGCGATTTACGTATTCGCGTTGCGATTTTCATAATTCGCAATACGAATACGTAAATCGCAACGCGATTAAGTAAATCGCAATGCGAATTAGGAAAATCGCAATGCGAATACGTAAATCGCAATGCGAATACGTAAATCGCAATGCGAATCTTACTATCGCAATGCGATTTACATAGCGTCATTCGTATTAACGCGTATTTTTTTTTCAAATTCCAAACACGAATTTTTTCTTAATATATCGGAAACTGAACCGTCCACAGTAATCGCAACTCATAACCTCAAACCTAAAATCACAACACTCAGTCCCATCTCCATCTCTCACTCTCTACGGCGAAATTCGTCCCTATCTCCGAAGATTTCCGTCCCCATCGCCGGCGAAATCCCTCACAACCATTCACAGTCAGAAATCCCTCACAATCATTCAGAAATGGAAAATCAACCTCCGAGGGTTAGTTTTTTTTTTATTTTTTTTTTGAAATTTTTGCATTATTTTAGGTTTTTCATATTGAGATTGATGATAAGTTTACTGGTAATTTCAATAATAGATTAACCATTTCACTTATTTTTCTTATTAAATTCATTCGATTGCTGCCAATACTGCTAAACTGTTTAGCATGTGAAGTTAGTATTTGTCTTTGTTTTGTCTTTTGGTTGAAGTAATGCAGAAGAAGAATAGTTTCGAGAATGAAAATCGCAACGCGGAAATAACTATCGCAACGAGAGAATCGCAACGCGAAATGAAAATCACAACGCGAAACCAAAATCGCGTTGCGATTCTCTCGTTGCGATTTTCATTTCGCGTTGCGATAGTCATTTCGCGTTGCAATTCTCTCGTTGCGATAGTCATTTCCGCGTTGCGATTTTCATTATCTCGTTGCGATTTTCATTTCAACCAAAAGACAAAACACTGTTGCAAATTTTAGTTTCAAGAATAAACTACTATTTATGTTTATTGTTTTTGGTATATCTTCACAGTGTAGTTTTTGGTATATCTAACTTGGTATGTTTATTGTTTTGTAGAAATTTTTTCGGCTTCATTGACATTAAGGAATAAAGTTAGCCTAGCACTACAATTGCTTCGAAGCTTTCACCTGCACAAAGAAAATTGTTTGAGGAAACCTGCTTCGGGCCATGGCTGAGAGTACAGCATCCGGGTGGAGATGCTAATTTGACCCATTTGTGGCTTCAGACCATGACTATCGATCTACCCGACAGTATACAACGTGGTGAGAAAGAGATATGGTTTCATTTTCCATCGGCGTATACTTGTTTTGGGCGGAAGGAGTTCTGTTTAATCACTGGTCTACGATTCGGACACGATGATGTAGGCCGGTACACTTGTCATATCACCCGCCCATCATGGTTATCCAGGGTTTTTCCTGATGAGTCAATAGAAAGCCGAACTTACACGCGACGACATGAAGAAATTGTTTAATAAGAAAGATGGTTTTTACTCGGATGAATGACGTCGATGTTGTCCGAGTATGCCTTCTACTACTTTTGTATGCCGGCTTTTTAGGCAGAGAGGCCAGACAACCTATTCCTCAGGAGCTAATATTATTGGTAGAGGACCTAAATGCATGGAATCTGTTTCCGTGGGGTTCGTATATATGGAAAGCTACCTGGACTAAGTTGTCGTCTGCCTTTGATGACCGCAAAAGTTTGCGGGGCGATGGGTCAAAATACACTTTGTCAGGCTTTGTTTGGGCCTTTAAGGTAAGAATTTCTATATAATGTTTTCAAAATTATAATTAATTATTTAACAATTACTAATGTTTGTTATTATATTGTTTGTAGATTTGGATATTCGAGGCTTTCCCCAGCATGCGGACATATGCATTAAAAACCTCAAATGATATTCCTATGGCTATTTTCTGGAAGAGGAAAAGTTTGTTGGATTGGGAAGACTTAATACCATATGCGACAATAATAATGTAAGTTAACACAAATACTATCATATATAAACAGTTATTAATAGTAGACGTTTAACTTTGTTTGAGTTTTTATATTTTTAGGAGGCCAACATTCCATTAATGAGACTGACACCCATGGAGGCTGAGCTTGCCACTGATTGGTGGCAAGCTAGTCAGCATTTTCTTGATGGCACGAATGATGAGCAACCTCTACTTCCTCCACTTCGAGAGCCATCACCTCACCCAGAGCCATCACCTGATCGATCCGACTATACACCTCTACAACGAGAGCCATCACCTATCTCGTCACATCATCGAGCCTCTTCTCCCATCACCATGATAGGCGACCGGCAAAGATGCCACGACTTCTAACTCCCTGTTCTCCACCTCCACCTCCACGGGATGAGTCAAGGGAGTTACGTGATGAGGTCAATGCCTTGCGTGAGGAGATCGGTACTCTACGCGATAACGATGGTGCATGGCGTGTGGAGGTGTATACTTTACGTGGTGAGGTTGCCGCTCTACGTGAGATGGTAGTATCGTTGTAGAATGAGGTTCATACTCTACGCAACGAGGTAAGTTTAAGATTTTCCATATTTAACTTGATGATAAATTTACTCGTAATTTCACTTAAATTAACCATTTCACTTAGATTGCTTAGTAAATTTATTCGGTTGCTGCCAATACTGCTAAACTGTTTATTAACACTGTGAAGTTAGTATTTGTCTTTTTGTTTTGTCTTTTGGTTGAAGTAAATTTATTCGGTTGCTGCCAATTCTGCTAAACTGTGTATTCTTTAACACTGTGAAGTTAGTATTTGTCTTTGTTTTGTCTTTTGGTTGAAAGTTTGAAATATATTTGTCTTTGTTTTTACTGTTTAAATATCATGTCTATTTATTTACTGATATTTGTATTTAATTATTTAGCTGACCGATAAGGTGGATATTTTACGTCGGGTTTTTCTTGCACGACAGAGTTCACGCATCAGACGGCGTGCACGTGCTATTAAGTCTCCGTATACCTCAATAGTGCGAAGACACCGCAAGAAGAAGCCTGACTCGCCTGTCATCCCTCAAGAGTCCACTCCTATCGTTGAAGAGGCCCCTATCATTCCTCGAGCGTCCCCTCCCACCGTTCAAGAGGCCACTGTCATCGTTGAAGAGGTCCCTCCCACCATTCAAGAGCCCGATTCACATGGCGTCATATGTAGGATTCTTGAGAACCCTCTGACGTGTCAGACATGATGGATTCAAGTTGGCTCTCGTATGAGTTACCGACCAGTACCATACCGGTATCTGAAGTGGAGAGGAAACAACTACCGGACACAATTCTGGATAACACCCTTTGGGCTAAGACCGCAGTTGATTTTTATCTACATGAGCGGAGCCAGGGGTGTTTCACTGACATATGCAAGCTCAACGATGATATCTATTTGTTGCTTGATCGGTCTTGGTGGGGCGTATTATTAGGGGTCGAAGACAATGGCTATTTCGATGGAGGGGTAAGTCTTATATTTTTCTTATATTTTAATTTGATTATTTTTTTTAAATTTATGTAAGTTACTAATATATGTCTTTTTTTGTAAAACATCATATCGATGTGTGGGTGTCACGTCTTCTAATAATTAGGAAACTTAAGGAAAATAAAAGAAATACACGATATACAATTATGCCGACGTCTTTTAACTCCGTTCACTTGAAGAATCAACGAGATGAATCATTTGCGTTGGGCAATGGACAAGCTAAACTTTATCCTGCATGGTGGGAGGTCGATAAGGTTAGTGTTTATTTTAGATTGAGTTTAAAGGTATTCATAAATAAATGCGCAAATGAATGAATTATTACTTATGATTGCAGGTGTTTATCCCTGTTTTGGAACGTAAACATTGGCTTCTCGTCGAGCTTCAGATCCCATCCCTTAAGGCAATAGTATATGACAGCATGATAAATTACATATCATTGGCTGATTTAAGAGATATTATTAAGGGATGGAGCTCTCATTTGGCTAAATTCTTGGATGCGATAAATTATTGGACTCGTTCTGGAAACAAGAAGCCAAAGAAGCTCAATATTACAGTTAGCAGAGACGAGACCGCACTACAATAAACGAAAGGACCCAGAGGGGATTGTGGTCCTCTCGTATGCTTGGCGTTGGACCGTTTGATTACATGAAGTATAAAGTATCTACCTCCCACCGATAGAGATAGAGCTGCAGTATGCTTGTGGTTTCGGCATTATATGGCTAGATCGATATATACGAGACGCTGCCTACCTGCATCCGCGTTATAAAAATGTCCATAAATAATTGGTATGTTTATAGGCTTGTGGTTTGAAAATGTTTGGTTAAGTACCTAGAATTCAATAATTTGTTGTTTGTAGGTTTTAGATGTGTAGAAAGTGTTGTTTGAGCAAATGTTTGGTTTATGCAGGTTAATCTCAGAAGTGATCTGCGTGAAAGATGATGTATGGCTGCAAAAGTTGATTCAATAGTAGATGAGGAAATAAGAATTATTGATTATTTTTTGATTGTTTAATTGATTTGTAAAAGGTGATTTGTAAAAGTTGATTTGTTTAATTGATGTTAACATAATTCTTATTTGTGCTTGTTTAATTGATTGAAATGTAATGGTTGATTTTGTTGATTTCAATCTGCATTATGTTGAAGGCAAAAATTACTATCGCAATGCGAAATGAAAATCGCAACGATATAATCGCAATGCGAAATGAAAATCACAACGAGAGAATCACAATGCGAAATGAAAATCGCAACGCGAAACTAAAATCGCAACACGAAACTAAATTCGCGATGCGATTTTCATTTCGCTTTGCGATTTCCTCGTTGCGATTTTCATTTCGCATTGCGATTCTCTCGTTGCGATTTTCATTTCGCATTGCAATTATCTCGTTGCGATTTTCATTTCGCATTGCGATAGTAATTTCCGCATTGCGATAGACATTAAGATGATTGCGAATGTCATTTCCGTGTTGCGATAGTCAAATGATTGCCTATTAAGTGATAACAACTGAACAAATCATAGCAATTTTCAAACTCAAGTTACTAATACATGCCTAACTGAAAATGTTAAAAGTTCACACATAAAATCTACATAATACAACGTTTGCATTTAAAAATCACCTAAGTTAACAGTCCCAAAAGGTGAAGCCATTTGTGATTGGGATTTTAAAGATGATTGCGATTTTGATTGCCTTTTTCTTGACACCATATGAGCTTTGGATTTTGATGATGATCCATATTTTGGTAGAGGAAAAGATGATTGTGATGGCACTGGTTATCCACATGTCAACCTTGTATGACCACTTTCCTTGCACCGACTACATGTCGATCTCTTCTTCTCTTCACCCTTAGACGGTATACGATCGTGACTTTTTGGTCGGCCATGTAGCCTTCTGTCCATGGCTGGTGGAAAAACTGTTTGTAAGTCATTTGGTATGTCCCACTCAGAAGGATGTGGAATAGGGTAGACAATCTCGGCATAAGTCTGTCGATATACTTCTGTAGTGTAGCAATCCATAGCGTATGTGCTTGAATTATCTTGGTTTAGATGAAGAGCAACTTTTATAACATGGCCACACGGATAACCAGATGTTTGCCATTTCATACAACTACATGTCCTTGCATTTAGATCGACAAGCCCATTTAAGTTATTATCCAGTACTTCAAACAAAGTGTTTGAACATGGTTCAACTCTCCATGACGTTGACTTCACAACACGTTTCATTATCTTTTTTTCAGTCCATGGTGTAACACGATGTTCCAATGTTCCTGTAAATTTAAATAAATAATACTTAGTAAAATATATGATAAGTTACGAATTCAAAGAAATAATACCTGCATGGTTTCTTTTCTTGTAGTACCACTGTTGAATAGAGGCTCGAAAAAACTCCATTAACATAGTAATGGGTAATTTCCGGGAATGACGACTTAGAGCGTTGATTGATTCTGCACTATTAGACGTCATGAAACCATATCTTGCTCCAAGTTGATGTACTCTTGACCATCTTTCAAACCCGACATCTTCTAGTGTTTGAGCACACTGAGGCAAAACACGTCTTAAACAGTTTATATGCTTATTGAAATCCACTTTCCGATAAGCTTTTACAGCCTTCCAGTATGTCCATTTGTGCTCTTTTATACCAGCAGACCTTGATTTTAGATTTCTATACAAATGAACACCACAAAGTCCATGAAAAGCATCTGGGAAACACCTTCTAATAGCGTTGTCAATTGAGTTTGCCCCATCGGATATGATTGTCAGATTTCTAATAGGACCTATGCAATCCCTAAGATGCCCCATAAACCTATGCTAATAGGATACGATTTTCATTTCGCATTGCGATTTTCTCGTTGCGATAGTCAGTTTCGTGTTGCGATAGTCTGTTTTGCCTTCAACATAATGCAGATTGAAAATCAACAAATCAACTATTACATTTCAATTAATTAAACAAGCACAAATAAGAATTATGTACACACCAATTAAACAAATCAACATTTACAAATCATTTTTTACAAATCAATTAAACAATCAAAAAATATAATAATTCTTATTTCCTCATCAATTATTGAATCAATGAATCAACTTTTGCACCCGTACATCAATTTCACGCAGCTCACTTAAGGATTAACCTGCAAAAACCAAACATTTGCTCAAACAAGACTTCTACACATCTAAAACCTACAAACATCAAATTATTGAATTATAGGTACTTAACCAAACATTTTCAAACCAAAAGGAGTATATATGTTAACAAAACTTGCATTTGACTTACCAATTAACAATGGATACTTTCATAACGCGGATGCAGGTAGGCAGCGTCTAGAATATATCGCTCTAGCCATATAATGCTGAAACCACAAGCCTACTGCAGCTCTATCTCTATCGGTGGGAGGTAGAAACTCTGTGCTTCCCGTCGTCAAACGCTCCAAGCACATGATACGCGAAGACCACAATCCCCTCTGGCTCCCGGCGATTGTTGTGGCACGGTCTCGTCTCTAACAACTGTGACATTGAACTTCTTTGGCTTCTTGTGTCCAGAATGAGTCCAATAATTAATCTCATCCAAGAATTTAGCCAAATGAGAGCTCCATCCCTTAATAATATCTCTCAAATCAGACAGTGATATGTAATTTATCATGCTGTCATATACTATTATCTTCAGGGATGGAGCTGAAGTTGGACGAGAAGCCAATGACGACGTTCCAAAACAGGATAAACCCTGCAATCATAAGTAATAATTCATTTATTTGCGCACTTATTTATGAACACCTTTAAAAAATTTAAAAAATAAACACTAACCTTATCTACCTCCCACCATGCAGGATAAAGTTTAGCTTGTCCATTGCCCAATGAAAATGATTCATCTCGTTGATTCTTCAAGTGAACTGCGTGAAAAGCCGCCGGCATTATTGTATATCGCGAATATTTTTTATTTTTCCTAAGCTTCCTTATTATTAGAAGACGTGACACCCACGCATCGATATGCTGTTTTACAAAACAAAGACATATATTAGTGAATTACATTAATTTTTAAAAAAATTAATCAAAATCATATATAAGTCAAATATAAGACTTACCTCCCCATCGAAATAGCCACTGTCTTCAACCCCTAATAACACACCCCACCAAGACCGATTAAGCAACAAATACATCTCATCGTTGAGTTTGCTTATGTCAGTGTAACACCCTTGGCTGCGCTCATGTAGATAAAAATCAACTGCGGTCTTAGCCCTAAGGGTATTATCCAGAATTGTTTCCGGTAGTTGTCTCATCTCCACTTCAGATACCGGAAGGGTACTAGCCGGTAACTCATACGAGAGCCAACTCTCATCCATCATGTCCGGCAACGGTGGGGGTTTCTCAATAATTTGATATATTACCCCATGTGAATCGAGCTATGGAATGGTGGGAGGGACCTCTTCAACGATGACAGTGGCCTCTTAAACGGTGGGGGGGACTCTTGAGGGATGATAGGGGCCTCTTGAACAATTGGAGGGGACTCTTGAGGAATGACATGTGAGTCGGGCTTCTTCTTGCGGAGTCTTCACACCATTGGGGTGAACGGAGACGTAATAGCACGTGCACGCCGTCTGATGCGTGAACTCCGTCGTGCAAGGAAAACCCAACGTAAAGCATCCACCTTATCGGGCCGCTAAAAAAAATTAATACATAAATCAGTAAATAAACAGACATGATATTAAACAAAGACAAATATGTTTCAAACTTGCATTGTATTCACCCAAGTCATTATTCTATCATAGTTCACAAAATGCATCAGATAACATTCCAGAAGTAAGCACTTATATAAACATTTAAAAGGACAACATATATAAACATTCAAGAAGAAGAATAGTTTACTTTCGCAACACGAAACTTACTTTCGCAACGCGAAAATGACTATCGCAACGCGGAAATGACTATCGCAACGCGGAAATGACTATCACAATGCGAAATGAAAATCGCAACGACAAAATCGCAATGCGAAATGAAAATCGCAACGATAAAATCGCAACGCGAAACACAAATCGCATTGCGATTTTCATTTCGCGTTGCGATTTTGTCGTTGCGATTTTCATTTCGTATTGCGATTTTGTCGTTGCGATTTTCATTTCGCATTGCGATAGCCATTTCCGCGTTGCGATAGTCATTTTCGTGTTGCGAAAGTAAACTATTCTTCTTCTACAAATTGAAACTTGAATGGATTGCATTACTTCAACCAAAAGACAAAAACAAAACCAAAAACAAATACTAACAAAAACAGTTTAGCAGTATTGGCAGCAACCGAATGAATTTATTAAGCAATCTAAGTGAAATGGTTAATCTAAGTGAAATTACGAGTAAATTTATCATCAAGTTAAATATGAAAAATCTTAAACTTACCTCGTTGCGTAGAGTATGAACCTCATTCTACAACGATGCTACCATCTCACGTAGAGCGGCTACCTCACCGTGTAAAGTAGACACCTCAACACGCCATGCACCATCGTCTTTGCGTAAAGTACCGACCTCCTCACGCAAGGCATTGACCTCATCACATAACTCTCCTAACACATCCCGTGGAGGTAGAGATGGAGAACATGGAGATAAACGTCGTGGCATATTTTTCGGTCGCCTATCTTGCGGTGATGGTGGAGAAGAGGCTCGATGATGTGATAGAATAGGTGATGGCTGTCATTGTGGAGGTGTATAGTCGGGTCGATCAGGTGATGGCTCTGGGTGAGGTGATAGCTCTGGGTGAGGTGATGGCTCCCGAAGTGGAGGCTGCTCATCATCCGTGCCATCAAAAAAATGCTTACTAGCTTGCCACCAATCAGTGGCAAGCTCAGCTTCCGTGGGTGTCAGCATCTGTAATGGAGTGTTGGCCTCCTAACAATATAAAAGCTCAAACAAAGTTAAACGTGTACTAGTAATAACTTGTTTATAAACATATGGTAGTATCTATGTTAACTTACATTATTTATTGTCGTATACCGTAGTAAATCTTCCCATTGCAAGGTCCGTTTCCTCTTCCAGGAAATAGCCCTGGGAATATTATTTGAAGTTTTTATTGCATATGTCTTCATGGCGGGAAAGGCCTCAAATATCCAAATCTACAAACAATATAATAACAAACATTAGTAATTGTTAAATAATTACTTATAATTTTGGAAACATTATATAAAAATTCTTACCTTAAAGGCCCAAATAAAGCCTGTCAAAGTGTATTTGGAACCATCGCCATGCAAACTTTTTCGATCATCCAAGGCAGACGATAATTTATTCCATGTAGTTTTCCATAAATACGAGCCCCATGGAAACAGGTTCCACGCATTTAGGTCTTCTACCAATTTGATTAGATCATTCGGAATAGGTTGTCTGGCCTCTCTGCCTAAAAAGCCGGCATGCAAAAGTATTAGAAGGCATACTCGGACAACATCGACATCATCCATCCGAGTAAAACCATCTTTCTTATTCAATAATATCGTCAGGTCTTCCACGTGTAGATTCGGCCTCTCCAGCTCAGGAAAAACCCGGGATAACCATGATGGGCGTGTAATGTGTCTAGTGTACCGACCTACATCATCATGTCCGAAGCGTAGACCGGTGATTAAGCAAAACTCCTCCCGCCCAAAACGCGTATACGTCGGTGGAAAATCAAACCATATCTCTTCATCACGACGTTGTATATTATCTGGTAGATCCCTAGTCATGGTTTGAAGAAACAGGTGTGTCAACATCGCATCTCCACCGGGATGTTGTACTTTCAGCCATGGCCCGAAGCAAGTATCCTCAAACATTTTTCTTTGTGCAGGTGAAAGCTTCGACGCAATTGTTTTGGCCAGGCTGACTTTATTTCTTAAGGTCAATTGAGCCGAATAAAAGTTCTACAAAAACAATAAACATAATAAGTTAGAAATACCAAAAACTACACTGTGAAGATATACCAAAAACAATAATAAACATAAAGACTAGTAGTTTATTCTTCAAACTTAAATTTGCAACACTGTGAATTTCTTATTTGTCTTTGTTTTTTGGTTGAAGTAATGCAATTCATTCAAGTTTCAATTTGCAGAAGAAGAATAGTTTCTGAAAATGAAAATCGCAACACGAAAATGACAATCGCAACGCGAATTTGACTATCGCAACGAGAGAATAAAATCGCGTTGCGATTTTGTCGTTGCGATTTTCATTTCGCGTTGCGATTCTCGGTTGATTTAATAAGCAATCTAAGTGAAATGGTTAATCTATTATTGAAATTACCAGTGAACTTCTCATCAATTTCAATATGAAAAACCTAATAATAATGCAAAAATTTCAAAAAGAAAATAATTAAAAAAACTAACCCTCGGTGGTTGATTTTCCATTTCTGATTGTGAGGGTGGCTCTGAGAGATGGAGATAGACGGATTTCGCCGGAGATGGGAACGGATTTCGTCGGAGATGGGTGAGAGAGTGAGAGATGGAGATGGGACTGAGTTGTGATTTTAGGTTTTAGGTTATGAGTTACGATTACGGGATATACTGTGGACGGTTTAGTGTTCCAATATATTAATATTCGTGTTTGGAATTTGAAAATAAAATATGATTTGCGATACTAATGGCGCTTTGAAAATAGCATTGCGATTATGTATTATCTCATTTCGAAAGTCAGTATTGAGTTGCGAAATTAAGTATCGAGTTGCGAAAGTCAGTATCGCGTTGCGATTTTGTATTATCGCGTTGCGATTTTCCAAATTCGCATTGCGATTTTCCAAATTCGCATTGCGATTTACTTATTCGCATTGCGAATTGGGAAAATCGCAACGCAAAATTGGAAAATCGCATTGCTATAGTCATAATCGCGTTGCGAATCTGGAAACTGATTTGCGATAATGGAGATCGCGTTGCGAATTAGCGATCGCATTGCGATTTTGTTGGTCATTTTGGAAAATCCGGAAAAAGTTGGTTAAAATCGTATATTATATGGGATTTTTGGTCACTGAGGTTATTTTCTCATACTAAAATTCTCCGATTGTATATCTGAATCTCTGAACTATGGTCTAAATGTTCAGGCAAAATCAATAATTACCAGACTAGTCTGAGCATTAACTTCCAAAGAAGCCATCAACTTCCATCGACTTGCATCAGATAAAGCAACAATAAGAATGCATCATCATCTTAGATTATGCAAGTTCACAAAATTTCTAGAATAGTTTCCTCTAAATGCTACAAATTCATCATCATCATCATCAAAATCGTTATTCCTAACCATAAAACCATAACATCATAATTCATAACGCATCATTCAAAATCATATAAGCTTTAAATCAATTGTCACTTCTAAAATCACTTAAGAAGCATGGGGACGGCAAAGGAGCTCCGTTTCAAGTATCAAATATGTTTTCGGCACAGGGTATGGCTGATCGAATTCGGTGATGATCAAATCTTATCCGGGGACGTCCCCAAGGGTAATTTTGGTGATGTACCTCGGCTCGATGGCTATTCATTCCCACGGATCCATCCCCTCTTGCTCTGTTCTTGCTTCTCTTCTTGGCAGCCTTGTGTCAGTTCTTTAGAGACTTGGTCGTTTGTTCCTCGAATATTGGTTTCTTCATTTGACTCTGCAACACGACCCACGACCGTGGCGGATGAGAGCCAAAGCTAGCGGGTTTGATATCAATACAGCCTCATGTCGACGGTGAGGGTTGGGGACATAACATGGAAGCTTTTGGACGATGACCGATGACCTACATACTTTAGATCAATAAGAACCACGACAACGCAACAATTGTGGACGAGCGTTCTTGAAACAACAAATGAATGATGAGGAAAAGAAATAGGGGAGGCACGTCTGAACATTAGAATAAAGCCAGAGATTTGTGATTATAATAAAAATGGCATAATCATAGACTTAATCCTCAAATATTATAGGATTTACTAAAAAGGTTACATAATTTACAATGATTACAATTTGGTCACAAAAATAATTTAGGGATTTAGGCCAAAATTCACAAATATCAGGATTTCAATTTTTTATGAAATATAGACTTTATAAATTTTATTTTCTAATATTATAATTTACTTATGGATTTTATTTTCTATTTTTTTGTGAAATATTAACTTTATTTATGATCTTTTATATCTATTTATAATTTAATTTTTTTATATATCATACCATTTCTGTTCTCGTACTCTCTAATTTTAGACATTATCGTTTTTCGTACCCGTATCAGTGCTGTTGCGGAAGACGGTTATCGGATAGAGCAAAATCGCAACTAATAATTTGAGAAAATAAAAATAAAGATAAAAGAGACACAAAATTTACGTGGAAAACCCCTAAATAATATAGGGTAAAAAGCACGGACAACGGTAGAAAAATTTCACTATAAGAAAATAGGAATTACAACTTCTCTCGATCTACCAAGGAGAAAACAATGATAATTCTCTCTTGATAAGTAGGAGAAAACAACTCTCAAGAAACTCTCTAAATTCTCTCTAGTATTGGAAGAAAGCTAGAATGCTTTGGGATGGTTTTTGAAGCTAAATGGGCTAGGGTATTTATAGTTGAAGCTTAAGGACTAATTTGTAAATACCCTAAATTACAATGACTAAAATTGAGATTTTACTATTGTTGAAAAATTCAATAATTGCTGCATCCATTTAATTCCACCGAAAGCCACCGAATTAGCCATGTGCAAAGCCACCAAAATTTACTTTCAACAATCTCCCACTTGAAGATTTGATTGGAACAATCATATCTTCACACCATTCTTTCTACCTTGTACCTTCATGTTGCTTACGTTTCTGACAGACCACAAGAGGATCGACACCAAGTAAATTTATCAGCATTGATCGCCTTCGTCATGAAATCTGCTATGTTGTCTTTGGTATGAATATTCTACATATTTACCGTCCCTTCTTCCACATTTTCATGAATGGAATGGTATTGAACTCGTATGTGCTTTGTCCTTGAATGAAATGCTGGATTCCTTGCTAAATACAAGGTGCTTTGACTGTCACAAAACAGATAGACATACTCTTGATTGTGCCCAAGCTCCTCCAATAGCATCTTCAACCAAATTGCTTCTTTACTGGCTTATGTAGCTGCTACATATTCTACTTCTGTTGTGGACGTAGCCACAACTGACTGCAATTTTGAAACCCAACTTACAGCTCCACCAACAATTTTAAACACATATCCTATAGTAGATTTGCTTTTATCCAAATCCCCTGCATAGTCAGAATCAACATACTCATTGATAAGTAAATTTGATTCTCCGTAACATAATGCAACATTTGAGGTCCCTTTGATGTATCTCAGGATCCTCTTTACTGTATTTCAATGCTCTTTGCCTGGATTTGCCATGTACCGACTAACCACTCCCACTGCTTGTGCAATGTCTGGTCTTGTGCATATCATAGCGAACATTAAACTTCCCACTGCTGATGCATACGGTACTCAAGACATCTTTATCCTCTCTTCTTCACTGCTAGGACTCATACTGGAGGATAATTTGAAGTTAATAGGAAGAGGGGTAGAAATTGGCTTACAATTTTGCATGCTGAATTGTGACAAGATCTTTTTCAAATAATTCTTTTGTGAAAGCCAAATCTTCATATTAGTTATGTCTCGATGAATTTGCATCCCTAGAATCTTGTTTGCTGATCTCAAGTCCTTCATTTCAAATTCCCTAGCCAGTTGTGCCTTCAATTCTTCAATGTGATCTTTGTTGGGTCCTGCAACCAGCATATCATCCACATACAACAATAATATAACAAAATCGTTATCACCAGACCTCTTGAAATAAGCACAAGGGTCTGCATTAAGTCTGTTGTATCCAAGGTACATAATGTAGGAATCAAATCTCTTATACCAACACCTCGGCGCCTGCTCTAGACCATACAGAGATTTGTTCAACCTGCAAACCAAGTTCTTCTTTTCTTTTTCTTCAATACCTTCAGGCTGGAGCATGTAAATCTCTTCTTCAAGATTTCTATGAAGAAAAGTTGTTTTAACATCTAGCTGCTCTAGATGTAAATTCAATGTAGCACACATTGCCAAAACTACTCGAACTGTTGTTAGTCAAACCACAGGAGAAAATATTTCATTGAAATTAATACCTTCTTTTTGAGCATATCCTTTGACCACCAGTCTTGCACGATACCTCTCAACTTGATCGTCACCATTTCGCTTGATTTTAAAGACCCATTTGTTACCAATTGGCTTCCTTCCTTGTGGTAGTGGCACAAGGTCCCATGTATTATTTTTATGAAGGGCTTCGATTTTTTCTTGCATCGCCATCATCCACAGTGAAGCATCTGAGCTGTTTATTGCCTCCTGGTATGTTGATGGCTCACCGTCCTCTGTTAAAAGGCAGTATGCAATATTACCTTCTATAACATAATCTGAGTGCCAATTGGGACGTCTTCTCATACGATCTGATTAACGAGTTGTTGGAGCTTCAGAACTCTATGATTCTTGTTCATAATGTGCTGGTTTTGCTTCAAAAGAATCTCCTTGTTAAAACTTCTTTTCCATATGTATCTGTGTAGTCTCTGACTTTTCAACGCTACCATCTTCTTCTTTTCTTTGTAGTTTATCTTCTACAAAGATAACATCCCTGCTGATGATCACTTTGTGGGCAGTGGGATCCCACAAGCGATACCCCTTTACACCATCAGCATACCCCAAGAATTTTCATTTCCTGGATTTTGGATCCAGCTTTGAAATTTCTTGGGAGTTGTACATCACGTATACAATACTTCCAAATACATGGAAGTTTGGATAATCAGCTGGTTTACCAGTCCACATCTCCATTAGTGTCTTCAGCTCTATTGCAGTTGATGGAGATCGATTCACCAAATAACAGGTGGTATTGACTGCTTCTGCCCAGAATGATTTTTCTAGGCATACATCCCTCAACATTGCTCTTGTTCTTTCTAACAATGTTCTGTTCATCCGCTCTGCCACTCTATTTTGTTGAGGAGTGTTTGCCACTGTGAAATGTCTTTTGATGTCTTATTTCCTGTAAAAGTCATCAAATTCTTCGCTTGTGTATTCTCCTCCATTATCTGTTCTGAAACACTTGATCTTATTTCCAAAATCAAGTTCCAGCCGCGCTTTGAAGTTTTTGAAAGTTGAAAACACATCTGACTTCTTCTTAATAGGGTACACCCAACATCTCCTAGAGTAATCATCAATAAATGAGACAAAGTATTTTTCTCCGCCTAGGGATGTAACCGGTGTTTGCCATATGTCAGAGTGAACCAATTCTAGAACACTTTTTCCTCTAGCATTTGACGTGTTGAATTCCAACTGGTGCTACTTACTTGTTATGCAATGCTCACACAAGGTAAGTGATACCTTTGTTAAGCCTGGAAGTAGCTTTTGCTCCACAAGGACTTTCATTCCTTGTTCTGACATGTGTCCAAGTTTCTGATGCCATAGCATTGCCGAATCTGAACTACATGAGGCAACAGAGGCTTCTGCTTCTAGCAAAGTCTCTCCCTTCAGCATGTACAAGTTTGTTACTATATTTTCGCCTTTCAGCACCACAAGCGCTCCACAGAACACCTTCATGATTGCTTTCCGTGTTTCAATCTTGCTTGCATTATTATCCAACAATCCGTAGGATAATAAATTTTTCTTCAGGCCTTTCACGTGCCGCACATCTCGAACAACTTTAATTGTTCCATCATACATCTTTAATTTGATGGTTCCCACGCCAACGATCTCTAAGGCATGATCATTGCAACTATACACAGATCCTCCTAAGACATGTTCATAATGATGGAACCATTCTCTTCTTGAGATCATGTGATATGTCGCTCCCGAATCAATGAGCCATATATCTACAAATCTTTTTCTGCCTTCCACGGTGGTTGACGCTTCACAGGATAGAGCATCTCCATCATTTGAAGTGTTTGCGGTATTGCCTTGTGGATTGGAGTTTTTATTTAGACTCCAACAATCCTTCTTCAAGTGACCATTCTTTCCACAGTTGTAGCACTTTAAATTCTTCTTGCTCCTCGACTTCGATCTAGCATGTTTGTGACTGCTGCTTTGGCCACGTTCTGTTGATCTCCATCTCATTATTGTCAACGCTTCTTCTTGTTGCAGATTTACTTATTCGTCTTCCTTGTTCTTGCGCCGATTTTCTTCTTGTAGAATAGCAGCTGTAACGTCATCGAAGACTAGACTGGTGACATTACTGTTTGTCAAGTTGATGATGAGTTGATCATACGAATCAGGTAGACTTTGAAGTATAAGTTCAACACGTTCTTGTTCTCCTATTGTACATGTAACATCCTCCATGCCGGGTTAGTGATTAATTTGTAAAGTTTCAACATTTGGTGATTTAAGTAAAATGATGGAAGAGTGTAATGATCTATTTGAGTTATTCGGTGTAGGATTTAATTATAAAGAAGGGGAATTAAGAGGGTAAAAGAGTAATTGAGTAAATGAAATAATTAAATATTCCTTGGGGATTATATTAGAACCCACGTGGGTATTAGGTTTCCAGAATCCTCTCATTTCTTCTTCCTTCTTTCTTATCTTCTTCTCTTCCTTCTCCAAACGTGGAGCTTGCAAGTAAAGGTAAGAAGCTGAACCTTGGTAGTTTCTTTGATTTTTAAGATTGGAAATGAAAGTTTGGATGTTATATAAGCTAAAGGAAAGCTTATATGACATTAAAACTACAAGATAAGTGTTTTAGAGATAGATTTGGAAAATGAGTTTTTAGATGCAATTTTGATATGGATGAGTTTTTGATGTTTGAATAAGATTTTTGACTTGTCAATAAGCTAATTAAGAAGTATGAAGTAATAGAATTGAAATTAGAACAAGTTGGAATTGGAGTAAGATTCTTCAATTCTATATGGATGAGTAGTTTTCTTAGTTTTAGAGGTATTGAATGGATAATAATTAGTTTAAGTAAGTGTATGAGAGCTAAGAGTATTAAAGGGATTGAAATATGTATGTTTGAGCTGAAATGAGATGATTTCCGGGCTCAAAATAGGATTTCTGGGTTAGGGGAATCGGTACCCATTCAAGGGGAACCGATACCCCCTCAACGAATATGAATTTCCAGAATGCTAGAGGGGAATCGATACCCCCAGGGGGGAACCGATACCCCCTCAACGAATATAAAATTCCAGAATGCTAGGGGGGAATCGATACCCCCAGGGGGGGAACCGATTCCCCCATGAGAAAAAAAAAAGAAAAGAAAGAAAGACTAAGCTATAAATTCCTTAAATTAGTAAGCTATTAAAGCTTAATTTCAAGACATAGACATCTGATAATCATCTTGAAAATTATGTTTATGTAGATACCGAGCCTACTCGAGTTCGGGAACAATCTAGAAGTAGGATCGATCGAGGAAAAGGCAAAGAAGTATAGGTGAGTGCATATGCATAGCATGATTATAGAAATATCATGCATTCTAGACTTGTGATAAGTCTAGATTTTATATCTTGATACATGAGCATATTCTGTATTATGAGACATGACATGAATATGTGGGAAAAATTATGAGCTATGTGAAAAGGTAAGAAATTACATGTCTACGCGATATAGACTACGTGAAATGTAAAAGCCCATGTTATGTAGATGAGAACTATAGGTATAGTTGGCATGCCAAGGGTAGAGGGTCTACGCAGTTCTTTGGGACATATGTATATTCTTTGGAACATGTGTGAAGTCTTGAAAGACACATACTTGATCCCTAGTATATGTATATGATTCTTAAGGAATTCTATGTGGTCCTTATGGACATTATTATATGGCACTACGGTGCAATTCTACGTGGTTCTTTGGGACATATGTATATTCTTTGGAACATGTGTGAAGTCTTGAAAGACACATACTTGATCCCTAGTATATGTATATGATTCTTAAGGAATTCTATGTGGTCCTTATGGACATTATTATATGGCACTACGGTGTAATTCTACGGGGCACTTCGGTGCATTTATACGAGCTGTGGTGACAGCATAGTGCACAACCTCACATTACTCCGATACCTTAGGTTCTCAATATGCTATCATGGGCCAATAAACTTATTAATACAAATTCATGAATGTTACAGTCATACGCTTACAGGTATGGATATTGATGATGTATACTACATTGATAAAGTACATGTTTGCATCTCATCTCATATGATCATGACATTTTCATTACATTACATTGCCTTGTTATTATTATTGCCTCACTAAGTCGATGACTTAGCGTGTGAGTGTTTCACACGTAGGATCCGAGGAAATAGACGAGACAGGTGAAGCAGCTTGACAGCATTACTCCTGCAACCACCAGATCAGAAGCAACTTAATCAGTAGGGCATTTTGTTATGTAAATGGCAGTTGGCATGTAATTAAAGGGTTAAGTTGTGTATGCTCTGAATATTTTGATAAATTTATATTACAATATGTATATTATCGTATTTTCTTAATATAAGTCGAAATATTTTGCTATTTTTTTTGTTAAGAGTTGTGTTTCAAAGTCAATGTAGTATCTCTGACTCATATCCGGGTTGGGTATGGGTTGGGGGTGTTACATTTAATGGTATCAGAGCTATGGTTTAGCCGATTCTAGGCATAAACCAGAGTCTATAGAGTCTTTAAATGGAATACATGCCAACAAATAGTGAGAACTTCTGATCTGGTATAGTATGAGTATGTTGTTTTGCTAATAGAACAATGTGTTTATTCTTATTAGATGTCCGGACATAATAGCTCCCGAAGTGAAGCGGGAGAAGATAGGCATGCTGAAAGCAGTAATTCACCTGCCCTGGCCAGGCAGGGTGAAGAACATGCATCTCAAGGAGTGCCTGTGCAAGATCAAGATACGTTTTTCAGAACGTTAGACGCTATTCTGACGCGTCTTCAACCTCCTGCTCCACTAATTCCAAGAATTAATGTAGCAAAAGAGTTGAGAAGTTTAGGAGCTCCCAAATTTAAGGGAGAAGCTGAGGAAGGTCCAGTGTCAGCGGATCTTTGGTTGAATGATTTGAAAATCATGTTAGATGGTCTCCACTATTCCGAAGTGGAGAAATTAGATGGAGCTGTGTCTTTATTGAGGGGTCAGGCGAGGATATGGTGGACGAACGTCACCATGAGGATGTCAACCGACCAGTTGATTTGGTCGTTGTTTTTAGAAGAATTTAAAAACAAGTATATTGGAGATCAGTTTATCCGACAAATGAAGCAGGAGTTTATGAATTTGAAGCAGATGAGCCGCTCTGTATATGAGTACGAATGTGAGTTTAATAAGCTGAGCAGGTTTGCAGCTGAGCTTGTGCCTACTGAAAAAGATGCTTGCGAATGGTTCGTGGAGGGCTTGCGCCCTAGACTTAAAGAAATGTTGATAGTATTAAACTTATCCTCGTTCCAGGAGGTGATCAATCGTGCAAAAGCTCTTGAAAGGGCTTAGAATGAACGATTTGGGGACTCAAGAGTTCAGACATCAAAGAGGACGACTACTTCTTCTAGCTCAGTACCAACAAAAAGGGGAAGAGACTCAGGATTTCGATCACAAACTAGATCAGAATCAGTTGCATCGTCTGCTAGGGAGCAAGTCAGGCAAGACCTAGACAGACGCAGTCAGTGGAATCTGGTGCTGGGAGATCTACTCCGGGTCAAGGGAGACAGTGTCAGCATTGTGGGAAAAACCATTATGGAGCTTGTCGTATGGCAACTGGGACTTGTTTTCGATGCGGAGATGCCGGACATTTTATTCGGGATTGTCCATTGATTGTTGGTGAGCCGGCACCATCTGGAAGAGCTGGTTCTTCCTCACAAAGAGGACGAGAAAGAGGCAGAGGAAGGAACCCGTCTGAATTCTCTGCTCAACCTGAAGTTCGATCCACTGCTCGAGTATACAACCTAAATACAAGTGAAGACCGTGATGACCCTGATATTATAGCAGGTACTTTTCAGTTGTATGATAAATTAGTATTGGTACTGATTGATCCGGGTTCTAATTATTCTTATATTACAAGTAATTTAGTAAAGGAGTTGGGGATTCCCTTAGAAGCTACGAGTAATGAGATTATAGTAACAACTCCGTTAGGCCATAGTGCCCGGGTGAATAAAGTCTGTAAGGGGTGTCCCATAAAGGTTTAGGGAATTGAATTCCCTGCTAATCTGATGGAATTACCCTTTGACGAGTTTGAAGTGATTCTGGGAATGGATTGGTTGTTCCATTATTATGGAGATGTTAGTTGCAGATTGAAAAAGGTAACTCTGAAAAGTCCAAAAGGAACAGAGATAAGTGTGAGCAGTGAAAAGTTTAATCCTTTAGCAAATGTAATATCAGTGATGTCTGCCAAGAAATTATTGCTACAAGGATGTCAGGGTTTTCTTGCAAATGTGATTGATTCAAGAGCTCAAGAGAAAAGGTTAGAGGAAATTCCAATAGTTCGAGAGTTCCCTGATGTTTTTCCTGTTGAATTGTCAGGATTACCTCCGGATAGAGAGGTAGAATTCCAAATTGAAATAATGCCGGGAACAGCTCCGATTGCAATGGCACCTTATCGAATGGCTCCGAAAGAATTGCAAGAGTTAAAGAATCAATTACAAGAGTTTCTAGAGAAGGGATTTATCCGACCAAGTGTATCGCCTTGGGGAGCTCCGGTGTTATTTGTTAAAAAGAAGGATGGATCAATGCGTCTTTGCATTGACTATCGACAGCTCAATAAGGTGACCATCAAGAACAAGTATCCCCTTCCGCGCATTGATGACTTGTTTGATCAACTAAAAGGAGCTTCGGTATTTTCGAAGATTGATCTACGTTCGGGTTATCATCAATTGAAGATCCAGGAGAAAGATATTCCGAAGACAGCTTTCAGAACGAGATATGGTCATTATGAATTCATCGTAATGCCATTCGGAGTAACGAATGCACCTGCTGCTTTCATGGATCTTATGAACAGGATTTTTCAGCCCTATCTGGACCAGTTTGTTGTTGTCTTTATTGATGACATACTGGTTTACTCGAAGTCCATTGAAGAGCACAACACACATTTGAGGCTAGTTTTGCAAATTCTCAGGGATAAAAATCTCTATGCGAAATTGTCTAAATGTGAATTTTGGCTAGACGAAGTAATTTTCTTAGGGAATGTGATCTCGGCAGTTGGGATTAGAGTAGACCCTCAGAAAGTTAAAGCTATAATGGATTGGGAAGTTCCTAAGAATGTGTCTGAAGTTCGGAGTTTTCTTGGACTTGTCGGTTACTATCGAAGATTCGTTAAGAATTTTTCTATGATTGTGCTGCCTCTAACAAAGCTAATGAGAAAGAACGTACCATTTGTTTGGACTTCTGAATGTCAAGAAAGCTTCGAAGCTTTAAAGAGAATTCTGACGGAAACTCCGATATTGGTTCAACCGAAATCTGGCAAGAATTTTGTAGTATACAGTGACGCTCCCATAACGGGTTGGGGTGTGTATTAATGCAAGAAGGAAAAGTGGTAGCGTACGCATCAAGACAGTTGAAACCACATGAAAGGAATTACCCCACTCATGATTTAGAAATGGCTGCTGTAGTATTCGCTCTCAGGATTTGGCGTCATTATCTTTATGGGGAGCGTTGTTACTTATATACGGATCATAAGAGCCTGAAGTACCTGATAACTCAAAAAGAATTGAATTTGAGGCAACGTAGATGGGTAGAGTTCTTAAAGGATTATGATGTGATAATTGACTATCATCCCGGAAAGGCTAATGTGGTAGCAGATACTCTGAGTAGAAAGACGTTTGCAGCTTTACAAGCTATGGATGCAAGATTATCTTTAACGGGAGACGGTGGTCTTTGTGCGGAATTAACCCTTAAACCAGCATGGTTGGAACGAATAGGAGAATTGCAAGGTAAAGATGAAATGTGTTTGAAAAGAATTGAACAAGTAAAGAACAAAGAAATTAAAGACTTTGAGATTAAGTCAGATGGAAATCTATATTGTAAAGGAAGAATTGTAATACCGGACAATGACGACTTGAAGAAAGAAATATTAACAGAGGCTCATTGCAGTCCGTTAACGATGCACCCGGGTGGAACCAAGATGTATATAGATTTGAAGGATCGATTTTGGTGGTCAGGGATGAAGCGAAGCATCACCGAATTTGTGTCTAAGTGTTTAATATGTCAACAAGTCAAAGCCGAGCATCAAGTTCCATCAGGATTATTGCAACCGCTTTTCATTCCTCAATGGAAATGGGAAAATATTACGATGGATTTTGTTTCGGGGTTACCCTTGACTCCGAACAAAAGAGAATCAATCTGGGTAATTGTTGATCGATTAACTAAGTCAGCGCATTTCCTTCCGGTTAGAACGGATTTCTCTATGGAAAAGTATGCAGAGCTGTATATTAGAGAAGTTATTAGATTGCATGGAGTACCTGTTTCCATAGTCTCTGATCGAGACCCTCGATTCACTTCTAGATTCTGGAAATCTTTGCATGGAGCGTTGGGGACTCATTTAAACTTTAGTACGGCTTTTCATCCTCAGACTGATGGGCAATCAGAGAGAACTATTCAGATATTGGAAGATATGCTGAGAGCATGCGTAATGGAATTTAAAGGATCATGGGAAAAGTATTTACCGCTGGCAGAGTTCGCTTACAACAATAGTTATCAGTCGAGTATAAAGATGGCTCCCTATGAAGCTCTTTATGGAAGGAAATGTCGTACGCCTTTGAACTGGTACGAGCTTAAAGATAAAGAAGTGCTTGGTCCTGAGTTGATTCAGGAAGTAGAAGAAAAGGTCCTGATAATTCAGAGTAATCTCAAAGCTGCAGCAGACAGACAGAAATCATATGCAGATCTAAAAAGGAAAGAAATTGAATTTCAAGTTGGAGATAAAGTGTTTTTAAAAGTGTCCCCATGGAAGAAGGTGTTGAGATTTGGTCGAAAAGGAAAATTGAGTCCTCGGTTTATTGAACCTTATGAGATTGTAAAGAGAGTAGGACTGGTAGCATATCAGCTAGTTTTACCACCTGAGATGGAAAAGATACATGATGTCTTTCACGTTTCAATGCTTCGAAGATATCGATCGGATCCCTCCCATATTGTAAATCCAGAAGAGATCGAGGTACAACTGGATATGACTTATGAGGAAGAACCGATTCAAATTTTAGCCCATGAAGCTAAGCAATTGAGGAACAAGACTATTCCTTTGGTCAAAGTGTTGTGGAGAAATCACAAAGTAGAAGAAGCAACGTGGGAGCGTGAAGAGGATATGCGACATCAATACCCTCATTTGTTCGTGCAATGAAAAATTCGAGGATGAATTTTCTTAAGGGGGAGAGATTTGTAACATCCTCCATGCCGGGTTAGTGATTAATTTGCAAAGTTTCAACATTTGGTGATTTAAGTAAAATGATGGAAGAGTGTAATGATCTATTTGAGTTATTCGGTGTAGGATTTAATTATAAAGAAGGGGAATTAAGAGGGTAAAAGAGTAATTGAGTAAATGAAATAATTAAATATTCCTTGGGGATTATATTAGAACCCACGTGGGTATTAGGTTTCCAGAATCCTCTCATTTCTTCTTCCTTCTTTCTTATCTTCTTCTCTTCCTTCTCCAAACGTGGAGCTTGCAAGTAAAGGTAAGAAGCTGAACCTTGGTAGTTTCTTTGATTTTTAAGATTGGAAATGAAAGTTTGGATGTTATATAAGCTAAAGGAAAGCTTATATGACATTAAAACTACAAGATAAGTGTTTTAGAGATAGATTTGGAAAATGAGTTTTTAGATGAAATTTTGATATGGATGAGTTTTTGATGTTTGAATAAGATTTTTGACTTGTCAATAAGCTAATTAAGAAGTATGAAGTAATAGAATTGAAATTAGAACAAGTTGGAATTGGAGTAAGATTCTTCAATTCTATATGGATGAGTAGTTTTCTTAGTTTTAGAGGTATTGAATGGATAATAATTAGTTTAAGTAAGTGTATGAGAGCTAAGAGTATTAAAGGGATTGAAATATGTATGTTTGAGCTGAAATGAGATGATTTCCGGGCTCAAAATAGGATTTCTGGGTTAGGGGAATCGGTACCCATTCAAGGGGAACCGATACCCCCTCAACGAATATGAATTTCCAGAATGCTAGAGGGGAATCGATACCCCCAGGGGGGAACCGATACCCCCTCAACGAATATGAAATTCCAGAATGCTAGGGGGGAATCGATACCCCCAGGGGGGGAACCGATTCCCCCATGAGAAAAAAAAAAGAAAAGAAAGAAAGACTAAGCTATAAATTCCTTAAATTAGTAAGCTATTAAAGCTTAATTTCAAGACATAGACATCTGATGATCATCTTGAAAATTATGTTTATGTAGATACCGAGCCTACTCGAGTTCGGGAACAATCTACAAGTAGGATCGATCGAGGAAAAGGCAAAGAAGTATAGGTGAGTGCATATGCATAGGATGATTATAGAAATATCATGCATTCTAGACTTGTGATAAGTCTAGATTTTATATCTTGATACATGAGCATATTCTGTATTATGAGACATGACATGAATATGTGGGAAAAATTATGAGCTATGTGAAAAGGTAAGAAATTACATGTCTACGCGATATAGACTACGTGAAATGTAAAAGCCCATGTTATGTAGATGAGAACTATAGGTATAGTTGGCATGCCAAGGGTAGAGGGTCTATGCGGTTCTTTGGGACATATGTATATTCTTTGGAACATGTGTGAAGTCTTGAAAGACACATACTTGATCCCTAGTATATGTATATGATTCTTAAGGAATTCTATGTGGTCCTTATGGACATTATTATATGGCACTACGGTGCAATTCTACGCGGTTCTTTGGGACATATGTATATTCTTTGGAACATGTGTGAAGTCTTGAAAGACACATACTTGATCCCTAGTATATGTATATGATTCTTAAGGAATTCTATGTGGTCCTTATGGACATTATTATATAGCACTACGGTGCAATTCTACGGGGCACTTCGGTGCATTTATACGAGTTGTGGTGACAGCATAGTGCACAACCTCACATTACTCCGATACCTTAGGTTCTCAATATGCTATCATGGGCCAATAAACTTATTAATACAGATTCATGAATGTTACAGTCATACGCTTACAGGTATGGATATTGATGATGTATACTACATTGATTAAGTACATGTTTGCATCTCATCTCATATGATCATGACATTTTCATTACATTACATTGCCTTGTTATTATTATTGCCTCACTAAGTCGATGACTTAGCGTGTGAGTGTTTCACACGTAGGATCCGAGGAAATAGACGAGACAGGTGAAGCAGCTTGACAGCATTACTCCTGCAACCACCAGATCAGAAGCAACTTAATCAGTAGGTCATTTTGTTATGTAAATGGCAGTTGGCATGTAATTAAAGGGTTAAGTTGTGTATGCTCTGAATATTTTTATAAATTTATATTACAATATGTATATTATCGTATTTTCTTAATATAAGTCGAAATATTTTGCTATTTTTTTTGTTAAGAGTTGTGTTTCAAAGTCAATGTAGTATCTTTGACTCATATCCGGGTCGGGTATGGGTTGGGGGTGTTACAGTACATCTTAAGAATGTAAGCTGAGAAAATAACGTGTTCAATGTGTTTAAGTGCTCCGTCACTGAAGTAGATTCTGGCATACGGAGAGTGTACAATTTTCTCTTAAGGAAATTTTTATTATGCAACGATGTGGCCTCGTACAATTTGGTGAGATGATCACATATCTCCTTAGTTGTCTTCTTCTCCTTGATACTTGACAATACTTCATCTGCTAATGCTAGATGAAAGTTTTCCATAGCATTCCCGTCCATTTCAATCAATTTGTTGTCATCTGTGAAATCCACCAGCCTTTCACTGATAGTTGCTAGACAACCGTCTTTCCTCAGGATGACCTTCATTTTCAATTTCCACAATGAGAAATTTCTCCCATTGAATTTTTCAATGTTAAATTTCGTTGTCATAGCTTCTATTACGGATAGCTCTCACTATTTCACTATCGTGAATAGTTCTCTGGAACCTTCAAAGAATGAGTAATAACTTCTTACTTTCTTATGTTGGAGGATCCACCTTTTGGTGGCAACCACAAAGACAATAAGTAGATATTACATACTCAAATCTGGTTCGGATACCAATTGTTGCGGAAGACGGCTATCGAATATAGCAAAATCGCAACTGATAATTTGAGAAAATAAAAATGAAGATAAAAGAGACACAAAATTTACTTGGAAAACTCCTAAATAATATAGGGTAAAAACCACGGACAACGATAGAAAAATTTCACTATGAGAAAATAGGAATTACAACTTCTCTCGATCTACCAAGGAAAAAACAATGATAATTCTCTCTTGATAAATAGGATAAAACAACTCTCAAGAAACTCTCTAAATTCTCTCTAGTATTGGAAGAAAGCTAGAATGCTTTGGGATGGTTTTGAAGCTAAATGAGCTAGGGTATTTATAGTTGAAGCTTAAGGACTAATTTGTAAATACCTTAGATTACAATGACTAAAATTGAGATTTTACCATTGTTGAAAAATTCAACAATTGCTGCATCCATTTAATTCTACCGAAAGCCACCGAATTAGCCATGTGCAAAGCCACCAAAATTTACTTTCAACAAGTGCAACATAGAAAATCACTAATCTCTCATCTCTAATTCTCTACCAAGTGTGACAAATGAAGCAAAGCGGATTCAAAGTTCCATTAGAATTAGCCTCATCAATCATCCAACTGCTGAACCTCGGCCTTGAGCTGTTCAATCTTGAGTCCCATGGAGAATTGCAAAGCCGCCTTTTCCGACTCGGGTAGCTTCCGTAAAAGCCTTCAGAAGCTTCTTAACAGCAGCACAAGTAGAGGGACTAAAAACAAAATTAGACAAAAGGAATTCAAACCTTTTCTCTTAGAAGAAAACATTTTCAACAATATTTGCCGTGGGCAGAGAGATTATATTAGAGATTGTGATTGAAATTTTATTTGATTCGGTAAAGATTTATAATATGATTAGTTTGGTGAATAAATAAATTGAAAGTGAAAATAAGATTTGTGGTGATGCAAAAACTCTTAGATAGCTCATCAATGATTCCACTGGAGTATAGTTTTGTTCGATTAAGGTCATTGTGTTCCTACAATCATATATGTAACTATGATTCTAGTATTTAGAATACAATCATATCATTTACAATAAAATTTTTCTTTTCTGTTGGTGATTGTTTCAACTCAATTGTTCATATAAATTTATGCTATCATTTTTTATTGTTTAATTGTTATTATCAGTAATAATTCACATAAAAATGTAGTACATATTGTGTTAAATAAATAGTTGCAGATGAGAAGTCAATGAGCCAGCAGCAAGCATTGGGAGACATTGTCACAAGTGCTTCAAAACGAAGCAGCTTTACACTAAGAGATGCAGCGAACATTGTGGATTCAATGAGGAAAATCAAGCCAACAACTGCAGCAGCTAAAGGGAATTCAAAGTGGAGCCTTTACATGACAGAAGATGAGGAGGAACACAGTTGTCCGACAAACCCTGCACATTATGTGAACAAATGTCCATCAAGTAAATAATTGTTGAAGATGAGATCCACCCTGACTTCATCTGAATATTTTGTCTGTGCATCATCTTCTCTGTTTTTCTTTGACTTGCAGGGTTGTGAAGGTAATGACCAAGAGATTGATTAGCTTATTGGTTTAGTTGGGCTACGGATATCTTCTTTTTTCTTTTATTAGTTTGGATGATTACAAGTTGATATCAATTTTAATCAATTAATAATGTACATACAACCTGCAGATGTGATTGCTTGAACTCAAATCTTACAAAGAAAACAACATTTGTTTACTAAAGAAGTAAGTCAGCTTGAAAATGCTATCGGTGATGGTTTCCCATCCCATAGGAAGAAGACAGAGACTACGTCGATGATGATGGTCATGGCCGAAAAGAGTGGCGGTGGGTTAGGTTTAGGATTTGAAAATTTTAGAGATTTTAGAGTTTTTTTTTTTTGTAAAATAAGAAAAATTAGGATTTTATAAAAATATTAATATTTTTAATATTTAAAAAAAATAAAATTACCAGATTGTAGCACATGTCTCTTAATTGAGGAAATTGACGTCGTTCACTCCTAAGGCACTTAAAGTTGTAACGTTTATAACGTTAAACACCGAAATTATTCAAAAAACAATTCAGATACCTATTCATGAAAAGCACTATAATTTGAACACTTATTTATATTTAAGAAGGAAAAAAAAAAGCAGGAAACCAACGTGAGTATATCAAACCTTTGAATCCGATAACTACAGAGCGTACTTTTAGGAAAACTACAAAACTAAAACTATTGCATTTCTCATTTATGCAATCTGAAAAAAGAATGAAAACATGAAATGAATCTTTAATCTTACATTCAGGTTAAGGGCTAATGTCGACTGAATTACTGCAATAATGTAGTGGGAAAATTATATTTGAATAGTGCACTTGAGAGATTATTTATTTGAATGGGATGAATACTTCAGTATAGAACGGAGTCGCATTCGGCTCCCCGCGTCTCCCCAATATCGCATAGTACACTATGTGATTCCCTCTCCCCGGATCACCATGCGTCTTTCTCCCAATATTTTAGCCTTTTGAACACAAAATTAAAGGTGGGGAAAGACGCATGGTGATCTAGGGAAGGGAGAGTCGCATGGTGTTTCATGCGACCTTGAGACGCGGAAAGCACAATGCGACTCCGTTCTATATTGTAGCATTCACCCCATTCGAACAAATAATCTATTGGGTGCACTATTCGAACAATTTTTTTGGTCTGCATTATTACAAAAAATCAGCCGGTTCCACTCAATGTACCGAATAAATTAATAAATAAATATTTTATTTAATTATTTTTATTTTAATAAAAACGGTAAAAGAAATAAAAAAAAGTTAAATCAGGTTAGAATGAAAATATCAATTAATTTTTCAAGACTGATGAAAATATTTTAAAATTTAAGTTGAATCTTAATCTATTTTTTTATTTTAAAATATCATCCCTAACTATATATTAAAGAACAAGTAAATCAATTTTTAATCTTCAAATTTGGTATTTTTATTGATATTAATTCTAGAATTTAATAATTCTTAATCCCTTGAATGATGTGCACTTGTGTAAGTATGATTTATGAGTGACACGTTATCGAAAGAATAAAAATTTCAGTACAAGAACTAATATGAATAAAGAATTTTAGAAATCAATTTGAGAAAATCGACCAAGTCTAGGGACTAAAAGTTAGTTTTTATCTAAATGGAAAAATAAGGCTGATATTAACCTTAGGGTAAAGTACATAAATGGTCTCCTGATTATAGGGTATCTCTTTATTAAGACCTTCGACTATTAAAAGTTACAAGATGATCCTCTGACTATACTATAAGGAGTTACTTTATTGAGTCCCTTGACTATTAAAAGTTACAAAATGGTCACCCAATTATTCATTATGTTCCAAACTCGTTCTTTTTCGTTAAAAATTGATGATTGTATGAGTCATATGTTAACCTAGTGATTAAAATATGATAAAATCTGATCTCATAATCTCAAACGACTATCATATCTTAGTCAGCATGTTAACGTTCAAATCAAATGACTGTTAATTTTTTAATTGAAAAGGACTAGTTTGGAATATAATGAATAGTCGACTGAATATTTTGTAACTTTTAATAGTCGAGGGACTCAACAAAGTAACTCCCTATATAGTCAAGGAATCATTTGTAACTTTTAATAGTTAAGGGACTCGATAAAATAATATCTTATAGTCGAGTAACCATTTGTATAGTTTACCCTTAACCCTAAAACGAACACTTTTGCCTTCAGCAAGTTTGGCGCCAAATGGCGAAAGATCAAAATCTGAAATGTCCCGCTCATCCCCACCGCCCCCTCAATCGGAATTAAACCATAAAAGAAAACAGTGAGACAAACAGAAGAGAGTAAAGGGGAAAACCCATATCATGTCAACCGCCATTTTTGTAGCTCTGCAATGCTGCCAATGCTCCACAATGCAGGTGAATCGAAGTTAATCGTTCCTTTTTTCTTTCGTTTCTAAGCAATTTCAATCGAATCCCCATGAAAAATGGTGGATTAAATCGCAGGTGAAACAAAGGAAGAAGAGTAGCAACAAGTGGACGTGCGTGGTTTGCAATCAAAAGCAATCGGTTCTCAGGGTGTTTGCCCAGGGTCCCATCGCTAAAGACGTCCGCAAGTTCGTCCAGTCTTTCAATATGTCACGCAAGTTCTCCGATCAAAACCAACCCTTCGATTCGGAGTACGATATCAATTTCGAAGACGAAAACGACGGAGGTGGCGGAGGGCTTCCGGAGAATCCGAAGAAGAGACGCACTGATTGGACTGAGTATCTTGACTCAGAGGATCGTGTTGAACCCGAAACGGTTTTACAAGAAGAGGAACAAGGTCATACTTAGAAAATAAATTCAACTGCCATTATTAGTATGTATGTATGTATGTGTTTGTGTATGGTGTAGGGGTTGATTTGGAACCGGAGATAGTGACAGAGTTGCCGGCAAAGGAGAAATTCAAGAGACCCGAATTGAGGAACTATGATAATGGTGAAGGCAGCAATCATCATCAACTTTATAAGCCTGTTTTATCCAAGAGGAGTGGCAGAAAGGATACCGTGCTCCTTGCCCAAGGTAATTACTGTAATTCTATAAATCATTTTGCGGTCCATCTTGGGAGTTGAATCTTGGGAGTTGATGATAATGATGTTCTCTTTAAACTTTAAAGTTTGGATTTGGATTCGCAATTCCTCTCAGTTGGTCATCCATATTTATGATGTTAGACTGTTAATAATAATGGTGTTAAATTGATGATGTGAAATTACTTTTTTATTATTTTTCGATCATATAATTAGGTTGACGTACAATATGTTCATAAATAACTCTCCCCCGTATGTCATTGAATGCTCACGTACTTAGCATTTTTGGTGCTTAGACTGGGGCCTCAAAGAATAACAATAATTTTTTATTGAGGTCGTTTGGTTTGTACACGATGCATATTTAAATAGTATATTTTGTGTTAAATAATTGCAGATGGGAGGCAATTGAGGCAGCAGCAAGCGTTGGGAGACATTGCCACAAGTGCTTCAAAACGAAGCAGCTTTACACTAAGAGATGCAGCGAACATTGTGGATTCAATGAGGAAAATCAAGCCAACAACAGCAACAACTGCAGCAGCTAAAGGGAATTCAAAGTGGAGCCTTTACATGACAGAAGATGAGGAGGAACAAAGTTGTCCGACAAACCCTGCACATTATGTGAACAAATGGGGAGATGGTGATGACAACACTGAATCCATCAAGTGTCAAATTGTTGAAGATGAGATCCACCCTGACTTCATCTGAATATTTTGTCTGCCTTCATCTTCTCTGTTTTTCTTTGACTTACAGGGTTGTGAAGGTGATACACAAGAGAATGATTAGCTTATTGGTTTAGTTGTGCTACGGAGATCTTGTTTCTAGTTTTTTTTATAGTCCGGGATGATTACAAGTTGGTATTTATTTAGAATTTTTTAACTAAATTGACAATGCATATATAACCTGCATACGCGACTGTTTGAACACAACTTTTAGGCAAAACAATATTTTCTTTTACTACATAAGTGAGCCAGTTTGAAAATGTTTCTAGTAAGGGAAATCATATTTTGAGTATGAAAAATCAATAACAAGAACAAGTTTAGGCTTGAGAAAAGGAGCAAATGGACGAAAAAGATGTACAAAAGGTTCCCAATGATAAGTGATTATGGGAATTTCAACAGTACAACAGATCCAGAAACATATAATCTAGTTGACTCACCTTACCCCAGTGCTGCTTCACTCCCCGTGAAAGGATGGCTGACTATCAGATTTAAAGCTAACAATCCTGGTATCTTTCTATAATTCTTGTGATTATGAACATGCTATTATCGATATGCCGGTTCTATAAAACCCGAATTTTGGTCGAATGCTGTGAGCAGGAGTATGGGCAATGCACTGCCAGGAAGGAAGACATGTGATATGGGGAATGAACACTGTCCTGATAGTGAAGAATGGCAGCAACCCTGATACAAGCATTCATAGTCCCCCTCCGAACATGCCTTTTTGTCGAAGTTCTCCGTCCTTTCTCTGAGATTTGGAAGTTTCGGCTGAACAGATATATCAAGTTCCTCACTTTATATCGGTGGTTTCTCGATCTGTGTTGTAATCAGCATGCACAGCCACCTTTTTGCTCAGCCTGAGTGACAACATGGGGGATGCCCTGGAAATATCTGCGAAATCAAACGCAGATAGGACATTAGCTATATATTGTCCCAAAAGCATATGCTAAAGAACACAGCTATGTAGTAAACAAAATGCATGACAAGATAATGATCATATCTGAACCTGCAGTGCCTGATGAAACCATGCTGCTTTCTAGGTCAATGACACCATGCAGGACCAATACTAATGTACCTACAAAATGCACTCAAAACACAGGGAATATGATAGACTTTAAGAAAAGAGACAAACCCGTCGGTAGGATTTGCCTGGCACGAAATGAGAACCGGAAACCGTATCAGCATAATCACTTTCACAGACGACAGTTTAGGTTAGGGTGTGCTCATGTAACTAGTTGGCGAGGTCAACCAACAAAACACGCCATCTTCGCTCATCGGAACTCAAATTATCATCTCACACGTCTGAATTGCACCGCATCGCAAAGAAGCAAACGGACGAAAAAGAAGATGAACAAAACCTCCCAATTATGATCTCTATCTATCTATGGCAACTCAAACCGACAAAGAGGACAGCAATGACTGAGGTCCAGCCATTTTCCAATACATTTAGGATGAAAAGCATGAGAACATGGCATCCGAGCAGCATATGATCCGGCTTCAAAACCCTCCAAACAAATGGTGCAATCCCCATCTCCATCTTCCACTCGAACCGGAACCGGAACCGTCCCGTAATGATATGTTTCAAAACCCTCCAAAACCCTGCTCTTAATCAACTCAAGGCGGGTCTCGCTTACATCAACACAAGCCTTTATCACCGATTCTAAATGTAAGACTTTACAATTGAATCCCATATTAAACGTCCAGTCCGCGATCTCCAGTCCACGTTGGATGATGGTATCGATCAACACGTCGTGAGAAGCGCCGCCGATCCCGACGCTCGTGAACGCCGGAGCAAGAAGCCGGTGAACCTCGTCTCGTTGGTTGAGGAGCGTGAGATCGAAAGTGAGGGTTTCTTGATCGGTGATGGGGAAGGAGAGCAGTGGTACGCAGTCTAAGCACCTCAAAGTGAGAGTGAAGTCGATGGTTAGTTGAATTTGGAGTTGGGACAGAGGTACTTTATGGGATTCTCCAATGATTTGGGATGGGAAAACATGGTGGACAAAGTTATCGTAGATGAATGCCATTGAGGAACAATAAACTTGGATTGGAGAAGAAGGGTTTTGAGCTCCAACGGTCAGAATCAGGTTTGAATACTGTTACCTGTGGCGGCGTGCCGGCGGCGTATTTATAAGGTTTTCTATGGCGGTGTAAAATCTGAATTTAAAACACGTTAAAAATTAACGAGTGACATTTAATGTATAATTCTTTTAATTTAGAGATAATTATACATGACATCCCTACATTATAATATTTATTCTAAATTAGTCTATAAACTTTAAAATAATCATATCAATCCTTAAATTATAATCTCATTTTAAGTTGATCCTTAAATTTTAAAATATTATATATCAATTCTCAAACTATTAGTATCACTCCATTTTTTAGTTTTCATTATTTCTACTAGTTAAAAAAGACATTTAGGAAAGAGTATATAAATGTTCCTTCGATTACAGGGTGCTTCTTTGTCCAAAACTTTGACTATTAAAAGTTACAAAATGATCACTTAACTTATTCATATGTTTCAAACTCATCTTTTTTTCGTTAAAGAATTGACGATCATCTAAATTAGACGTTAACAAACCATCTAGATATGATAAAATTATAATTTAATGGTGTTTAATGGCATTGTCGTTGCTTTCAAGCACTCGCTCGACACATAATGTTTCATGCACTAGTTCGAGGATATAATGCAAACGAAGAATCGATCCAAAAAATACATTTCAAATGGTTTTGGGGTCATATTTTATCATATGTCAGTCAATAAGTTAACGTCTAGCTCAGACGGCCGTTAATTTTTTAATAAAATATGATGAGTTTGGAACTATATTGTCAAGAGATTCATTATTTTGACCCATTTTCGTCAAACCATCTGCTAACCGATTACCTTATCGAACCATATGAACAAAACTTATCATCCATTCTTAAGACACCAACCTCCAAATGTGGTGGTAGCAAAGTTGAATAACTGATAACATTCCCACGTTTTTGCAGCAGCTCTACAGCAGATGACTTGTCCAGCTCCACCACTACACACCGATAGCCAAATACAGTTAGGACTATTTTATAACTTTGTAATAGTTAGAGGCTTTAATAAAGCAATATGGGTGAACACTTTTGTACTTCATCTAAAAGTATAATATGGTTTTGAAAGTCGTGAGAATTGAACTCGTGGTCTTCTTAAAAAAATTCCAAGACCTTCAAAAACAAATTAATATTTTTAACTAGAGTTAACATGTTAATAAAAAGATCAAAATGAAATGATATTGATAGTTTGAGGATCAATGTAGAAATATTCAAAATTCAGGGATCAATTTAGAAAAAAGTCATAATTTATGAATTTAGAAAAAAAAATGTTTGAGGACTCCAAATAGCATTCAACCATAAATTTTATACTTTTCAAAAAATTATGATTATTGTAACATCAATTAAGATTTACAATTATATCAATTTTACAAATTATTTTATAAACATTACATCATTAAATGGTATATTTTAAAGATTATAATAACTAACCTCACCACTACGGTTAATATTTAATTTTTAGTAAATTAAATGTTTAATATTTAAATTATCAGTTTTTATCCTTTTGAGTATTTAAACTTTTATTTTTTTAAAATTATACCTAAAGTTTAATTTTTATTTTATTTTAGTACTCCAATTCAAAATTTAATGATAAACTTTGAAAAAAATTAAAAGTTTAGATAATAAAATGGATCAAAACTGATAGTTTAAATACTAAATACGTTAAGGTTTTAACGACATGATACTAAAATGAAACAAAAATTAAACGTTGTGTACAATTTAAAAAAAATTAAAACTTTAAATACTAAAACGTATTAAAACCGATAGTGTTTATGTACTAAATGCGTAATTTACCCTTAATTTTTTTATTTCACCGAAATAATTCTCATCGTTCATCCGCACGGAGACTAAATCGAAAAAGAAAGCACCAAACCAACTTAAGTATATTGAACATTTGAATCCGACAACTACAGAGCATACTTTTAAGAAAACTACAAAACTAAAACTATTGCATTTCTCATTTATGCAATCTGAAAAACGAGTGAAAAACATGAAATGAATCTTTAATCTTACATTCAGGTGCAATGGCATCGTAGAGGGATAGATGTATTTGCCGGTTTTCGTTTCTCACGGACAATGGCTTCCTTAATCGCAGGCAGTTTTTGATGAACCTTTCTCCAAATATGATTAACGGCACCATCCGGAGGGATTGGCCCAATACCGCCTGGATGACCGTTATCATACACAAAAACAGGCTGAACCTCAGCCATGACTCGACGGAGTTCGTTCCTATGTTTTTCGGAGATGCTTCTAAGATGAGAAACGAGCCAATTTGGTTTCAAAGCATCACTCACTGCTACAAAAACTGAAAACGTGGAGTAATCCAGCATCCCTTCAAAGGGCAGCTCGATATTGTCGCTTACAATCACTGGTATACAAAGGCTTTGAATGGCATCAAAGACTCGGCATGAAGTGGGAGTATCACCAGCTGGGTGCAAGCAGAACTCGGATGATCTCATCCCCTTAATTGACTTCTCTCTACCGGTGGCATTAGGGAACCCTTCTTCCATAATCACTCCCGGTTCGTTAGCCAACAAGTCCCATAATTTTTCTCGAACTAGGCCACCCTGCAAAATTCGATAACATTTAACTCAGCAAAGGAAGCTCAAAGTTTTGAACTGTATCCATTCAAGAAGGAAATAATATTAGTATCGGGACACCACATAGTGCAGCTAGATTCGGTGTTAGGTTGTTAGAATGCTAACCCGGTGCCTATGTTTAGCTCCCTTAAAATAAAGGAGTGTGTGACGTTTCTGGTTTTCCAATAGCTGCAACCGAGGAAGCAGATGGGTATATGGGACAATCACATCTTTAAGCAACGAAACTTGGGTGTGACGTATCATGTCTGATGAGGTACCGTCGGATGATTTCGTATCAAGCCTATACCACCCACCAAAATCCACAACCAGTAAGACCGCTGGGGCTATCTCCGCTCTGAAATGCCACATTGCAACAGGGTCTGTCAAAGAATACTTCAAGGTTTAACATAACCTGACAATCCAGAAACTAAATCATAAGCCGTAAAGCATGCAGGATGATTTCCCACTTCTTTTTCCGTTTTATTTCTTTTGACACTGACGGTAAACATATCGATGTACGTTCTCCTATTATCACCGAGAGAAGGAATCAAATCAAAATGAAAAGTGCATAAGAAATACTGTGCATATTTCAGCCAATAATATACCTAATGCTACCTAGATAAATTTCACAATCCCATCCTTGCACAATAGAAGCTGAACGACAAAACTGTTTCTCTCTTCTGGCCATGATGTTCATCGCCATCTCTCTTTCCGACAGACCAATTTCGTGAAGGGCATAGTTTTATACACTCTCGTTTTGTCCTAAAGACTAGTTTCTGTGCCATCACAAGACTTCATTACCAAATAGCAAAAAATGACAAATCAACTACCACATTATCCTCAACCTCGCTATCAAACCTCCATCAACGTGCTTTCCAAACAATAATAACAGCAGTCTTCTGTAGAAGACGGCATTTTTCCGGATACCGTTGTCGATGATTCTCTATGCAAATTGCACAGCAGCTGTGCAACTATTTCCCACACAGCTTACAAAGTTAAATTTGCCCTTTACTTCTTTACACTAAAAGAAATTATCAAGCACTCTCTAACCCAATTTCAGAAACTATAATGACACAAAGAACAAGTAACGAGCAACAATGTAACAGTCTAAATATACAAAAGGTTAAGCACTAAGCAAATGAGTTTAAATTATATAATAATAATAATAATAATCAAAATACCAGTGAGAACAAAGACATGATCACGGCCGCCGGATCTTTTCCAAGCATCAGTGTTCATCACAAAATCCATCACTTTCTCTTGCCTCAAGAAATCCCCATTCCCAGCTTTCTTCCTAAACGCACCGCTTCCGGATCCCAGCTCCATCTCAGCACTCAGTGTAGCAAAGAAGGGAACAAAAACAACGTCAGCCTCGTTGGCATCGAAAACCCTTTTGGAAAAAGAACCGATCCTCATTTCCTGAGGGGTTTCCAAGTCACCCATGATCCAGTACTCCGCACTGTATTGCTTGATCAATGGATTCTCGGGGTAAGGAGGGTATTTGGCGGGTTTTGAGATATGGGTAGTCGAGATCCGGTGATCTGGGTCGGTGGGGATTCGGGAATCGTGGTGATTGGAATCCCAGTACTGTTGGAGCAAGCCATAGTTGAGGGATCTGGGAAGGTCGGGCACGTAGACTTTAATGGAGTTTGGGAAGGAAAGAAAGTGATTTTGGGGAAAGGAATTTGTGGGTTTTGTAGAAGGAGAGTTGAAGATGAAGAAGATGACGATGAAGAAAGAAAGGGAAAGGAGGAGAATGAATGTGAGAAACAGGGATTTTGCTGCTGCTGTTGTACTAATTTTGATTGCCATTTTTTAATGGCTTTTTCTTTTTGGCTTTGATCTTTAGTTTCCTTCTATAACTTCTGCTTTTGCTTCATGTTGGAAATGGAGATTTGACAGGATCTTTATGAATTTATTGGTTAAATACATAATGGTCCCTCATTTAAAATATATTATTTTATTAAGTCTCTTGACTATTAAAAATTAAGTTTAAATGTATCATTACCCCTAAAATACACTAGAGGGCTTTTGAATGGGGTAATGTGAGATTCTCATGGAAATGAAATCCACATTCTCCTGTTTGGTTAGTTGGGAATCTCATTTTTGGTAATGTAAGATTACCAATAGTGAATTTTTTGGGGTATATTACCGGGAATGTCATTACCTCATTTTCCTTAGATATTGTTAGATTACCGGCGTTTTAGACTAAAATACCCTTAAATTTTTTTTTAAAAAAATATTCTTCTTCTGTCATTGAATAATAAAAACTCTACGAAGGTTAAATTACAAATTTATCCTTAAATTATTTTAGATTTACAAAAAAAAATCTATAATTAAAATTTTATATGAAGTTCATGAGTTAAAATAAAATTTTACCATTTCATTAAACCTTTTTATATTTTCAATTTTATAAAAAATATATAAATTTTATGAATTTAATTTTTTTTTTTAAAATATATAAATATTTTTCAACTTGTTAAAAAACAAATATATAATAAGGACAATTTGGTCAAATATATATTTCAATAATCTTTTATATTCCTTTAACCAAATACAGTAATCTTACATTCCTACTAAACCAACCAAACACAAAATACAACATTCTCAATAATCATATTCCCTGGTAATCTTATATTCTCACTGATAATCTTATATTCACACTAGTAATCTTACATTCCGTGAACCAAACACACCAATTGTATTAAGTTACCCTCTAAAATATTTTTGGAAATGTTTTGTCCCTAGAATTTAAATTATTACATCGTTTGTCTTAAACCGTTAATTCCGTTAAAAATTTAATCACTCAATTATTTCAACGGTTGTATTTTGGTCAGCCAACTATTTATTTTTTTAAATCATCACAAAATTTAAATTTTTATTTCATTTTAATCACCTAATTCGATTAAATCTATATCTTAAATTTGTAATATGTAAGAGTTTATTTATATAAGAGTAAAATTAATATATAATAACTTATTTTTATCTTTTAACTTATAAAATATTTATCCCTAACATTGTAGCTTTGAATTAGCTGAATATTTAATGAATTATTGTTGTCTTTCTCATCCGTTGAACTTATCCCACAGTCATCTTTCATCTGCCATTTTCATTTCCAACACAGCCCCAGAAAACAACAAAACAAAGTCCTCAAGAAAACAAGACAATTGTTGAGAAATTTTGGATCAACAGTTTGAGCCAAAACAAAATAAAACTTATCTCATATTTATGTTCGTTTACATTCGTTTATGTTTATTTATTGTGTTTATTTACGTTTGTTTACATCCATTCGTTTATGTTCGTTCATTTGTGTTCGTTTATCATTTAAATGAACGAACATGAACGAACACAAACAAGCTACATTCCTTAACAAACGAACACGAACAATAAATTTTTTGTTTGTTTATTTTCGTGTTCGTTCATTTATTCGTTTAAAATTAAATGAACGAAAATGAACATACTCCGTTTGTATTCGTTCGGTTCGTTTCCAGCATAAGCTTGGTGTTGAAAACTATGCTTCTGCTTCTTCACCGGTTCACAAAGCCTTGTTCAAAGCATTTCACCACCAAATGCTCTCCTAGGAACTTAAACGTTTTTAAGGGAGCAAACCAAAAAATAAAAGAAAAAAGAAAATTAGCTTTCTAATGTTATTATATTTTATGTGTTAACTTTTACATATTACACGTTTTTAAAATAAATCGAATCGGGTTAGATGACCAAAACGGAATAAAAATTTAAATTTAATGATAATTTTGGAAAATAAATAGTAAATAATATGAGACCAAAACAAAACCGTTAAAATAGTTGAGTGACTAAATATGTAATTTGCCCTTGTTGTTTTTAATGAAGTTAACGGTTTGGAGAAAACGAGGTAACAATTTAAATTTTACGGGACAAAACATCCCGAAAAATACTTTATGGGACAACTCGGTACAAAATGATATGTTTTAGGCAGCAATGATGCATTTAAGGCTAAAAGTTATAAAAATAATCTCCTAACTAAAAAAGTGTTATTTTGTTGAGTCCTTCGACTATTAAAAGTTACAAAATGATCATCCAACTATTCATATGTTTTGAACTCGTTCTTTTGCAATTACAAATTAACGACATCTTAAGCTAAATGTTAACATACTGATTGAGATATGCTAAAATTTGATATTAGAATCTCAAGCGACTACCATATCATATCAACGTGTTGACGACTAACTCAAATGACTATTAATTTTTTAATGAAGAAAGACAAGTTTGGAACATATAAATAATTGAGTGACTATTTTATAACTTTTAATAATTGAAAATTTTAACAAAAACATCATTTTATAATCATGGACTGGTTGTGTACATCTTAAATTTTAAAATTTCAAACATAAATATTAAAATTTTAAATTTAAAAATGTAAACATGTAATACATAAATTCTACATAAAACTTGAATTTTTTATGCAAATACAGCTGTTAAATTTATTTAAAAATATTTGAAATTACAATGAAATTCATAAAATAAATAAATAATTAGAATATTTTATTTAACTATTAACACAATAAATTAATCACTCGAGATCATACAAAGATAATAAGGAAAAAGTTAAAACACATGAAAAAAATTCGAACAAAAGAAAAATACGAACAAATTTGATTACATCGGTAAACTAACCACAACATGAGATTAAACTATTGAAAGACCACTGATAACTGTAAATCAAAATTGGATGTCGTAAAAAAATTATCTACAAAGGCAAAACGAATATCAAAATCCAATATGAGGTATATAATAGGAAAGAATAACATGATAACAAATAAGTGACATATTGATCAGTCAAACTGACATTAAATCCAACCTTGAAAAAAGTAATGATAAATTACGCGTTTAATACCTAAACTATCAATTTTGGTTCATTTTAGTACATAAACTTTCAATTTTTTCAAAATCATACCTAAAATTTAGTTTTTGTTTTATTTTAGTACCTCGTGAACGTTATTTTAAAAAAAAAATGAAAGTTTAGGTATTAAAGTAGACCTAATTTAGGTAATAAATGTGTTAAGTTTTTAATGGCAGAAACTAAAATGAAACGAAAACTAAACTTTAGGTATGGTTTTGAAAAAATTGAAAGTTCAAGTACTAAAATGAACCAAAGCTGATAGTTTAGGTACTAAATGCATAGTTTACCCAAAAATTAAATTGAAAAAAATACCAAACGATCGATAAAAATAATAATAAAATAGTTATGCTATAAAACTGAAAAAATTGTGACATAAAATCAGAATTATTAAAAACTAAAAAATAAAAAAAATAAATATATGATATAAGAAATAAGGAATACAAACAGTCGACGACTAATACCAAAACTTATGTTGTCATCGGTCAAATAAAGAAAATAAGAAGCAATAATTTTTAGGATTTTAAAAGAAAATGAAAAGAGGCTAAAATAATAACATTAAAGGGACGTTTGGTTCGCACAAAAGATCGTTGTCAGGGGAATAATCTTTTATAGAATTGAATTTTCATTTGGTTCACAGAAAATATCATTACCATGGAATAATATTTTCATAATATTTTCATAATATTTTCCACTCGAAATCATAATATTATATTTTATATAAATAAATATGATACTAATGAAAATTATTTAAAAATATAAGTTTAATATACTAAATATATATATAATATATTTTTTCTCAAAAGTTATATAATATATATTATTACCAAGGGGAATAATCATTTTCGGAATTACATTCTCACGTTTGGTTCATAGAAATATTGTTTCCAAGAAATAATATTTTTCCCATAGTAACATCTTTTGGTTAAAATAGTGGGAATATCATTATCTCTAATTTTTAGGTATTAGACAATTTCCACTACTTTAAACAAGAATGATCATAAACTAATAAATTATTTTTATAATGATCTTTCTCAATTCTTATTTTTTTTATAAAATACTCAAAATTATAAATATAAACATAATAATAATAATATATAAATAATTTATTAGTAAAATATTAATAAATTTGAGTATTCAAAATTATTTTATATTTTTAATATTCAATATATATTAATTATTTATAAATTTATAAGGTGAAAAATAATATTATTATAAAATATAATTATTTAAAATAATATATAAATTTAAGTTATTAAAAAATATATATTATATATTAAAAAATAATATCTTTGTCCACTCGAGATCATAATATTATTTTTTTCATAATATATTATATTTTATATAAATAAATAAAATACTTATGAAAATTATTTAAAAATATAAATTTAATATGCTAATTATATATTCAATGTTTTTTTCTTTAAAGCTATAACGATTAAAATAATTCTATAAATATTTAAATATTTATAATTTAATATTAAAATTTAATTATTCAAAAAAGTTTAATTTAAAAAAACAAGCATAACAATGATAATTGATAAAATATGCATTCAAATAATCTTATATTTTTACAACAAAAAAAAACTGTAATTTTGTATTACTGTTAAACAAATCAAACAATGTAATACAACATTTTCATAGTAATGTTACATTCCTGTAATGTTATTATAAAAAATAATCTTACATTTCGTGAACCAAATGCCCCTAAAACTGATAAATTTATATAATCTAAAATTTACATATTTCATCTATTAAATAAGAGTAAATTACACATTTAGTACTTAAATCATCAGTTTTAGTTCATTTTAGTACATGAACTTTTATTTTTTTCTTCAAAATCATACCTAACATTTAGTTTTAATTTCATTTTAATACCCATCATTAAAAACTCACATGTTTAGTACCTAAACTATCAGTTTTGGTTGTTTTAGTACCTAAACTTTCATTTTTTCAAAACTTAACACTAAATTTTAAACATGATACTAAAATGAAGCAGAAACTAAAATTTAAATATGGTTTTTAAAAAAATAAAAAATTTAAGTACTAAAATAGATCAAAATTAATAATTTAAGTACTAAGGCGTAATTTATCCATCAAATAATTTTCGTGGAGTCTCAACGGAAGACTTTTGGCCGAGGAGAGGAGAGGAGACATTCATTGGAGAATGCAGCTGTCACTTGGGCTTTTTTAGTCTTCGATTATTTTATTCTTATATTTCCTTTAAAAAAAATATTTGCAAAAGGATAAAATAATATGAAGTTATTTATTTTGATTTGACCGACTTGAATCACTAATTTAAAAATTAAAGGGGAATAGTCTTTAACATTATCGATACATCCGATTTTAGACTCTAATATTATCTATTCATTCAATTTTAGTCCCTTAGTCATTAACTTTAATTCGATTTTAGTCCATCAGTCATATTATGGACTTATACAAAAGAGGTTAACGAAATTTAATAGTTTAAAGATTAAAATCGAACAAATCGATAACATTAGATACAATTTCTCTTTAATTTTTAAATTAGTGATAAAAGTCGACCAAACCCTAAACATAAGGGACTATATGCATAGTTTACCCTTTGTTTTAACATGTTTGTTGTCATCAGTTGATTTAATTTAACAAAAATTAAAAGTTCAAGTAAAAAAAAATAAGGATTAAAATATTTAAAAAAAATCTAAAAAATGGTCAAAATAATGTATATAGTTAAAAAATAAAAAATGTATATGTGATAATTAAAAAAATTACAAATATTAAGGAATGGTTTGCTGAAGGGGTGTGCAAATCCGGGTACCCGATTATTAGGTACCCGCAACATCCGAGTCGATGATTTCTCGGCCCATGTTTCGACCCGGATGTTTACCGGATACCCAGATTTTACGGGTACTCGGTAATCGGGTACTCAGTGTTTTTTGTTCATTTTCAAATTATTAATTTAAAAATATAAAAACTTCAAATTACATACTCCAACATCCGAACATAAAATTTAAAAGTTTAAAATATAAAATCTAATAATCTATATATATAAATAAATAAATAATTATATTATATATATATATATAATAAAATAAAAATATAAACTAACTGGTTACTCGAGTAATCGGATACCCAGAAAAACTCAATTTACTGATCCGGGCCTGACTCGAAAATTGTTGGGCCGAATACCTAACCCGGTCGGTAATTTTTTTTGAAAATTACCCGTTTTTTAATTTGGGTCGACAGGTAAGTCAACCTAATTGGATATTTTTGCACACCATGTGAACAATGATTGTGAAGCATTGGTTGGGTAAATAGAGTCGGTGCCAGTGAGCAATGAATGAAGGGTTTGGTAAAAATGAATTGTATTGGCAAATCATAGCAGATTGCTATTGATATTTCAACAGTGAATTCAATCACCTTTCTGTGACAAATCAAAGGAGGTTTGTGATTGGAAAAAATCAAATATGATGCCGACATGAATTTATTTTATTAATTTTTTTTGAGTTGTTTAAATTAGTTTAAAGGGTAAACTACGTCGATGGTCATTACTATTGTCGTTTGTTATAAAATGATCACTCAACGTTAACATCCGTTAACAATCGTTACTGTGGTGACGGAACGATAACGTGACATGTTAAATCAACTGATTCTGACTCAATATGTTTGACCAACCGTTTTAACTCTTCTTCTTCTAAACCGTTAGTGATTTGCTTGACACCATTTTCCTCTTCTTTTTTCCTTCTTCTTCGTCTCTTCTTCTTGTCAAAACCAAACCACCCTTTTGTTTTGAGCTTTTTTTTTCCTCTCCTTTGTTCTAACAACGAAAACCCACATCGGTAAAATTATTTTTGGTGGAGGGTTTTGCTTGTTTTTCTCATCTTCAGCTTATAAAGTTTCAATCTTTGTTGTTAATATGGGTGCTCAAGATTGTTGGGTCCTGGTTGTTATTCTTGGGTTCTTGCTGCAAGTTCAGGTACTTGTCTCTCAGAACCTGACATACAATTTGCATACACCAATATTAAGCTTGATAACAGCAAAGTGTATTAGACAAATATTGCAATAAAAAGGCTTTGAAATGTGTGTCACATTGCAGTTCATCCTCACCCTTTTCACCTACAATATTTGATCACCGATGAAGCAATCACAAACGAATTGAACCTTTCCAAGCTTTTGGCATCCCAAGGAAATATAAGCTGTAGGCTTGTCATCATCATTCCCTCGTGTTGAAAGATGCAAACTTTAGGAAAACGAATCATTTTTCTAATGGCCTTAATTCTTCTTTAGAGGAATGTAGTTTCCCTGAAAAAAAATGAGAAAACCAATTACAGTGATTCATGGAAACATGAATCTACCAATGCTGAATTCCTTATGAACTTTCTTACTTTTCTTCCGGTTCTTATGATCAAATTTGTGGGGTTTCAATTTAATCTTCTGGTTATCTATTTCATATTTCTTGCAGTAACAAAAAATTTTAAAGGCTTTTGAAGAAGATGAGTCAAAATGGTCGGTCAAACATGTTGAGTTAATTAATTTAACATGTCATGTCAGCATTCTGTTATTATAGTAACAATTATTAACATTTGTTAACGAGTCGAGTGACAATTTTAAAATAAAAAATTGCGTCAGTGATTGATTTGTGGCTTTTCAAACATCAGTAGTGAAAACGAACACTAACCCAAACATTAATAATCATTGGCGTAGTTTACCCTAATTTAAATTCACACATATAAATAATTAGACATAATCGTTAAAATAAAATCCACATAAAATAGAACAATATAAGCATCTTTAACTACTCGGCTAATTAATGGATACAATGTCATGAATATTACTCAAAACAAAAGGTTTAATAGGAAGGAACATGGTAGTATTTGCCTTTACACATGCACCTATACACAATGGGGCAAGACTCATCCATGGAGCACTTGAGGCTCACCACCACCCTCTTGCACGGGAAGCACGCTCCGCACGCGTGCGAACAGTCTGGCAGGCTCGACCCCATCATCTCAAACTCCGTCCCTGACCTCGGTAGCACTTGTCCTTCCTCTCCGAATTCCACAACTTTCCCATGATCGCTTGCTGCACACATTGATTGACCTCAGTGATAAAATTTGAGGAAAAAATGTGAGTAATTCATGTAATGCACAAAATTACCACGGTGATAATGGTGGGGAGCATGAAGGGTTTGAGTGAATGAACAAACCAGCAAGAAAATTACAACACCAACTCTAGAAGATGAGTAGTTCATGTTTATGTGTCTAATAATGCAGATTTGGGAAAGTTTTGAAGGAATTTATAGTTTCATGCACAAGATGGAAAAGGCATGCAAGAGAGAACCCAAGTCTTGTGTATGTATGTGTGTGTGTATATATATATATACATACATATAATAGAGAGTTATGAAGGAAGAGTGAGGCCTTAAATGTAGAAAGAAGGGTACAGCTGATTCATTTAACATGATCCACGGCTATCTTTTCAGAGGATTCCGCTTGATTCGGCGAGTTGTCCTCAATTATATACCACTTTAGTCACGTACCAATGAATGATTTTAGTGTAAATTACTCATTTAATATCTAAACTATCAATTTTGATTTGTTTTAGTACCCATACTTTCAATTTTTTTAAAATCATACCTAAAGTTTAATTTTTGTTTCATTTTAGTATCATGTCATTAAAAACTTTAATTTTTGTTTCATATTAGTAACTATTCAAAATTTAACGTTAAGTTTTGAAAAGATTGAAAGTTTAAGTACTAAACGTGTTAAGTTTTTAATGAAATTTACCCATGATTTTACATTGGAAGATGCAAAATTAAAAAGTTAGGATAAAAATTCAAGGAATGCAAAATTATGTCATTAATATAAAATATAAAGAAAACAAGCTATAAGAGAATTTAAAAGTTTTAAGGAATGCGATTGCGCCTCAACACCTTATCTTTATAAATTTTAAGAGTACATAAAAACTCTGAACTACAAATGTTGATTTGATCAATTTTTAAGTTATGGGAAAAGAAAATAAAAAAAAAAGTTCGAAAGGACTAAACAAAACATCCTAAAAGTTGATCATTTGAATGCTAATTGATTTGTTAAGAGGTTTAACCTAACAAATCAATGGTCACATTACCTTTTACCTTCTGGTGTTGTACTATTTTAAAAAAATATTAAAATTTATTATAAAAAATAAAATGATTAAATATTTAATAAAACTTAATTACTATTTCATACATTTTATAATTTTAATAATTAAACTATTCATTTAAAGAAAATTCAATGATCTATAATAATAATTATTTTATAACTTTTAAAAATTTAATAACTAATAAGTTATTTGAGTACAGCTCAATAATGCTCAAAACAATTTAAATTTATTATCAAAATAAGAAAGAATAATTATTGAAAAAAAAACATAATGTTAAAATTCATCATTTTTTGTGGTTAAATGATTTTTTTTCACAAAATAAGTATGCTTGGCACATCATTTTTCATGTATTTAATAATTAACATATTACATCATCACTCAAACCAATCAAACAAATGCAAAGATACCAAGCAAACTTTTAGTCAACTAATCTTTTCCATAAAATATATTTTGACCAAAATTCTTTAAAAATAGAATAGTTTTCAAAATGTAAAGCATGGATTTTGACATTATACCTACTAAAAATGATTAAAAAATATTTCCCTTTTAAAAAACCTTTTTCTTTTGAGAAAAAAAGGTAAATTGTGAAGGAAGAAAGAACCAAATTTGAATATATGATAAATTAATGAATTGACTCTGATAATGACAGCACATAAGAACTTTAATTCAGCTAAACAAGAAGCTATTGCCTTTACTATAGCTAAGGCTTCCTCCTCTGCATTCAAACTTATGTTAGACATTAAATATATATATATATATATATATATATTGTTCAAATGTGTGCTGTCATGCAGTGAATCCAACTAGTTCAGGAGTTAGGTTTCCCAAAGACCCTAACTGTTCCTATCAAGAACCATAAAACAGCACACAATGCACCCAAAATAGATATAATAAAGAATCCCTTGCTCCTACTTTTCCTCCTACCATTTCCAGAAGAGCTGCTGCTCATTGCTGAAACATTTGCATTTATTTTTAATCTACTGAAGCTAGACATTCGCTCGAAAGCACGGTTTACCAATGGCCTCTCCGCTGCAGAAGCAGGAGTTGTGGGTACAGACTCCACAAACGACCACAGAGAAGAAGAAAACCAGCCTCCGCCTCCGTCGTTTTTGTCACCTTGGTCTTGCTTAGTACTGTTGTATACAAAACCTAAACACGATAAAAAAAATAACCATATATAAGCATAGGTTCAAGTTCCACTTTTTTTCTTTACAAAGGGTTTTTGCCATGTCTACCCAACCATCCGTCTCATCAAGAGCACCGGGAGGATGGAATGTAAGATAAGTTAACAAAATTTTCCATATTGATTTCCACATTTGTTCTACCTGAAGTTGGAGATGCGTTCCCAAGATTTGATCCTGATGGACTGAAGACATCACCGCTTTGGTCATGTGTCCAAAGTGAGCCATTAATCTGATCAGTTTGCAGCTGTTGATTCTGATCATGGTAACCCACCTGGTCCACAGTTGAATGGAACATCAATTGCTGATCCATCACGTTCCCGTTTGGACCAGAATTAGATTCATAAACCACCTGGTTTAACATATTATCTCCCGAGCTATTCATTTGGGGTTGCAGCTGCTGATCCATCAGGCTTATATTAGATTGATATTCCAACTGGTAACTTGCCTGATGTATCATATTATCAAACGAGAGTGGAACCGTTCCTTGATCAATAGGTCCAATGTCATGTAGAAACATGGCAGCATCATGGTAAAGGTCAAATTCGCTCAGCCCATCCACCTCATTGAACTGCACATTCTCCATAGGTTTCTCGACATCAGAGATCAAAGGTTCAGGACCAAGGAGATCATCAATTTCCAAGAAATCCGTCTCACATAACTGGGGTAAGTGTTCAAAGTTGTCAACACCAGATGTGACCTCAGGTGCCTCCTGCAACTGCAATTGAGAAGTAGGTGACTGAGAGAATTCAAAGCTTCCTTGACCATGGATAACCATGGGCGGCTCGGGAAACAGAATATCTCTTGGAGATGGGTCCAACAAAGTACTTTGTCTCTCGTCCACATTGACAACCTGAGGCAATACATGGCTAAAACAAGCTTGCGGTTGTGGAAATGGAGGCTCATCAGCTAATTGTTTCATGAACTCCTCAATACCATGCAAAGGAGGCAGATCGTGAACATTAGCTTTTACATTACCACCAGGAATAGCCTCATCAGCTGGCTTCACAGGAGTGACAGTATCTACAGGATTACTATCATATTCCTCATCTGCCCACGCTTCTTCTTTAAACGGTGCCCCATACTGCTCACCGTTTTTAGGACCAGGTCCACTTTTTTTATACAATTTATAGAGAGCATATTAATCCTGAAACGCAAATGAGAAACATATAATTAAGAAACATCTCATATATACCAGACAAAAACCAGAAAAGCTTCTAAACAACATACTCTCAACCACATACCTTCACATTCTGGCACCTCTTCAGTTCCTCTTCGTCGAGGGTATATTCATGCATGACCCAATCGGTTCTCTCACCGTTAGGTGCACGTCCTCTATAGAAAACTAGTGTTTTCTTGATTCCAACTGTTCGAGAATTGCATGTAACAGTGCGATCCTTCCCAGTTGCCTTCCAATACCCATGTATGGTTGCCCTATTCGACCTAGCTCCATTAGGGTACTTCCTGTCCCTTGGACAGAAAAAGAACCACTGTCTATCCCATTCTTCAGAATGGATTGTCCTGAAAAGCATTTGTTTATCAGAAAATCGATGACAATAAAACAAAACCGAAAGCTAGAACCAGAAACATTATCTACTGATAGCAGCAAGAGTTTCAAATAGGTATAAAGACAAACCACATGTTGGTTCACAAATCATAAACCATTATGGATTCATCCAACCAATTATTACAATTCAAATTTCCATCGAAATCGATTACAAAAACTATAACCACAGAAACAGTTCAATTAGTGTGCAAAGCAAACCAAATTCAACGCAGCTCAAACGTATTTTTAAATAAATAGATCAAAACAAAAATTAGCACCCAAACAACACCCAAAGCCCTAACAACAGTGAAACCAACAAAACAAAAGACGCGTCGCCGGAGAAAAAGCCAATCAACAATCGATAACTAAACCCTAAAAAGCAAACCCCGAAATTTTTGGGGGTTTTAAGAGAAAAGGGAAAAATTACCAGGCAATTCCTCGGGATCCCACTTGTAAACATCGGTTTCCCTTATTATATCAAGCTTGAGCCTTTTTTTGCAGATCTTTCTCTTTAAGTAATAAAGAACCAGCTCTTCGTCAGTCGGGTGGAACCGAAAGCCCGGTGGCCACACATCATCGTCCCCCAAACATGAATCAGACGTCACAACCGTCGCCACCACCGCCGCCGTTACCTTCATCTCTCTTGATGATAAAAAAACTTTTTTTTAATAAATGGACAAATCGAGAACAAAGAAATCCGGATCAAGAGGGCTAAAAGCTGATCTAGACCCAAACTTCAAAACAAAAAATAATTTTTCACATTATACGGTTTTTTTTCGATAACTAAGAAAATAAAAAATTGCAGTCAAAGGGGAAAGTTTTCGTAGAGAGGTAAAGCAATGAAGAGTGGGTAGATGAGGGAATTTTATAATAGACGGTTTAAGAAAACCGGACTGATCCGAACCGGTTTGTTCTACCGATCGCGGTCTTTCTTCCTGGAAGATTCCTCGTGTTGAAAAAACAGTGTGCGACTCACTTTTTAGTCAACGTACGCTTGCCTTTTTACATCATTAACAATTAAGAAATATTATAATTTCAATTAATCGATTACTCTTTTTTTTTTTCTTTAGAATTTGTGTGTTTTCTATAAATTGGATATTTTTATTTTGTTTAATCGACGACGATATTGATTTGATATGATTGTAATATTTAGTTTTTTTTAATTTTTTAATTTTTTCAATCGTTTGATTGTTCTTTTATTTATATTTTCTTAGGATGAAATTTGATGACGCCACGACTGATCAAGATGAAATTTATTTGTAATCTTATTGATTTTTTCTGTTATGGACATTCAGATTGAATTAGATGCAATATTTTACGCTCGTAGATAGTTTCTCACGGCCCTCGACTATAATTTGTGGCGGACTTTCAATAGATTAATCCTCTTTATGGTCTGTTTACCTAGGGATGATCAAAATATCCGAACCCACGAATCCTGACCTGACCCTATAGGGGTAGTTTTTTTAATTTAGGGACTCGAAGTGGGACGAGTTATATGGTATAAAATTTTGGGGTGGGCAGGACAAGGCTGGATTTAAGGTGAAAAATTATCGACCCGGCTCGACCCGATTAATTTTTATTTATATATATATATATTAATATTTTAAGAATTTTTATTTTTATATTATTAAAATTATTATTTAATTATTAAAAAATAAATTATTATAAATAAATTATTTTAATTATTTTAAAAAAGAGTCGGGTGGTCAGAATTTTAGTCTAAAATTCAGGTCGAATTTGGGTGAAAAACCTAGAATTTATCGAGACGGAATGAGGTCAGGTGTTAGGTATATATTTTGGGTTGGGATCGGACCAAAAACCGACCCACCATGCCCCATTCCCATGCCCATCCCTACGTTTATCAAAACAATCAGATTCATTATATATGTTTTTTGTTTAAGTCTTTTACTTGAATTTTTAACCTTTTCCATATGGTTCTTATATGATCAGTGACTAGTTTCAATTTGTAAAAAAATATATCAAATTATGTATTTAATTTACGAAGATAATTATAAATATTGTTATAATTTTATATTTTTCACTTTTAAATATATCAACGACTTCTATTAAAATATTAATCATTTACTCAATTAATAATAATAATAATTACTAAAAATTATTAAAATTATTATTTTCTCAATATTTTCAAAACTATAAATTAATTCTAGAGAAGTACAATATTTTTACTTTGAGAATATGTAATGTGTGTAAATAAATTTTATTTCCGTAAAAGTAAAAGGCAACAACGTGATATTTGGATTACGATTGTCGACGTCATCTTGCTTAAGAACAAAGTTAGACTTTAGAAAAAATTGACCAAACCAATATAAATAGAAAAAATATTATAAAAATATGTGTATATGTATTTTTGTTAAAGTTATTATAAAAAAATTGGAAAATAAAAATATGTAATTATTCAAAAAATAATTAAAAAGTGAAACATTAAATAGAAAAACTATAAAAACAACTAACTTGTAGGGTAAGGTAACGATTTAAAACATAAATTTAAATTTATATTTGTTGACAATTTGAAGTCAAAATATATAAAAATATATTTTGAGATAATCAAATTAATATTATATAAATATATAATGATTTCCTTAAAAATTAAAGGAAAATAGAAAGAATTTCAAATAGTTATTTCATTCAAGAAATATTAGTCAATGCTTTGAATACACCCATTGTATTAAAATGATAAAAGGGCCCCAAAGCACACGAGCACACACATATCATACATCATACACAGGGCGTGGCTGGATTTTCGGGGCCGTATACAAATTCTTATAAAGGGGTCTTTATTTTCTAAATATATTTGATTTCGGGGCAATAATAGTGGCTTTTTTCTGACAAACGCCGCGATAGATCCATCTATAATGAAGTTTTATCAATAAAGCCGCAATAATAGTGTCTTTTTTAAAAAAAAACGTCGCAATAGGTCTATCTATAGTGACGTTTATTGAAAAAACGCCACTATATATATATACTTTTTTGGGGCCCTGTGCGGTCGCGCAGTTCGCGCCGCCCAGCCACGGCCTGTTGGATACACGCTTTAACCTAGCCACCAATATACCAAATGAACATAACAGCATTATGATATCAAATGTCAACCGTTTGAAAAGCACATATACCCTAGCATAAGTAAAAATGTATAAACAACTCAACAATGGAATTTCCACTCGTTCCATTAGTACAAATACTAAACTTTGAGGTGAATTGTGAAGGAAACCTGAGTCCAGTCGACATCTTAGAGCATCAACTCCGCATGATTTTACACTATCATCTTTTTGAATCCAGTTTGGCACGTCGTTCTTCGTACGATGCTGCAATAAATGAGTTGGTCTAGGTCATGTTATCTCACAGAAGTCGAAGAAAACGTGAAGAAGATGAGTTGAAAATGTGAGTTGCTGAAAGATTAAATATCACTAGTCGACCAAAAAAAAGTCGTCTCCGTTTATATTGGTGTTCGTCGACACATCTATAGTAAAAGAAACTCAGATATTAAATATCACTAGTCGACACACCGAGATATATCAACGTAGACAAATAGAACAGTGAGACCTTGATAGAAATGATATGGTAGAACTTGGTTTCTGCACCTTTTGCTAAAGGCAAGCAACTCAGAGCAGCTTCCTGAAAAAGTTGCTGATTGAAGCTGGTATGGTCGACCCTCATTTTCCAAGTGTATACGCAGTGCTTGCCCAGAATCTAGTAATAAAACCACCGGATAATTCAAATATTTCTGACACAAATGATCGCCGACTTGGCAAATGTGCAAGTGACATATGGATGCAAATCGCAATCTTTTGTGTTTGCTTCTGGATCAGGGCAAATTTTAGCATAGAAATCAGTACCCTATATTTAGCATGAATATAGATATGATGTTGTTGTTGTTATTGGCGGTGGTGCGCATGTGTGTTTTTTTGGTATCATATACCTAAGGAGCAAATAAACTTTAAACATAGCGGCATTTTTAGTGGCGTTTAAGAGTAAATGCCACTAACTTTAAACATATAACGGCATTTACATTCCAAATGCCACAAAAATCAAAATGGTAACTTTAGCTGCATTTCTTTACAAACGTCGTAATATGGTTCATCTATGGTAGCTTTTTTTTGACAAACGCCGCAATAGGGTTCATGTATAGTGGCAACTTTTATAAAATGCTGTAATAGGGTTCACCTATAGTGGCATTTTTTCAATAAACACGACAATAAATTAGTACTTTAGCGGTGCTTTTATAAAACGCCGCAATAGGGTTCACCTATAGTGGTTTTTTTCAATAAATGCCGCAACAAATTAGTACTTTAGCGGCGTTTTTATAATCACCGTAATAGGATTCACCTATAGTGATTTTTTCTCACGACGCCGCACAATGTAGTACTTTAGCAGCGTTTTGTACAAATGCAGCTAAAACTCGTACTTAATGGCGTTTATTTGATAAACGCTGCTAAAGATAAGTACTTTAGTGGTGTTTTTTTAAAGAAAACACAGCCATAAAATGATAAATGGTGACATTTGTGTCTACAAACGCCGCAATATTTGATAATTTTAATCATGCGAAACCCTTTCCTCTTTTCCATATGTCTTCCTATTTCCATCTCCACCGGACATAGCCAAATACCCACGTAAAACTCGTGCTGCTCATCGCTAGTCGAAGCGTCAAGGCCTCCAACGTTACGCCATTAACGTTCTACTCTCTGATTGATGTGCGAATTTCACCATCAACTTTATTCCATCTGGTTTATTCATTTGTTCCATGATTTGTTTGCTGATTGGGGGTCTCCTTGTTCTAGGTCTTCGAATTCACAGGACCCAGGACCAATGGTATCACCGGAGCCATGGAGTACTGAGGTTTTCTTGGTGTCTTCTCAATGTCCAATAATACATCTATCACATACACAAAAACGATTGATAGCTCAGTTGCTTGCTTGCTTAAAAGTAGAAACCTTGTCTCACTTCTTGTCATTATAATTAGACAATAAGTACTTCTTTAAATATGGATTTCATCTCATTCCATGTGCTGATCTGTGGTTTGCCCCAACCAGTGATGTTTCTTTCTACACCATACAACATACTTTTGCCAACCCAAAATGCTTAACGCATAATGTCAAAATTAGCCTTCAATATTTACCAAAATGGTCATTTTGGCCCCTATCGTTTATTTAGGGCAAAAAGTCCCCCAACATTTGATAGAATAATCAATTTGGCTTTATTCTTTTTCTTATGGAGGCCCTCAACATTTCATTCTAGGTTAAAAGGGCCCCTATTTTGGAGCGTTAATCATGTGTTAACTAACGGTTTCCATCCATAGAGAGGCCTTTTTTTTCCCAAAATAAAATGTTGGGGGCAAAAATGCTCCCAAAAAAAGAACAAGGGCTAAATGAACATTTTGGTCAGTGTTGGGGGCTAATTTGGCATTATGCCCATGCTTAATCTATACCATAGTGTTGTTACTTCTTGTGCAGCTTTGCCTTTTCTTGCAGTGATATGCCATTATTTCTTGAAATGTTATGTATGTACAATTATAATTTAACTTCTCCGTGAACGGCCTTCGGAAATTATAATTGTCCTATGGTGTTTCTTAAATTTGAAATTTTCGATGTCTGAGGATTTAGTTTCGAATTATCTTATATCTGTTCCGGTTTCATTCGTGGTATGTAAAATTATCTTTGAGAAAAAGATTACACGAATGCTACATTACAAGTAATGTAAGGTTGATGATTGGTTGAGAAAATGAAGATTAGAGTACTTCTATTGTCTTTATGTCATTTAGGGTAAACTATATAGGAGGTCACCTTTGTTTTAGTAAATTTTATTTTGATCATTCAATTTTCAAAAATTATGTTATGGTCACTAAAGTTATTGATTTATTAGACAATGATCTCTCAAATCTTGACCCCGTCGATGATGTGGCATGCTAACATAAATAAAGAGTTAATTTCTAATTTGACTCGTATGGTTAAAATGTTAACTTAGTATTTTTATTTTTTTACAATTTTTTTACTATGATACTGTAAAAACTTAAGAATATAAAAAGATTATTAAAATATTGTACACATTTTAATTTTTAATTTATACAACAAACAATAATTCAATTTGGTATATTATTGGCATTTAATCTATCTATTATCAAACAATAATATATACAATTCATTAAACAATCTCAATATTAAAATGAAATATTTTTTTCTTAAATTGCTAACTTCATTGATATTTACTCTAATATAATTAAAATATTAAAATTCTATAATCAGTATTTGTTTTTTTTAATTTAAAATTTTGATTATAATATAAAAAACAATTGTGAAATCTATTAAATTTAGTACAAGTATGAACTCCATAATTATTTATACGAATAATATTGTAATATTTGTTTATATGTAATAGATTTTTTTTATAATTCATTATTTACGATAGTTATTAATTCGTTTATTTATTTTTATATGTAATATTTAAATTTTAACTGCTCTTCTTTTCTTGTCACCACATGACAAGAGCAAGTCTTTTTTCTTTAATTATTTATGATAATCACATAATGTGGAGAGGGACTAAATTTACTTATTTCAAGGGATTAAATTCATAAATTTATTTAAGTTTGAGGGTTGATCCTAAAATAAGACCTCTACCATTTGACATGGCGTGACAATTGAGCGAGTTGCCCGTGACAATTTATCCCGTTTCAAAAGGCAAAATCCAGCCGTTGAAACCCTACACTTCTCCAGTTCCCCATCCATTCATAACGGAATTCCAACGGCTTTTTTGCAACCTACTCTCTCCCGTTTGAACTAAAACCTGAAACTAACTCGAAACAAAAGCACACAAGAATAGAAACGCTTCACCAGAAAAAGGAAAAAAAATATTAAAAAACAGAGAATCGGACCGCCGGTGTGATACGTCGCTCCGGCGAACGGGACTTTCAGACGCCTTTCATGTTTCTCCTTTCAAGGTCTTCTATCTAGTTTTGATTCTAATTTTTTTTTTATCGGTTATGTAATGGAGGATTGTTATATGAATGTTTGAATCCAGAACTTGTGAATTTTCGAGGCTAGATTGTTCGTTACAATGGTTTTTAAATTCCTGCTTGTTGAATTGATGTTGATTGTTATATACTTCAAGGTTCGATTTACTGATGTTTTTATGAATCGATTTAATGGTTTTGATAAGATTGTTTGGGATCTTTGTTAATTGTAATCCAATCTTATTTATGTAACCCGTACTCTGTGATGCATATCGGATTTGAAAGATCAATATATGAGAAAACGATGGAAAATATGCAAATATTCGAAATGGGAATTTCCAGTTTTCAACTTTTGTAAAATAATTAGTTGACTTCTTTTTTGCAGCTTAAAGGAATAATTGCTCTTATTGAAGGATTATTGAAAATTCTTCAGATCAATATTGCTAGCTTCTATAATCACCTTTAGTAAACTCTGTAGAACTGATGAAGTGGATGAGACGTTAAAGGATCTATTGCGAGATAATGAAGCATCGATAATTTGCTGCCGAAATTAGAATGTGGATACTGCATGTGAAGGTGTGATAGGCAGATAGAGAGATCATTGCACCCAGGTTTTCCAATATCTTTTAGTCTATGCAGTTTGATGGTGTGGGGTATGTTCTTCAACTTGGAATAAGTGGAAAGTGGTGAGTGGTGAAGAATTAAAATGAACGGAACTGGTGGTTTATATCAGATGAAAACCGGGAGATTCTCCAATCAGCTTCAGGGAGTGAAGGTCCATTATATCTTCTTCTCTTCTTCAAAATCTCCAAGGTCAACAACATGGCAAAGGCAGTCATCAGTCATGATAGGCAATCACGTTCTCCAATAGATGGTCGTCCTAAGAAAGGTAACTAATTATACAATATCAGTCGAAAATCTAGTTACTAGTCAATAGCAAAAAGAGGATTAAGGAAAACTGAATTGAGTACATGTGAAAGTCGGTACCATTTAGTTCATTATTGATCTGTTCAACAATTTCACTGCAGGTGGTTGTGGTGGCAAAGGAACTTGGGGAGGGTTAATGGACACTGATTCGAGTTATCCTCTTGACTCAAAAGACCCAAACTATGATAGCAGTGAGGAAGTTAGTCCACAATATGTTCCTTCTACTTCCTCTGATTTTTGTTCTTGTTCTATCTTTTTGTTACTTTAAATTTCCTGAGGAATACTAACACCTTTTTAAGGATTCAAACCTCAGTTTGATTAAAAAATTGTGCTTGATGCAGGGATGTGAACATCCAATGCAAGAAAATCAGCACTCGATTTTGATGCATATAAAAAGAAAGTGACAATAATATGGAGGAATACTTTGCTACTGATGATGTTGTCTCAGCTACCAATGAATTGAAAGAACTTGCAATGCCCAACTATAACTATTACTTTGTTAAAAAGCTTGTCTCTATGGCTATGGATAGGCACGACCATGAAAAAGAAATGGCTGCTGTCCTATTATCTGCACTCTATGCTGATGATTGATGCCCACAGGTTTACGGAGGCTTTAGTAAATTGGTGGAATCTGCAGATGACTTGATGTGGACATACCAAGTACAGTTGATATTCTTGCTTTGTTTATAGCTCGAGCAGTTGTTGATGACATACTCCCTCCTGCATTCCCTTAACAAGCAAAGGGAGCTCTTACCTAATGATTCAAAGGGGGTGGAAGCTCGGAAAGAGCTGAGAAAGGGTATCTAGCAGCCTATGCATGCTGAAACTATGTGCGTCGCTGGAGGGTTGGCAAGAAAACAGTTGAGGATGTGAAAGCAAGGAATAAAACAACTTGTGATCGAGTATGTAGCAAGTGGTGACAAGAAAGAGGCTTATAGATGCATCAAGGATTTGAAAGTTCCCTTCTTCCACCATGAAATAATTAAACAAGCACTTGTTATGGCATGGAAAAGCAGAAAGCTGAAGATAGACTACTGGATCTACTCAAGGAAGCAGCTGAAGAAGGCCTGATAAACTCAAGTCAAATTACAAAGGGATTCAATAGGATGATTGACCTGTCAACGATTTGTCCCTTGACATACCAGATGCACAGAAGATACTGAAGTCTTAATTTCTAAGGCTACATCTGATGGTGGTTGTGCGCTTCATCTTTGAGGTCATTATCGGTGCCTAGAAATAAATCATTGGAAGACAATTTTACTAAAACTTTCAAGTTAAAGTGTCAAACAATCATTCAAGATATTTCTTGACTGGTGATATCTCGGAGGTTTTAGCTGTCTAGAAGCAGAAAATAAAACTTCTTCAAGCGAACTGAATTCTATTTTTGTTAAAAGGCTGATAACTTTAGCTATGGATCGGAAAAACAGGGAGAAAGAAATGGCATCTGTTTTGCTATCATCTTTATATTTTCCTGCAGATGACGTAGTAGATGGGTTCGTGATGTTGATAGAATCTGCAGATGATACTGTTCTAGATAACCAGTTGTTGTTGAGGATCTTGCTATGTTTTTGGCTAGAGCAGTGATGGATGAAGCTTTAGCCCCACAACACCTGGAAGAGGTAGGGAGACAATTTTCAGGGACAGACTCTGTTGGGGGCAAGTGCTTCAAATGGCAAAGTCATTGCTAAAGGCTCGCCTTTCTGGAGAGCGCATCTTAAGGTGTTGGGGTGGCGGTGGTGGGTAGTACGCAGGATGGGCCGTTGATGATGTGAAACTCAAAATAGCAAAGCTATTAGAGGAATATGAATCCGGAGGAGACATTAGGGAAGCTTATCGATGCATTAAGGATAGGCATGCCATTTTTCCACCACGAGGTTGTAAAGAAAGCATGGTGATCGTATTAGAGAAAAAGAATGAGAGACTTGGTGTTTTCTTGCACATTGTTTTGGCGCAGGGCTCATAACATGAACCAGATGACAAAGGGTTTCTCAAGGGTAGAAGAATGTCTGGACGACTTGGCTCTCGACGTGCCTGATGCCGGAAGCAGTTTCTAGCATACGTCGAGAAAGCAAAGACAATAGGATGGTTGGATCATCATTTCATTATGGCAATTCCACAAATGGTAAGAGAATGGGGCCTGCCTATGATAATGAGTAAGTTTTCTCATCATTTGCTACACCACCTTTATAAAACATGAAGTTGAAATACTAAAATGGGATTCGAATCCCAGATTTACTAGATGCCACATTTTAGAGGTGTCTGCGTGATCCAACTGAACCAATGAAGGTTCAATGGCTTGATTTAATCATATTTGACTAATTGATTAAACCAGATCACTCTACACTGAGCAGTGCTGATATGGTTCAAATGTTTTACTCTCTTGAAAATTAACATTCATAGGTTTCCAGGGAAATTGAGTTGAGTTCCTTCTAGTTGTGCCTGGTTTTGCAGACAATAAGTTAAAATCGAATTGAATATCGACATCTGCCCGACGCACCGCATTCTTGTCGGAAGTCGGCATGCTTTTCGCTATTACCACTTCTGTAGTTATGTTCTTTGGTACTTCAGTTTTGCACAACTCCAACATCCAACATGTCGGAAATCGACCAGATGACATGTTTGGAGATTGTTTCATCAAATTGTTCTCCGGATCCCATTTTTGTTGCATTGCATTGGAACAGCTTCTTGGTTTGCTGTCATTTAAATTTGATCTTATTATTTAGGTAGAGAGCACTTTATGTTCTTTTTTTCCTCTTGTTTAGAATTCAATAAATTTTTTAAATTTAAAAGTCTTATCAATTTGATCCTCATTGTTATTTGAAATAATTATTAAATTGTTAATAAGACAAGGATAATTTGTATCAGCTTAAGCGATTAAACTACATTTATATGCCATTCATGAATAATTGATAATGGTGGCTCGATGGATTGCTCAGATGCAGGGAAGGGAGGCACTTGTACCCCTAGCTTTTATGATCTAATTACATTTTAGGTCCTCACCTCTCCCAAAATTTTTTGGTAATTGTTTTGGGATACTATCAGATTTAAAATTAATGGAACTAAGCCTTGAGTCCAATTTATTTAATTTTATTACATTTTAAGACCTTTAAATTTTAAAATTAAAAATAAACCCTTAACCGTTTAATTTATGATTTAATTACCTTTTAGGACACCATTATTTATTTTTTATTTTGGTTACAGAAGGTCCACTATGATCGGTGGATTAAACCGTGGGCAAGTTAGCCCTAGCCAGTTCGAGCATGGTCGGTACGTCACTTGGAGGATGATGGAAATAGAGGAAACCAGAGATCTCAGTTCGAGCTAAAGCATCGGATGTGGTATTCGCTTCTCTTTGGATACAGCTGACTTGAACTCTCCACTGTTGGTTCAGGAGGCAAGTTTAGCCCTATCCAGTTTCGAGCATGGTCGGTACGTCACTTGGAGGATGATGGAAATAGAGGAAACCAGAGATCTCAGTTCGAGCTAAAGCATCGGATGTGGTATTCGCTTCTCTTTGGATACAGCTGACTTGAACTCTCCACTGTTGGTTTCAGGAGATTCCGAATTCTTCTGATATAAGCATTATCGCAGCATTGCTTGGGAGATGTCAACTTCCGAACTGCCTCACTGTTGTCCAATTCCACTAAAACGTTCCTGTAGCCTAGGTTCCAAGCACATCAAACCATCAAGGACCGCCAGAGCACGGCCTGGTAGATGGAGCAGCGCCCTATATACCGATGATAACCTGCCATTTCCCTGTGCTGTCGCGAAGAAGACCTCCGCTGGAAGCTTCCATTGTAACCCGGTGAACAGAGCCGTCAGTGTTTAACTTTACACTACAACCGTCGGGGCTTGCCACCTTTGCTTCTGACGTTGGGGCTTCAGCTTCCTATTGCCCCCATTGTTGCTCGCTTTATTAGCTTTAGCCATGTCCAAGCAGACTTTATTGTTAGAGTTGACAGATGTAAAGGTAGTTAGGGTGTTAGGAGATTAGAATCTGTTAAGCAGTTCATTCTTTCCAACTCTTTTCTTCTACTTTCTCTCTTCTATTCCCAGTCGATCAATTCTTCCATCTGTCGATCACCGGCTGTTGACATTTATAGCCTCTGGGATGGACCAAATCTGCCCTTGGAAGACAAAGTTATTCCTCTGCTTCCAAGCCTCCAAACTAAAATGCCAAAGATATGCTTCCAATGAATATCAGTGTTGTCCCAACCTGTATTATGGAGAAGGTTAGAGTCAAGCCATTCAAATAAGTTTGTGAAAAGAAGCTTATCTTGGCCTGGTCCGGTATCAACTGCTCCCAGACACAGCGAGCTCCTTGGCAGTCGCGTAAAATGTGCAACGTGGTCTCCTCGGCACTATAACAGACTGGACAGTGGGAATTCGAAGTAAGGCCACGACGGGCTCGCTCGGCGTTAGTCATGAGCCTTTGATGAACGACCAGCCAGAGGAATGCTTTACACTTTGGGGTCCATCGTAGCTCCACGCCATATTCCATTTATTATCTTGAGCATTCCATCGGTGGTGCTGTAGGCGATTAAAGGCTGATTTGACGGTGCATCCCTGTTTGATCCCACCGCCACAAGGGCCAATCGTCACGCAGGTCATCACGGGGAGGAGGGTAGCTATAACCCATATGAAGGTTTCGTCATCCAACAAATGCTTAAGGAGATGCTGATTTCAGTTGCCATCCTCATTAACAAAGTCACGAACGGTCTCATTGCCAGTGTCCATAGGCGGAGGGTATGTAGGCCACAAGAGGATCACGGTCTGGATCCACGCACGGTCTGGGATCCACGCATCCTTCCAGAACAGGGCCTTGTTTCCATTCCCTATAGACCAATAGATATATCCTGAATGAGTGTTCATATACAAGATAAAGATTTTGAAATAAAGGATCCATTTCTAGCATTAGTAAGACTAGGAATACTTCCCTGGAACCTATACTTGGACTCGAGGACCTGAACCCAAAGTACATCGGGTTGAGTAACAAGCTTGTATCCCAGTTTCACCTAAAAAAAAAGCTTTATTCTGGGTGATGTTATAATTAAGTAGCATATTAAAAGAAGAAATTAACCCCATATATAAGTTTCAAGAAGTTTCTCTTTAATACGAATCAACTTACGTAAATGGTTAAAAAATTGTTATTATTTTTAAAGCTCATCGGTTTGAGTACCGGCGTCTACAAGATGATTAAACATTTATAGTTAAATAACTTACAATTTACGTGATTTGACAAAACCAAGTCTATTGTACGACGATCTTATCTATTCAATCTACCAACGTACAATAACATTAATGACACTAAACATGACATTATCATCAACAATCACTAATCTCCCCCACACCACACACACACACACTAATATTAAGGAAGGATTTCTCCGTATTCTTTTTCTTCTGTCTTTATTTCTAAAACATCAAACAACGTTATTCGTTTGTTAATTTAGTATTAACTAATATCAATTGTGGCTCTTGTTCAATTTAGAAAGGTGAATCATTTATAATTGTTTCAGCCTAAATGTATCTCTAATAAATGATGTGATAGACGTAGAACACTTCTTAATGAAAAAGAAAAGGTCGATATTAGGGGTGTAAACGAGCCGAGTCGAGTTTTAATATTGTTGAGATCGACTCGACTCGAAAATTCTGAAATGGAGCTCGACTCGAAAACTCGCGAGCTTAAAATTTTTAAACTTGAACTCGAAATCCTGAATTGAAGTGAGCAGCTCGAAAAGGCTCGAAATGAAAAAAAAATCTTAAACTTAACTCGATTGAAGCCTCAAACTCAAACTCGAACCTGAACCTTAAATACATGAAAATCTTACTGTATTTAAAAAAATCAATACATAAATATTAATATATTAATAATTTATTTTAAAAAAATAAAATCTTAATATTATATTTCCGAGCTTCTCACGAGCTTTTCGAGTCGAATATCAAGTAGCTCGTTTTGACTTGTTAAGAACTCGAGTCGAGCTCGAGTCGAGTCTATTCGATCCGAGTATTTATTAAGCCTTAATCGAGTAGCTCACGACCTTTCTCGTCTCATTTATGACCCTAGTCAATATACACCCTTAGATTAAAATAACCAATATTATCTCTCACTTCTTCGTAAAATTACCCTGATGTAATTAGTTTTATTTGATCAACATGTCATACTATGATTCTGGGGTTAGAAGTTTAAGAGTCAATTATTACTATAATTTTAAAATTAATAAATTGATCATTAAAATCATCAAACTATAGAATGATCACTACACATTATAAAATAGTGATAAACTTGTTTTTAAAGATTTTTTAAATATTTTAATAAGTTTAATGATATTTAATAATTTCATTAAATTTTACCATCATTTTATAATTTTTAAACATTAAAATATATTATAATATAGTTAAATAATTATTTATGTATTTTACCTAAAATAAAAAAAATGTATGTGCCGGTTGATAAATATAAGAGTAAACTATACATATAGTATCTAAACTATCAATTTTAGCCTGTTTAGTATTTAAACTTTTAATTTTTCAAAATCATACTTAATGTTTAGTTTTGTTTTTTTCAATACCTCATCGTTAAACTTAACAAATTTAATACCTAAACTATTAATTTTGGTTCGTTTTAGTACATAAACTTCCAAATTTTTCTAAAAAAACAACGTTAAGTTTTGAACATGTACTAAAATAAAATAAAAACTGAACTTTAGGAATGGTTTTGAAAAAAATAAAAATTTAGGTATTAAAATAGACCAAAACTGATAGTTTAGGTACTAAACGTGTAATTTACCTAAATATAAATAATATAATTTTAGTAAATCCATTTCTACAGTAAACCATATAATATCCTTCCATGAAGAATTGCTCAGATATATTTAGTAAATTCAAATCTGCAGTAATAAAAGAATCCAAAGTGAATTCCTGGGGGTAATGATTAAGATGTTGTTCTTCATTTCTTTTGAAAACTTAAACCAAATCTAATAAATCAAAGCAAAATTTTGCCACCATGTCATTGCAAAAGCGAACCTTGCTCAAGGTCATCGTTCTCGGCGATAGCGGGTACGATCATTCCGATCTCAATTTTCAATTCCCATTGCTTCTTTCAAGATTTATGGATTTGGTGTTTCGATTTCGTAAAAATGATTATATGTTTAATTTGCTTTCACGTCAATGTAATCAGGGTGGGCAAAACGTCGTTGATGAATCAGTATCCTTTCAAGTTTCAACCGGCATTGGATTTTAAATTTGTTCTTATTTTTGGGTTAAATTTTTAGATCTTGATTTTTTCATTTAAGGTAAAGTGTTTCGGGAATTAACCGGTTGAATTTAGATATGTTCATATGAAGTTTAGTCAGCAATATAAAGCAACCATTGGTGCAGATTTTGTCACTAAAGAACTCCAGATTGACGAACGCAATGTCACTCCAAGTTGTTTCTTTTCCTTTATTATTATTATGATTCATTTTGATTGTTTCCATGTTCTTTATAGATTAAATTTGAAGGGCTTTTTGGATTGGATAGATATGGGATACTGCAGGGCAGGAAAGGTTCAGAGCCTTGGAGTTGCTTTCTATAGAGGTGCAGATTGTTGTGTGCTAGTCTATGATGTTAATGTGATGAAATCATTTGATAACCTTGATAATTGGCATGAGGAGTTTCTTAAACAGGTTTCTCTTTTCCCTTTCTATATGTTCTTCATTTCATTTCCATGTCGTTTTATTGTTGATGTTCGGGTTCGAATTATCCCTTCCAACTAGGGATTAATTTTATGTTAGGTAATGAATTTATAAAATTTTAGGGGCAAAAATAGATTATCAATAGAACATATCTAAATTATATAAAAAAATTAAAATTTTCTAAAGGACGACCTCCCTACCGGCCCCCCTCGGTCCATCCCCGCTTCCAACATGGTCATTTCCAAAGTTCGAACGTGGACTCTTCCTTGACTGCACCCAAACACTTGTTGGTCTTTCCAGACTTTCCTTGTTGGTTTTAGTTATTCATCAAATTGCATGTCACTTGATGTTTTATTATGCCTCTATAACATCCATTGACATGGTTATAAACAATGACAAGGACAATGTGCTGTACATCAGTTTTTTTGGTTTGCAATGCATTATTATTTTCCAGAGGAAAAAGAAAAGCAAAATCCTAGACAACTTTCCCAATGACATTTGGAGGAACAAATTTTGATAAATTCTCTCTGATAAACATACATAGTGGTTACTTATTTGAACCACACACCTTGCATGAGCAAAACTTTCTTGCAAGATGGTGTCTTTTGTTGATTGACCTCGCCAACTGGTTACATGAGCAATCCTAAACTGTTATTTGATGTGGTTATGCTGATACGGTTTCCGATTCTCTTTTCGTGCCAGGCAAATCCTACCGACCCCAAGACGTTTCCATTTATATTGCTTGGAAACAGATAGATTTAGATGGTGGCAATAGTCGAGTGGTAAGGATGTATAGTTTCTATATATACTTGTGAATTATTTTGTCTTCACAGTACCCCAGAGCTTCATTGGTGGTGTCTTGAGCCATATGTAGGTCTCCGAGATGAAAGCAAAAGACTGGTGCTTCGAAAGAAAACATACCTTACTTTGAAACATCAGCAAAAGAAGATATCAACGTCGATGAAGCATTTCATTGCATTGCAAAAACTGCTCTCGCGAATGAGCGCGAGCAGGACATGTTAGTTTATCTCTTTTCATCAAGCACCGCAGATTCAGATATGATCATTATCTTGTCATGCATTTTGTTTACTGCATTGCTGCGTTCTTTAGCATATGCTTTTGGGACATTATAGATAATGTCCTATTTGTGTATGATTTAGCAGATATTTCCAGGGCATCCCAGATGTTGTCACTCAGACCGAGCAAAAAGGTGGCTGTGCATGCTGATTACAAGCCAAGCTCGTTATATTATCGGTTGCTCGATGCTGCAATATTTCCCGGTTCCTATGATTCTTATCCATTTTTTATTTTATATACATTGTATTCTAAAATCCATTGATTGAAGCATTATTGACATTAATTTTGCTTTCGGTAGAGATGAAGTAAAAGAACTAAAATTTGTAGAATCCCAGGTGTTTTTTCTTTTAGTTTTAACTAGGGTTATATGTTCAAATGTAATATTTGGATGAGCTTCCATTCAAGTGATGATGATTGTTCATATTTCAATGGTCTTAATTTATGTAGCAGATTCTTTTGTTGCTTCAGAAACATTTATTCACAACTTTACAACTGCAAGTTTAGTTCATATAACCAAACTTATGAGATATAGGTTTAAAGTTCGAATCTCATCGTCAGATGACCCGTACATATTCAGAACCTATGCTGCATCGGCAGTTATGGTTTCTCCCCAACAAATTAACACCGATTGAGAAATCACTGATATTTGTTCAGCCGAAACTTCCAAATCTCAGAGAACGGACGGAGAACTTCGACAAGAAGGCATGTTCGGAGGGGGACTATGAATGCTTGTATCAGGGTTGCTGCCAATCTTCACTATCAGGACAGTGTTCATTCCCCAGATCATATGTCTGCCTTCCTGGCAGTGCATTGCCATACTCCTGCTCAAACATTCGAACAAAATTCGGGTTTTATAGAACCGGCATATCGATAATAGCATGTTCATAATCACAAAAAATATAGAAAGATACCAGGATTGTTAGCTTTAAATCTGATAGTCAGCCATCCTTTGACAGGGAGTGAAGCAGTACTGAGGTAAGGTGGATCAAAATATATGTTTCCGGATCTGTACTGTTGAAATTCCCATAACCCTCTCCCAGTACATAAAAACTTATGCCCGTGTATGTGCATAGAATGCTCGTCTGATGCATTCAACAGATTCGTCGACTGAAACACGATCTCAGCTTATTCACCGTATTCCAAAATCTTCACCTTCGCCCCCCTCAGCGGATGTGAAACTGGTATCTCTCAAATTACCTACAAAGTCAATGTAATACGGCGGCTCATCCGGAAAATCCGAGGTATAGGATCCACTCAAGTTCCTATAACAAAAATCTTTGATATGGTAATTAATTCCAGTTTTGTATATCAAATATGTTTCTAGTCAACAACAAAAGTTTTAAAGGATAGTTTTACCTGTATAAGCTTGTAGCATCTGTTGAAGGGTTCACCCAGCTTATATTGTTTAAGCTTGAAAGAAGAGTATAGTCCCATATCTGCAAGATCAATTTCCATGGAAGCTGTTATGTACATTCGAGTAGTTATGTTTCTCGTAGGATGTTCTTTGCTCGCGAGGCTTTTCAAATGCTTCCTGAATCGTGTTGCAGAATCATAGTCGGTATAAGAGGGCAGAGTTTTGGGAAAGAAAGGCGGTGACTGTTTGTTGTATCTCCCTCTATACTCGAGAATTGCAGTAGTATTCGTTTTATCATATCCGGTAAAAATCGTATTATCGGTGTAATATTGTCTACCGGCCATGTAATAACGACCGGGAGATTGATTTGCTTCGATTAAAACGTCTATCGTCTGACCAGTTGCTAACATGACATAGCTAGTAGTAAAAGGTTTCAGGTAGCTTCCATCGATTCCAACAACTGTGAGATTATGCCCTGCTATTGCAAAGAAGAACTCTTCATCCATCAATGCATTGACTAATCGAATCAAGTACGTCTTCCCGTAATTGGCTTGCCATCGGTATGTCTTTCTGCAACACAAGATCAATACATCAATACATAATAATGTTTATATATGTTAGTGAACTTAACCTGCTTAGGTGGGGTGATCAATCATCTCAAACTTAAACCGATAGGAAAAGTGTTCAACTAATCTAGAAGCCTGCATGTGAATCTAAGTGTAAAGGATAACAACACTCCCCAGGGGTAATGAGAAGTACTAAAGGAGAAAGGGTTGTCTGGATTTGAGCTCGAAAGCTTTAAATCGAGCTGAATCGGATGAAAAACTCTTAAGCCGATCGGAAATGGTCCGACATTTAGTTAGCTAGATATATGAGAGATTAGTATACCTTTAGAGCAAGCACAGAAATCTCCTGGCTGGCCATTAATGGTATAAGCATCAGATATAGGTATCTTTCCCAGTTCTCAGGATCTCTCTGATTACCTTGTTTACATCATACGTAAACCAAGTTCCTGCATGTATGCGTACATACAATAGGCAAAACCCTAGTCAGATACATGAATCAAAATACATAATAATATTCCACTAGTACATGATACAGATACATACATGCATACAAACATACATACATACATACATAGCAAAGAAATGAAGGGTTAGTACCAAATATGAGAATTTGTTCCCCTTGAGGAGTGGGGAAAGGGTAGGAAGATTGACGATGAGGGTAAACAACAATGGCACCGTGGACGGTGTTCCGAGTCCAATCGGTGTTACTATTAGCATGCCACCATAGAGTCCCTTCCTCCTCGGAAAAACACAACTTGGTAAGTGAAATTGTTGCCAGGTTCAATAGGGCTGCGTGATGTATGCAGAGCCATCTGACCATGGGTTTCTGGGTTGCTTCACCCCATGCCAGGAAATGGGGGAAATCTTTAGCTTTATAACAGATGTGAAATGAAGATCAGAAAAGGGAGAAAATTAGGTTACCAGTGAAGGGTGAGACCATAATCACCATGATTATGAACATTGACAAACACTGTATCACCTTTATGAACATAGATGGTGGGTCCTGGGAAATGGCCATTGACAACCAGCATGCTCTTGGTCTTGCACAGCCTGGTAAATTTCTCTGTCACCTACAAGATCATCATCATCATCATCACTGTATGATATACATACATACATATACATATATATATAAGTACTTACAACAAAGTCATGATAGTGAACTTCAGCTTCAGCTATCCAAGAGGAATCCCAGTTAGGAACAAAAGTAATACAGGGAGTGATGGTGGTGCTACAGCCATGGTTTCTTTGCAGGAAAAATCAATCTTATTTGGTAACTTTTTAAGTTATAAAAAAATGATATGATCCTTTCAATAATCAAAGACTTTTCTTGTGGATAAATGAGGAATGCAAATCCTCTGCCCTATCATCATCACTTTAAGAGAAAATGTGACCAAAAAAAAATTCAGGGTAAACTATTATATTTATACACTGTCATAAAATTAAAAACAATTAAGTTTCAACACTCATGTTATTGATTTAATAAATATTGTACACTTATTTTAGCGATTGTTACATTTTGACTATTGAGTCGTTAACTGTAGTTAATTTGATTAACTAGATGGCATGCTATGTTAGTCAAAGGGTTAATTTTTAATTTTACCGCTGAACTTTAGATAAAAATCAGTTAGACCTTGAATTTAGATGAAGTATCATTTTAAACCTTAAACTTTGGGTAAATCATTTTGACTCTTGAATTCCATCAAAGTCTCTCGTTGCTGCCACCACTCACCATCACTATCAATCGACATCGTCGACTGTTAGACCGTTATTTTTAACGGTGGGTGAACTAAAATAAAATTAGAACGTAATGTTTGGTATGATTTTGAAATAGAAAATAATTAGATGACTAGAACAGAACAAATTGATAGTTGAGGCACTGAAAGTGTAGTTAACCCTAAAACAAAGTAATCCTCGATCCAAGTTTGTTGTTGGTTAAAGGCTTTCGCTTACAATGGCTTCAAAGTACCTCTCTCTCAACTCCAAATTCAACTAACCATCACCTTCGCTCTCACTTTCAGGTGCTTAGACGGCGTCGACTCCTCCTTCCTCATCCGATCATGAAACCCTCACTTTGATCATACGCTCCTCAACCAACGCCACGAGATTCTCCGGCTTCTTGCTCCCGCGTTCACGAGTGCGGGGATCAGCAGCGATTCCCACGAAATGTTGACCGATACCACCATCCAACGAGGACTGGAGATCACGGACCGGACGTTTAATGGCGGATTCAACTGCAAAGTCTTACATTTAGAGTCGGTGATAGAGGCTTGTGTTGATGTAAGCGAGACCCGCCTTGAGTTGATAAAGAGTAGGGTTTTGAAACATATCATTACGGGACGGTTCCGGTTCGAGTGGAAGACGGGAGATGGGGATTGCACCATTTGTTTGGAGGGTTTCAGAGTCGGATCATATGCTGCTCGGATGCTCATGCCATGTTATCATGCTTTTCATCCTAAATGTATCGGAAAATGGCTGTACCTCAGTCATTGCTGTCCTCTTTGTCGGTTTGAGGTGCCACACCTGTACTAGCATAGATACATAGATACTCATCATTGGGAACCTTTTGTACTTCTTTTTCGTCCATTTGCTCCTTTTCCTAAGCATAAACTTGTTCTTGTTATCGATTTTAAACAATTTTACGGGAAACCGAGAATGATGTTTACGGTGTTGCTTGAACACGTGTGGAAGACCATGTTTCCCAATATACTATTTTTGTCATGTGTTGCTCAGCCTTCTTTTGCATCATCCATGGCGTTTTAAATGTGATTATAACATCACTTGCATGCAATGCAGGTCATAAGTGCAATACGATGCTAATTTGATCAGAATCTTATGGATTTATTTCGACCAGATCTTGTAAGATCATTTTTTTAATTCGATCAAATCAAGTTCATGAAATCAGGATAATAGTATAAATTTTCTACATAATACTGATTCAGTGAAATTTTCTGAACATGGCAAGTCTTTCTCTAGGAGTGTTGAACATGTCTATAGTTATCCCACAGGTGATACACTTGTCTATTTGAATTTTCATAATTATGAGCACTTTTACTGGAAAGATGGTTGATTTGTAAGTGGAAAAAAAAATTGCAGATGTTCATATCTGTAGTTAGTGTGCCTTTGGATGATGCATTCGGGGGAGGCAACTTGCCGGTCTTTGTGTTCGGGTCGATAACGGCTGCCGTCAGTGCATTGTTGGAGGTACTGGCGTTGCCGAACCCGCCGAAACAAGTGTCCCTCTCGCCGGGAATGGATGGTGGCCATTAGTACCATCTAACGGTATGTGTGATTTCTCACGCATGCATTCAGTCCTATTGTGTTGAAGTGATGGTAAAGGAGTCCTTAAGAAAAATTAAATTTTGTAAAGGAGTGCCTTTTAAGAAAAAGGGTTAAATTTTATTAAGCAGAGAAGTAAATAACATAAGATTAATGTGAATTAGACTAGACATGAAGTATAAAATTTAATGTGATTTGATTTTGTCTTCGTAACGGATAATAGAAACAATAACTCGATATAAAACTCACAAAAAGTACAAATAATACATAAAAGGTTTATATCTAGGGATGGGCATGGGACAAAACCCGACGGGTTCCGACCCGACCCGATCCGATTGGGTTTTTTTTAAAAATTTGGATTCGGGGCGGGTCGGGTTCGGGTTTAGGGTGAAAAATACCCGACCCGAAAAAAATATAATTTTATCTTATATATTTAGGAATAATTACAATAATATCCCTCTATATATTATTTTTTTCAATTAAGTCACTATTTTTTATTGAATAAAAATAATAGTTTTTATTATTTCGGGTCGGGTTTTTAAGTTATATATCGGGTCGGGTGAAATCTTATTTTGGTCAGGTCGGGTCTCGGTAGAGGATTCATTGTTCTCGGGTCGGGTGGACCAAAAACCTGACCCAACCAGACCCATGCCCATCCCTATTTATATCATATAGCTTATATATTATATATATATATGGGTAAACTACATGTTGAATTAAACTTTACTCTCTCTCTTTCATTTATACTTTTAATTTTTTTCAATTTACTCACTGAATTTTATAGATTAATTTTTTTGTCAATTCACCATTAAATAATTAACAACATTATGAAATGAACGTATTTTAATCAAAACGACGTCGGTTTAGTCTAATTTTTTTCCAGGAATTCAAAACGATGTCGTTTTGATGTAAGTTACCATATCTTAACTTCGTTTAATTATTTAACGACGGAGTGACACAACAAAACTCAATTTATAAAATTCGTGAGTAAATTAAAGAAATTAAAAGTACAATGAGTGAAAAAGAGAGAGTAAAGTTCAATTACCAAAAGTGTAATTTATCACTATATCTATATATCAAAACACTCCTAACATTTATATATACAAATTTCATTTATTATTGATTTTCAATTTTCAAAACTTCGATTCTTAAATAAGTTAATTTCCCTTTAAATATCACCTTAAAGCATCATTTATCTTCAATAACCTTTTTAATTTAAATATTTTTTAGGCACTTAACTTTTCCCTTTGTATTCATTCCTACTCTGCCTCTGCATTAACTATTGGACAAATTACATATTTAGTATCTGAATTATTAGTTTTGGTACGTTTTAGTATCTAATTTTTTAATTTTTTTCAAAATCAAACATAACATTTAGTTTTCATTTTATTTTAATACCCCACCGTTAAAAACTTAAAGCATTTAGTACCAAAACTATAAGTTTGGTCCGTTTTAGTACTTAAACTTTCAAAATTTTCAAAACTTAGCGTTAAATTTTGAACGGGTACTAAAATGAAACAAAAACGAAAGTTTTTAATGGTAGTGTACTAAAAGAAACAAAAACTAAACTTTAGGTATGATTTTAAAAAATTTAAAAGTTTAAGTATTAAAATGGGTCAAACTAACAGTTTAAGTACTAAATGAGTAATTTACCTAAAGGATTTTCACCAGGAGGGAGGAATGGGGTTTCTTCTCCGATCTTCACATTTTTCCAATCTTTTCTCCCTCCATTTACTCCCAAATTTGGACTTGAGCTAATGTTTGATGTTGAAGGAATGCTATGCAAGTTTCAATTCATACATTCAAGGCATGCCATTGCTATGAAATCCTTATTGAAAGATTGTCTAATGGAGACATCAATGCTCTGTATGGTTTTATCAATTAGGAGAATATGATGAATTAGGCTGCCGCACTCTAAAACAATGGTGAAAAGCCCTTGCTCTCAGCTGCTCGTAATTGGCAATCAAAAGAGCTGTGAATGTTCTCACTCATTACAATATGTTGTTTATCTGCTCATAATTGGTTATGATTGATGATGATGATGATGATGCTATTGTTTAAACATTATTGCACTTAAATTCTCACCTACCAACACCAAATTCTCAACTGCCACCATTTTCCATACCCCAAATAGAAAAGAAAACCAAAAGTAAATCCCACCATTTTCTCTCCTACTTTCACTCTTTCCATGAATACTGGAAATCCTTTTAAAAGAAAAGATACAAATTTTCTCTTTTTTTTTTTCCTGCATGAACTGCTTATTCTCCCAAAACTCCCAAGTTTATTTGATTTAACCATTGAAGTTTTCTCAAGAGTTTAGTCAAATGGATATGGATTGGTTGGTTTCGTGGATGAATCTACCTTCATTGCATATAAACAGCTATTTACTGCCCTTTCTTCGATTCCATTTCGCACTATGTGCTGCCATTTAGCTGGTATGGGTTTTTCTTCTACAACTTCCTGGGATTTCATTTCTTTGAAGACTTTTTATCGGGATTTCGAGGTGCCCCTGTTGGTTTAATCTTTCACCCAGCTTCACATATCTATAATGGCGTGGTTTCCAAGTGTCGGATCCTTCATGGCAGGTGCCCTTTTTCACTCTTTTCCTGGTTTTACATTCAAATTTGGTTTTGTTGATGGGAATAAGATGATATCATCAGTCGTGAGCGGTTCACCCTTCTAAGTTGGGTGGAAATTTGCGAATCGATGAAAGAATGATAGTTGATCATTAGGATCGACCAGTTACGAGTAGTCCATCCTCTTTCTAATCTTGATTGTACTATTTATAGTGAGCATGAATTTTAGATTTCGCTCAAGTCATAAGGTAATGATGATTATTTGTACACCTGTTAGGGTTTTGTTTAGGTCTCGTCTATGCACTATAATTGATATGAGAGTTTATGTTTGGGGACATAAGCTTTTAAGGGCTCCAACAAGATGAGAGGTACGTGTAAAGACTAATTGTTGATAAATAAAGTGCTGAGGGATCGAGTGTGACGGAGATTGAGAGGTTTCCGGAGGGTGTCTCTGGAGGTATAATATGGTTCTTTCACTTTGAACCATGATCTTCTTTTTTTGTGAATTGGTAAAACTATTGCAGGTATTTAGCCACCCCATGGTTATCAAGTCCTCATTTTCAGACTGCTTTTCTCAATTTCTTTGGGAACCCTCCTGCTTTCAGCTACCGCAGGTCTCAAAATTTCCACTATGCTCTCTCTTAGGATGTTTTTGATTTAGAACGAAATCATATATTTATATATGTTGGTCCACGTGCAACTTTTTCAGACAACTTTTTCATACTTCTGATGGTGGAACCATAGCTCTAGACTGGCTCACAAGTTCTGACGGTAAGTGCAAGACTTTTAGATTTGTTGTGTGTGTGTGTGTGTTTTTTTTTTTGGAATCTTTTAGGATTTTGTGCAAGGTTAAGTTTTGAATATTTGATGCCTTCTTTTTCTCTCTTGGGTGATATATGATTAGAGCAACTAAGAAAATGTTAAAAGGGTGCATAATGCATTTGGAGACAATTAAGCTATCAAAGTACCCATGGAGACTACCTCAAACTGAACGAGTTGAAAAATTCATGGTTTGGGCTATAAAAGTTCTTACTTTTAATCTGTTTGATAATCTCACAGTTTCAAGAGGTATCTGTGAGACGAATGACGCTATCTCGAAGGACGACACGACTCCTTTGGTGGTTGTAATTCCTGGCTTAACAAGTGATTCTGCTTCTTCTGTGAGTTAAATATCTGCTGGTGATTTGAATTATGGAAGTTATGAAAGAGATTGTTGTGGAATATAGTTTACTAAATTGGGATTTTCTTGATATAATTCTTGTGACAGTACATTAAGCACCTTGCATTTGGATTCGCAAAACATGGATGGAATGTTGTAGTTAGCAACCACCGAGGACTCGGTGGCATTTCGATTACTGTGAGTTGTCCATTTTCTTCTATGTATTTCTTTTTTTCGGTTGGTCCGTTTGAGTTGGAATTTTACTGGACACTGAACTTCCATATAACTATTTTCCATTGGCCTGTGAAATCAACCAACATTAAGAAATACTTTGGTTTTTTGTTTAACTAATGAGCTTTACAAACAATGAAGTTCATGGACGGTTGATCGAAACACAGTAATAGTTCGATTCAGAAAAGGATATAACATTAGGTATTCAACCTGATAATGGTAGCTCAGTTAGGCCTATGTTTCTCATATGTTTCATTTTCCTTAAATACCTGTATCTGATAGATATTCAAGAACCATGGGAATCTGTCCTTCCTACCATATGGACATACTTCGGAAAAAAGTTTTACCGTACCTGTATATAGTGCTGAACTCCGTGTCCGAGTAAAATAGAATTAGGTTGTGCTTGGCCTGTATGCCATGCTCCAATGAAGATGTATGTATGAATGAAAACTAGAGTTAATTGGTTAAAAGCTGAGGTGTCTTGTACCTCCTCTGGAAAATTTTGGAGATGCTAAGAGCTATCTTAAAGTCTAATAAAGATCTGTCCTCACTTAACCATTCTGTTAATACTAATAATTTCTTCATGATTTTTATCAAAACTTAACATTGTTAATGTGTAATGAATTTATTTCTTTAATGTTGTATTTTGTAATAACACTTTTGCAGTCTGATTGCTTTTATAATGCTGGCTGCACAGAGGATGCCCGAGCAGTCATTGATTATCTCCATCGTCAATACCCGAAGGCTCCTTTATTTGCCATTGGAACTAGCATTGGTGCCAACATTCTGGTGTGTTACTTGATATGCAATTTTTATTCTTTGGGATTTTTTATTACAAACTCTATTGCTCGAATTACCTCTCCTGCATAGCTACGACTGGTGTCATCTATGTTAGATGCCTCTTATTCACTGTTGATGTATAAGGATATTTCCTCGTCTTAAAAGAAAGAACTGTTTAGCATCTCCGGTTCTTGTGAATTCCCTCTTTTCAGCTTATTTAGATTGGAATAAGTTGGTTTGTAGTCCATTCTATTGGTCCTATAAACGGCCATATGATTTCCCTTGGTACGAATTATTTTCGACAGGTGAAATATCTCGGAGAGGATAGAGAGAAAGTACCTGTAGCTGGAGCAGTTGCTATTTGCTCCCCATGGGACCTTGTGGTTAGTGCTTTATTTCTATCGAAATGTAGCTAATAGTCTTTCATGTTTTCAAGTTGCAAAACTATTATGGAAGCAATTTCTCAAAATTCCATTATATGTTATAATGCTATATCTACTTTAGCCATCAAAGTTACTTGTGTTTCGACATTGTAGCTGGATATGTGGTCATCCATATGAATCTGCAATAGTTCTTCATCATGGTCAAATGTTCTGCAGATCGGTGACAGGTTTATATGCCGCAGGCTACTTCAGAAGTTATATGATAGAGCCATAGCAACTGGCCTTCGAGGTTATGCGAAAATGTATGTCTTCTTTGCTTTCCTCAAATAAGTTGTCAGATTTGAAGCCTAAATGCTGGTCCTAGTAACCGGTTTTTCGACCCCAATGTTTATTGTAGGCATGAGCCTCGCTATTCTCGATTGGCTAATTGGGAAGGAATAAAAAAGGTTTGTTTTTTCTTTTGATATGAGGACCCTCTTTTCTTTTGGATTGTTCTCCTTTTTTTTCACAACTTGCATACTTATGTTTACTGCTAGTACAACGTTTTTCGATGTTATCCCCTTTACGTTGCTGCCAACTCCGTTGGTTATCACTTATCACCTTTGGTAGTACCTAGTGAGAAGTGTCGATTTCCTCTCAAGTTATTTTGTTATGCTTCTCTTCCTTAGATCTTACATTTTGCTGGCTTATCCTTTTGGCCTTCGACAGTCGCGTTCAATTCGAGATTTTGACAACTTCGCTACATGCATTGTTGGAGAATTTGAGGTACCATTTGGATCTTCATCCATTGTTGCTTCTTTGCTGTTATATTACGAGTTATGAAAGTATCATACTGTTTTTGCAGACTGTGGATACGTACTATAGGAGTTCTAGCAGCTCTCCCTATGTGCAAAATGTGTCGGTGCCATTGCTCTGTATTGGTTCTCTACGATCCCATCTGTACAAGAGAAGCTATTCCTTGGGATGAATGCAGGTGGAGCTCTTGCAACCATGCTCTACTGAATGCTTTCTTCGAGTTTCTTATGTTATATTGAGCAACTGATCCGGTAAATCCTTTATCAGGGAAAATAAAAATCGTGATGGCCACCGCACGACACGGAGGACATCTAGCATTTTTCGAGGGAATAACTGCATCCAGGCTCTGGTAATTCATAGCTTCGCATTAGTGCATAACCAACGAGTTTAACATGTTTCTCAAATCCATTGATGCTATATCAGCCTTCCCATGATAAAAGAACTTCAAGAAATTTCTTTGGACATCGAATGGCGGACGTGTTCTGATACGTATTTTTTTTCTTTTAATTATGCAGGTGGGTTAGGGCCGCCGATGAATTTCTCAATGTCCTTCACTCTAGTCCACATATGCACATAAAGAAGGTTTGTTTCTTTGTTCATTGCATTTAAATTTGCCTTCCTAGTATGAAGTGGTCTCAATGCATTGCAGACAGAGACTTCAGCACGGGAGGTCTCAATGGAATCATCCATCGATCAGGACCCATACGTTAACATCGCAGAAGATGGAGTAGTGGCTGCAGTAGGTAAAGAGCATGCGGGAAACAAAGTAGTCGAACACTCCACAAATTTGGGGAATATTCACGATAAAACGGTCGTTTTAGCATCGGAACAAAAGCAGCAGTTGGCAGAAGGAAAGCCAGAAGTTGCAGGCAGCAGCATTGGTGAGGTTTTGGGAATCTTCAAGCCCTGCAACGCATCAAGTCGTTCGATGTGATCGGTACGACGAAAAGATGGTTAAATCACCTTTCCCGTCAGAACGGAAAATCGTTGTGGCTACTGGCTTACATTGCCATAATCACAAAGTTGGCCGATACTAAGTTCAGCTCTCCGAATCTTTAACAAGAAGAAACTCAAGAAAGCTTCAGCTGCAAGGTAGGGTAAGGTAACTAATGTATTTTCTACATGTTTTGTGCCAAGACCAGTGAGCCATCCGTATAGGGTGCTTTCGACATTATTTAAATGTACGAGAGATAAATTTCGAGACTAAATCGAACGCACACACTCTATAGACACATTATCAACCGTTGGGGTTCGATCATTTAATCCACAAATGATACTTTCTAAATATTTTCCAAAGAATTGGAAAACCCCTCAACAAAGTTATTATTCACATCATTTGTCTTAATAAATTTAGGGTTACTACATGGAACTTCCAAATTATGACTTAGATTTCAAGTTAGTTCCAAAACTTTACAACATTTTAATTGAGTCCATCAAAATTTTTAGATATCAATATCATATATCTTACAGAGTACTGGACGTGATTTGAGGATGTATTTAACTGCTAGATGTCCTAATGTGCTCAAAATATAAAAATTTGGTGGTAATATAATATAGTAACAATATGATAATAGTTTATAAGATTATATGATATTGTACTTAATACAATGCACCTTCGAATGAAGAAAGATTGATGATTTCGTATAATTAAATAATCTTTTACGGTAGCTTATTAATTTTTGTTGAAGATGAAATATACATAAAAAAGTATTTTAATTTTATTTTTCTTCATGACTTTTGAATTTTTATGTCAAATTGTGTTCCGCTTATTATACTTTATCTTTTATTTAATAAAAACTTAATTTATTATTCAAATATATAAAAAAAAAAAAAAAATTTAACATACAAATCACATAAACGATAACTATTGTTATGTAGCAGCTCAACATCGTAATATACATTAAAATCATAATTTAACACATTGATAAAAATCCAAGTGTCTCAGGGATGGAAGTGTACTCCAAATAAAGGTTAAACTATGTTCTAAGGTTCTATATTGTCCATACATTTAAAATATAATCCTCTTCTTTTACTTTTAAAATTTAATCTTTATCTTTTAGATTTAAAATTTTAAATTCAATTATTAATATTATTAAAAATTATTAAATTTAAGTCTACTATAATATCATATTTTCAGTTTTATTACTATAAAGTTAGTATTTTATTAATTTTAAAGTTCACGTCAAAATATTTAATAAAAAATATTAATAGTATTAACAATTAATCAAGACGAATTCCTGAGAATCGAGAGGATAACAAAAAATATATATTAATATTAAATGTATGAAAAGTATAAGGATTGGATCAGAATTTAACCCCTAACAATCTTTTTTTATTTTAAAATATCACATCAACAAATTCAACAATTGAATTTGTGGGCTTTTTATCGGAAAATCACCCTAATATTAAAAAATCCTCTATCAAACACCCTTTACCGAAAATATTTTCGATCCAACACCATTTTGAGAGAATGCGCATTTGGTGAAACGCGCTTACGTCGAGTCAGTCCTAAGGCACTTTTGGTGAAATGTGTCTTTGCCTAGTCACACACCCACATGGAAGTCGCATCCCCTAGAGTGTGCTTTACCGGGTTTTGGAATGTGCATACCCTGGGGGCACCTTTCCTTTCCACGGTGTCCCGCCCTTTTCACTCCCCTCCCCTATATTAAGACCCCTACTTCAATTAATTGACTGAAAAAAAAAACCCAGAAAAATCAGAAGAAAAAAAAGAAACGACTCATTGTAGGGGAAGCACTTTCCCCCTTTTTCAGAGGATACATGTCATGTCATAGTGTCTCATAGCATCAAATATATAGCGTTGATGGGAACAATTCTCCAACTGTTGACATATAAAAATCTCAGTTCACATAATTGTCTGAGAGGCTCGTTCAAAGGGAAGTGCTTTCCCTTTTTTCAGAGAGTCTTTGCCATGTCATAGTGTCTCATCCCATCAAACATAATTGACGAAAATAGTTCCCCGATCCTCAATCTCTTAAACTCTTAAATTCTCAAACTCTTTAACTATGAAATTATCAAACTCTCAAACTTTCAAACTCTCAAATTCTCAAACTCTTTAACTCTGAAATTATCAAACTCTCAAATTCTCAAAATGACTCTTATTTCAGCTGTTGTTTATTATGATGGAGAAATTCATGAAGATGAATTTAGAGTTGTTTTCCAATCAGATCATTATATTCTCATTACCTTCAAGAGAAACATCACTATTGAGAAATTAGTAACAAAAATCTCAAGGAAAGCTTGTGTTGGAAATACTACAAGGTTGTCTAAACTTCAGTATAGATTTTCGACTGAAAATTTTCCTTTGACATATAAAACATTCGACCTTTGTACCGATGAAGATGTTGCTATGATGGTTTATACTTCCAATCAAAATTTAGACTTTATTTACATAAATGTATGCCAAATTTGTTGACGTTCATGCAGTTCGTGATATGTCATTATTCTCCCACTATGGGTTGCCTCAACAAGTTCATCAAGTTGACAGTCCAACTCAAACAATTTGTAATGATTTCACATTATTAATGGCAAATCCTCCTCCTGGTACCATTCCATCAAGTTCAATAGGGAGACATTTATCTGTCAATTTATTTGACCCCAATATGGAGACTCATTCCATATCCAGATGAAACATTCATCTGCCAGCTTTTTCAACCTCAATATGGATATGTCTTCGATGCAACACTCAGTTCATAACCCATATAGAGACATCCCTTCATGTTCTAGAGTAAGGAATTCATCTGCGAACTTGTTCGACCTAAATATCAATATCACATAGGAACCCTCATCTCCACCAGAAGAACCTCTTTGTGAGCCAAGAGCAGATGATGTTGAGACTGAATTATTCGTTGAACCCGAATTACCACAATTCAATATGGACTCCAATGATGATACATATGAAGTTCCCGTAAATATATTTCAATACGAACCTCTAGCACACATGTCTGAAGCTGACTATAACACGATGTATGGGCCAAAATTTTCAGATATGCCTAATGTTAGAGACTATGAGAGGCATTTATCAGTCAACGATGATGATTTATATCGTGGAATAGAGTTCACATCTAAAGGCGAAGTAATGATGATAATAAATAATTACAACATTCATAATCAGTTCACTCCAGAGTTTATCGATCTACCACCGAAAAGTATGTATGTTATTGTGTCAAACGTGACAATAATTGTAACTAGATGGTTCGTGTTTCAAAGAGGAAAAGGAAGAACGACATACATAAACTAACAAAATACAATGATCCTCATACATATTATGGACGAGGAATCAACCAGGATCATCGAAACTTGGACTTCAACGTGATTTCGAAGACATCATGCCTATGGTCAAAGCAAGTTCTCATATAGCTATTGAAGTGTTGATTTTTGCAATATAATATCACTATGGGTACACCAACTCCTACAAAAAAACATGGAAGGGAAAATAAAATGCCATTATAAAACTACACGGCGAGTGTGATGCATCTTACAACAAACTACCCAGTTGGTTTAACCTGATGCGAAGACTGAATCCTGGGAAAGTAGTTGAGTTCGAAACTAGCCATGCCTACAAGAATGATCGAGTGCTTTGAGATTGATGCTAATTCTACCATGTTTTATGGAATTACCATAATGCATTAATGCTGTAAAATACTGCAAATCTGTAGTCCAAATTGATGGTACATTCTTGTATGGAAAATACAAGCAAGTTTTATTATAGGCAGTTGTTCAAGATGGTAATCACAATATTCTTCTCGTTGTCTTTGCCATTGTCGAAGGAGAAAATACAGAGTCTTGGGCTTTTTTCCTGATAAATCTAAAGTTACATGTTGTCAGAGGGAACACATTTGTGTCATTTTAGACCGAAGAGTTTGGATCAAAGAAAAAATGGACTTTTTGGGTCCAATGTAAAAACCCCCACACGTCCAACATTCTCTCTGTATTCGACATATTGCTGCAAACTACCATGAAAAATACAAGAAGAATGATGAACGCCAATTAATTATACGCATGGGTATGTTATTTTTTCAATTTTGTTTCTCAATCATTTTCATCTTATCTATTTCTATATCACACTAACTACTACATATGACGGCTTAGGTTATGAACTCTTACTTCAAAGGTTCAAGGATATGCTTCAAGAATTACGAGAAAAAAATGAGCATGGATACAATTACATTAGTGAAATCAATAAAGAAAAGTAAAAAAATACATACAATGGTGGATATCGATATGAACATATGACAACCAACTTGGTCAAGGCTATCAATTCAACCTTAAAGGGGTGTCATTTACTAGTAACTACTTTAGCTAAAACGACGTATTTTCGTTTGTGTTAGCTTTTTGCAAAGCTAGGGTTCAATCTCTTACTTGGATGAAAAAAATCATGTTTATCACCCAAGATTAGTAGCAAATCTACAAAAAATGTTGCAACATCAAACAAAATATCGGTGATAAGCTTTTCTCGCACCCAGGGATTATTTTGTACCACAGAATTATCACGAGCTCTTCAAGGGATTGAATCTAACTCTTTCAGAGTTAATCTACGAGAGAGGTGGTGTGGCTATGGGTTTTTTCAAGCTCTGAAGTATCCATGCTCCCATTTCATAGCAGGTTGCTCACATTCTCGTCAAGACTATAAACATTATATGGATCCCATATACCAACTTTCAGAAGTATTCAAGGTATATGAATATGAGTTTCCTCTCATAGGTAATAAAAAGACCCAAATGAGGTTCAGACTTGGCTTCCAATTATACCAGATCCAGACTTATAAGGGATTCAGGTCGTCCAAAATCCACTTGAATTCACTGTGATATGGATATTCGAGAGACGTCAAAAGAACACAAAATATGTGGGCATTGCAGAAACCTAGGCCACAATAGGAAAATTATCTATCTCTTTTATAATCACATAATCGATGACCACTACTCGTGTAATTTTATTTTCTAATGTTTCAATTAATGTTATTTTATTTTCTTTTAATACCAATTAATGTGATTTGAGCTTATTTATTTTACAAGATGTCCATTTCTTATATTTATATATTTGTTTTGGTTCCTTAACGTAAACATTACACATAATAAAAAAAACTTACTTAATATAAAGACAAAAAAATATGACTAAAACTTAATATAAAAACATAATAAAGAAATCGAATAAGAGGTAAAAACATAATTCATGTCATTTGATGGAAACCTAAAAACCAATAAATTAAAATATTATAATAAATTAAAATATCATCAATATTATCTATCGATGCCTCCTTGAATGTATTCCGCATAGTGGTGGTTGTCTACTTCGATGAGGGTTTCTTCTAGGAAGTTCCTCTTCCTCTTCACTATCATCATCATCGTCATTATCATCACTCTCAGCTACATTTTCTCGATAAGGCATGGATGATGATGCAGGACCTATGTAGAATAAGGACCCTGGAGGAGTATGACTAACAATCCCACCACCTTTTGAAAATTGCGAACACTGTGAAAAGCTAAACATCGATGTCTACGATCCATACTGTGAAGTAAATGTTGGATCCATAGGTATAGTCGTATAATATTTACCAGGGGTGTCATAAAACCCTACGGGGCTCTGTACGTAGCCATGTAATAGAGGCATACGAAATGGTGGGTATGCCATCTAAACTGACGGATATGGCATTTGAACCGCCTGCAGTGGCATATGAAAGTTGGACGGTGGTATATGAAAGTGGGGCGGCGACATCTGAACCATCGGACTAGGGATATAAACATGTGTCGATGTTTGCTATTGTGATGGTTTCGATGGAATAGCTAAACCCAGATGTCTGCTCTTCGTTCATAAGTGGGGGACGATGAAGTTTGGACGTCTTTCTCGGCGCGGCGATGATGAATTAACCCCTCGTGCTCCCTCTGAAAGTAAGAACAACTTCCCGTTTGTGTTGAACCATTCAATATAGCCATCTGAAACCACAATACTAGTTTCTAACATATACTCTCGAGGGGGGAAGTGTTAATGTCGGTTCACCCACATCGCTAATCAATTAACCTCTTTTTTGCCTCATCTATCGATGTTCTGCATATTGTTGAGATTTATTGGTGCTTCAGGAATATATTGTGTGTAACCAAATTGAAGAAGCATACGGTCAGTCGGATGCCACTCAACAATAGCATAACAAATAAGAGGCACAACTGCCACCCATACATCCAATTGCCCACTCAAGTCAGGTGGGATGCAAGTCCTCATTTCGTCATTCAAATAGGGCAACCATTTGAAGTAAAACATATATATATTTATTATTAAAATTTAAATGATATTCAAATTATATAAAGACAATTAAATGAAAAAATTAAAATTAAAAAACTTACCTCTGCACCAACTTTTTGATATATGAGTAATCAGATATCTTCTAATTTTTGTGGGATATCACGATGATCTATTCTATTTTTGACCACATATTTCATATATATATATATATATATATATATGCCATTCAATAATAATCAAAAACATTATTTAAAAATAAATTTAGCATTGAAATTACCTGATTATAACGTAAAGACAAATGATTGATTCACGGTCAGACAAAAAAAAGACACATGATACCATGACCACGAATGAATAAGCATGAGACAGCCGCCAATAGATATTTTATTATATTTTATGGTCCGACACATCTCTAAACAAAAATGGCAACACTGCAAAACCCCAACATAACGTGCCGACTACTTGAAAATCGATGAGATGCCACAACCACATACAATGGACCTAATACTAAGACTTGTTGGGAATCAATATCCCTCTAATGATTTGTAATATGTATGCCGGGGGAAAATGATTTTGTCTTGTCCTCGGAACAATTTTTGTGCAACTCTTTAAAATTTCTTTGCAACCATCCTAACGATATTCGGCCACCATTGAAATTCGTCAAGGCAGTTCCAAGATACTCTTTGCACAGAGTCTGTCAATCATCATCTGCCACACCATAAATGACAGTTTCATCTACCAAGAGCCCTAACTACATTGAAATATCCTCCAGGGTAATGGTGCACTCCCCACATGGCAGATGGAACATGTGTGTCTCTAGCCTTCACCTCTAGATTAATGCAGAAATAAGGGTGGGTTCAAGTTTACAACCTCCTTCAAATTTTGCTAAGTAACCAAATCCAACCATAGATAAATATTGTAAGATTTGCCTCAGTATTTTTATATTGTTGTTACGAATAAAAGCTTTTAATATTCGATTAGTTTCCTAATGAATAAATTCTAACCATTAAAATTTGAACTAATATTTTAAAAATTATTTAAATAAATTCTAATAAATAAATCTTACAATTTAAATAATATATGATTGATTTCCTAATAATCAAAATTTTAAAAAGAAAATAGTTTCGTATTCCGACCATATCAGCAAAATGACTCGAAATATGACCAGCATCCAATTGCAACATCTCGCCTTTCATTTTTTTACTGCAAATAACAAATATAAATTAAATAACTTTACAGTTAAATAATCAAATAATAAAAAATTATGTAATAAAATAATAATAAATTTATTGTATAAAAATAGCAATATACCTTAAAGACTATAAAGTAATAGATGTGAAGAAGAAATAATTTTTTGTGGTTTGTATGAGTTATCAAAGGGGTTTATATAGGGGATGAGAGGGGGAATAAGAGAGAGAGGGTGACGGTAGGAGTGGAGGAAAGGGGACACGCCTTCCAAAAAGTGAGTTCCATCAAACACGCTGACTCGACGTAGGCGCTTCCCACCGAACATGCCTTCGTGCCATGCAAGTGTAATCACCATTATTTTGTGATTATAAAAATTATTACTATTATTGTTAATAATAATAATAATAATAATAATCATTACTATTATTATTAAATAAAAAATGTGTGTAATTACAAGCCCAAAATTAAGGAGAGGCCCAAAAAACAACCCATATAAAACTAGGGTTTCATTCTAAACCCTTGAAGTCTCCAGCGCCGCCTCACTATCAGCCGTTGGATCTGTGATAGATCTAATGGTTTAGATCAACCCTAGGCTAGGGTTTTGCCCTAAACTCCGCCTCCCCACGCACGTCATTATGAGTCCGAAGCTCCCTGCGTGTCGACTTTATCGTGCCCAACCAGCTGCTTGCCCGTGACTCGCCGTTTCTCGAGACCTGCTACTGCTTCCATATTCGTCGGTGGTCGTCATACAGAAGGAAAAACAAGCCTCGGTGTAAAGTTCCTTATAAACGTTCTTTCGATGATGTCACGGTCGCCCGCCTGCCAACCTTGTTTCTCACTGGGATGTCTCCTCCCTTGGGCAGAACAAGTAAAGCCAAGATTAGCAAAAGAATAAGAAAGAGAAAAGAACAATGTTCTACCCAAAAACATGTAAGGCAAAGGAAAAGTAGAGAACCAAACTATAAAATCGGACGAAGAACCGAACATTGGGGGGAACCAAAAGAGAGGAAAAGGAGTAGGAAACCTTACCGTCACCGAAAACCAAGCGTGCAGGAGAGTGACTTTGCGTGCCGGAGAGTGACTTTCTTTAAGGTAAAATTGCATATCTAGATTTTCCCATCAAGTTTTAGGTGAAAAGGGAAAGGGGAATAGATATGATTTTAGGAGAGGAATAGGCTCATTTTAGGGTAGGTTTCTTAGATTCCGGCCACCGTACATGGTGGTGCGACGCATCGGTGAGTGGTGGCCGGAGGTGTTAGGTCTCCCTCGGATAAGAGAATGGAATAGAAGCTTGAGAGAAGTTGGGAATTTTCCTTTTAAGCAAAAACAGGAGAGTTAAAAATGAGTTGAGTTAGGCCATTTTTTTGCCTAATCTCGGGTTTATATAGTGGGCACCAAACGGTGCCATAAGGGGAACAGGTCTCGGCGCTTGGTCCATTTCTGCAGGGAGGGTATCGGGTTTTGATACTTTACATTTTGGTCACTTGATGTATGCCAATTTTATTCTTAATTAAATCTCTAAATTTTAGCATGCTTCTATTTTAGTAACTAAATGAAGATTTCAATTATTCTATTTCAAGCTCTGGATTTCGTTTCACTTACATATTAGCTAATACAGGCTTTGTTATGTTGTTGACCAAATATTAAGTTGACCCTTTTTTAGTTTCATTACATTTAGGTCCCTAATTTGACATGCTTCAAGAATTGGAATATTACACTTTAGGCTCTTCTAGGTTATTAAATGGTCATCCTTGTCACTAGTTACATGTTTATTACATAAAATATAAATAGTTATCCACTAATAGATCCCCATAGTTTTAGCCTAATCTTAATCCAACTTATTAATTTCGTTTATTTACATCCATGTTTTTTTAATTATTTAAGTACTAATTGGACTCTGGGTGCTCTAATTAAATTATTGGAACAATTTAGATTGAAAAGTGACTGAAATTACATACTCTACTAATTTTCAAGATCACATCTTGAAGAATGGGTGTGAAAAGTGTGACCTATCGAGGTTGTACGATTCAATACGACGAGAGTGAACTTGAAAATAATCGAGTACGTGTAAAAAATAATAAATAAATAATTAAGGCAATAATTATACTTTTAATATAACTTCATATTGGTTTATTTTTGACACAATGCTTTAATCCGTTAATTTTTATTTTATTTCATGCTTAATCTAAGATCTTAATTTAATAACGAAAGAATATTTCTATATAGGGAAGAGATAGATAGGATAGTCTTCTTGATGGAGGACGTGTAAATCTCGTGATCTCTTTTTTAGAATCGAGAATATTCTTTGAGGTTCGAAACAAATTAATTAACAAAAATAAAATAAATCGTGAAATAATTTTTTAGTTTAGAATTTTTAATTACACTGCCACAATGATGTATAAGCGATTAGGTACCAATTTTGGACGTTATGGGGGTGTTTAACATTCCTCACGCGTAATCAACTTCTTATCCCTTTAAAATGAATTTATACTAAATGCAGATCAATTTTGTTTTAAATTTGATTTTATATTATTTAATTAGTTTTAAGACTTTTAGGTATTCGACCTATATAACCCAAAGGTCGATGACGAATTTGATTTTTTTCGATTTGCCAAATATAAGGATTTTTTTTGAATTAAGAATTAAGATAAAAACCATTTTCGTTTTGAAAAATGAATGTTATGAAAACAAGCGTAGGTGCGTTTGACCAAACGCACCTACGCTTAAATGGGTGATAAATCGAGAATATTTGGTGAAATGGTGTCTAATAGGGGATTTTTTAATATTTGAGTGATTTTTGGGTAAAAACACCAAATTTTGTGCTTTTAATTTTTAAAAGGTAAAGAACACAAATCACCCTGACTATAAGTACAATTTTTTTAGTTACCTCGATTATTAAAAATTACAAAATGGTCTATCGACTATGGAATGTTGCTCTATTGAGTTCCTGAACTATTAAATGTTATAAAATTATCACCCAACAATTCATTATGTTCCAGACTCGTCCTTTTCCGCTAAAAAATTGCGGTTGTTTAAGCTGGACGTAAACATGATGACTGAGATATGATAGTCGTTTAAGATTTTTAGATCAAGTTTTATTGTATCACAGTCAATGAGTTAACGTTAAGATCATAATACCGTCTATTTTTTAACGGAAAATGACGAGTTTGGAAAATAATAAATAGTTGGGTGATCATTTTGTAACTTTTAATAGTCGAGGAACTTGACCAAGCAACACTCTATTGTTGAGGACATTTTAACTTTTAATAGTCGATGAACTTAATAAAGTAGTATCTTATTGTCGGGGGACCACTTACATTCTTTACCCTTTAAAAAATATAAATTAAAATTGAAATGTTGGAAATGTGTGGGGACTTGAATCAGAATTTAACCCCAAATAAACAAGGGAGCAAATTTTGGTAAATTCATCAATAAACCTAGAAAAAACCGCAATTCTTCATCCTTTCACTCTTCTGCCGTTCTACGTAAGTCGAGAGAGAAACAGAAATGGATATATAAATAACAAAGACTCCGCTGTTCTCCAATCTCATTTTCAATTTGCTGATCGTTTGATCTGCGTGATTGTTTTCGAGCTTTCGAGATCTGAATCTGATCAAAAAAGAAGGCATGGAAGATTTGAGATCAGCTATGGAGGAGCACATGGAATTAATGGCGGATCTAGTTCAGAAGCTATCGTCGGAGATCCGTTCCGGTATCCGACCCAGAGTTTTAAAAAACGGTCCGCGACCGCGATTTCGGTCGTGATATAGTGGTTTTGCCGCCGTCCGATTTTACCCGCGGCTGTAATAGACGGCCGCAATCTGAAATAACCGAAAACGCGACCGCGATCGCGATTTGAACCCCTGATCCGACCCGCTTACGATAACTTCATCGGTTTCTTCCATGCCATCGACTGGAAGGTCCGCTTCTTCTCTTTTCGCACTCTTTATTTTTTTTCTGATTGATTCCCTAGAATTCGAGATGATATTCAGACCGGAGGCGTGGGTTCAATTCAAAGCTGAATTTTACTAAGTGTTAATGTTGGTTACTAGAATTTCTGAAGTGTTAGTGTCGGTTGAAAGACTAAAATCTTGGGGGGGGGACTGCCTTGAACAATCTGTTCCAAAAGAATATTTTGGAAAAGACAAAATCATGTAATTGAGTGATAATACTGATTGCATGATGCACAAAGTTCCATAAATTGGTGATTTCACCAATGCGAAACCCCAAGTATAACCTGGTAATTATGTACTAGCTTAATTCATACCTGATCTGCATGTTTTAAAGGCAGTTTTTTTGAGTTAGATGGGTTGCATCTTGATACCGATTTGGTTTTAAAAGGTGCGCTCTAGGCGCGAGGCGTAGCCGGACACTGAAGATGGCACCCGCCTGGATGAGGCGAGATATAAGAGGTGCGTGCATCTAGGCGTAGTGTCTTTGTGCTTTTCGGATTTTTTTTTAAAGATATTAATAGGTAGTAGAACAGATTAAAGAAGATAAAAAAAGAATTGCGGTAGTAAAAAAGGAAGACGACGATTGAAGAAGTAAAAAACTCTTTTTTTCATCGTATTTTCTCATTTCTTAACCCTAATATTTGACCTATTAACAAGCTAAACCTATAACCCAAATTTATAGTCAAACTCTAATGTTTATTTATTTATAACAAACTATCATCATAATTTCTTCCACCTTTTGTCTGTTTTTAAAATCAAAGTATATGTTTTTTTTAGAAATTTAGTTATTTAATAATATATAATTATTTTTAATTTTTAAAATAATAAAATATTAAATTAAATATTAATTACTTAATAAATTTTATTAAACATAAAAATTAGATTTTTTATAATAGTTAAAAATTTTAAATTGATAATAAAATAAATTTGTATCATTTAAAAATAAATGAAATAATAGTTTTAAATATTAAAAACATTAAGTATAAATCAATAGCATTGTAGATTTTGGTGAAAGAGGATTAAAATATGTTTATAAAAATAAATAAAATTGTAGTTTTAAATATTAAAAACTTCAAGTATAAATCAATACATCGTAGACAAGTATTTTAGGAGTTAATCGGTGGGTAATGAGTATAAATATACTCATATAATTAATTTATAAACTTTTTAGCATAGATATGTTTATAATATTGTTTTAAGTATAAAATATGTTCCATAACTAATTTATAGGTTTTTTTGGGTATAAAAGTGCGACTTATCTACGAAAGGTGTGCGCCTGCGTCTTGCACCTTGCGCCTTTTAAAACCAAGGATACCGATAACTTGTTTTTGAAGCAAAGATGATGAACATGGTTTGTGAATTTAGCTGTGTTATTTTGAAACTTTTAGTCATAATCCTTACATCTAATATGGAACCAAGGATATATGTTTCTCTAAAAATGTTATGGTTCTTTATTGCTTGAGTTCATGACCCGCCATCTATTGAGAACAATTCTCTCACTTTCTCTCCCTTTTTTTTTTTTGCAGGAACCATGGTTGATGTCCTTGCTGGCATTCCATTTTGTCTTACTGATAATAACAATCTTCTCCAGGAAGAACACTAATTTCCAAATGTGTCTGTTCCTCCTGACATGTAAGTTTTTGATTTACGTGTTATCGATAATCGTTGCACATATGAGTATTTTGACTAAGATTCTTAGATCTTTCCTTTTTTATTTATGGTAGTTGTTACTAATCATATTGACTACTTGCTTTATTTAAATGTTAAGCTTCATAAATAAGCTGCCTTCTTGTGGTCGAATGATTAATGACATATAACATTGCACTTTGATATATCATAATTACCTTACAGTCTGATCATGGTTGGCCCTGTAGTTTGTTATTAATCTTAAACCAGGTGGTAGATGTTCCAGGACATTGAATAGAATTTAACAGCTTCCACAAGTTGTGTCTTCTCCCCTTAACAATATTTCGTTAAGCCATTGTTATTAATCTTAATTACTCTTTTTGTCTTACATCTTAAGGTAATACGTTGTCTTGTAATCTGAAATTCCAGACGTGAGAAGGATACATGCTGATGCATATATTTGATACATATACTTCATATTAGATGGAAAATGTGATAACTTGCAGATATATGATCAGTGATTGAAACAAAGAAGTAATGAGACTGAGTAAAAACATATAGACTGTGAAGCAAAATATAGTTGTCTCATTCTACAGCTGGCTTAGAAATTATTGATGTCCTGTTTCAGATCATAGGAATTTCGTCGAATTGGTGATTTGGAGATAGAAGCCTAGTCTTTGAGAAGGTGTCAATCAAATGGATGACATTTACCTGAAAGAACTCCTTCTGGTTCCTAATAATAATAGTAGATGACTTGAAAATTTAAAGAACCCTTGTTCATCTTCATATGTGAGGGCAAGCACACTTACTTAATCCTTGCTCTGCTCGTAGCCCCAAGCCCTGTAATCTTGATAGTCAGCCATGTATACATGGAACATAAAGTAGCAAATCTTCCTAACAAGTTAACGTCTAGGAATCTAAGAAATAGCTCTGACAATTTCGGAACTCGTTTTAAAATTTCTATTGTTAACCGTTTATAGAGTCGATATAGCAGGAAACAAAGATGAAAATCCGGAAGTTGTCAAAAAATATATATGGTTTTAAACCTGAAAGGGGTCAGTCTTGCCATTGAAGGAGTCGCGAGAGAAAATGATTGAAGTCTCTATACGAGTTTACATCCATTTATGGGCTACAGGTCTTACTCATGTATACTTTTGTTACAGTTTGAAATTTTGATTAATGAATCTTACTAAAAACAACCTACTTGTCCTATCCGAGTAACATCAGTAACTTAGTATTAAACTTGCCTATGTCAACAACCATCAGTAACTTAGTATTAAACTTGCCTATGTCAACAACCATCAGTAACTTAGTATCCAAAGGCGCATAAGCATAAGAAGACAGCACTACTGTTTACTTTCTATCAATTTATCCAGTACTATTGATTTCTATTTATTTCAAATATACTTGGCAATTCTAATTTATTTGCATGATGATGATGCTTTGTAGTGCTTGGTGTATATTTTGCCAAGTCACTGAATAGATTACTTGATGACAACTGGAAGAAATTTGCAACCCAAAACTATTTGATCCAAGTGGACTTTTCTTATCGGTGCTCTGGTCCGGGCCTCTTCTCACTATTGCCATCATCATCTTGGTCAGTGAGGAACTCATCCTATGCTCTCCTTCATGAAAAAATTTCCCCCGTTTCTCTAAACCTCAACTTTGTGCTACTTTCTACAGATAAACACACTGTTTTGCATGTGTTACCTAATAGTTTGTTGGAAAAAGGCCGAACTCAGATACCGTGCAAGGCTTTCCGCAACAGCGGGAGTGAAATTGCCTGCTGCTGCATTGCTGCCCTCTCCTAGTCAGTAGCATGTGCATTTATCAATCGCAAAAGGAAAATTAGGACTGAGAAAGAGGATGAGAAGCTGGAAATAGGTGTAATAGACAAGAAAGAGATGGCTGAAAGCCGATTCGAAGAATCAGGAGTTTAGCTCGGATGGTTCATGCAGCCAAAACATACCTATTCAAAGGAGTTGGTTTTAACACCAATTGAGACATAAGCATATTTTCATTGACATTCATTTTAATACAGCTTTCATTCAATTTTGGTTCGGGTCAATTTTGAGTTCTGATCTTATTTTGTTCAGGCCATTTCAACTTCATGTTTTAGAGTTTCGATTACTTCAGGTTCGGGTTATCTCCTATTTACTTGCTCAAGTTGATCGGATTGGATTTTTAAATTCGGGCATCGCAGATCTAGATCGTAATGAAGAACGGAAGGACTTTCTTTTCCTTTGAATTAGCATTTTATTTAAACAACTAAGTACATAAGGCTGCCTTACCATACATTCTAGTACAGAAACAATACCCAGGACCTCCCCACATTATTATTGTTATTATTATTCTCCAGTCTCGTGAGTGTAACTACAAGACCCTGAAAGGAGAAATGCCAATGAACTCTCTGAATCGTCAAATGGTGGTCGAGGGAACTCGTGAAACCCGCTGAAATTACACGTGTCGAAGTTCAAAGGTGAGAAACAACTGGCAGGATCGTCGATGCTCCCTTTAACATTCACACTGGACGAAAAGTTGAACATATTCATGGTTCCAACCTTATTCATGGCTTCACCGCCATCACCAGGATCACATGTCCCTGTGGATCCTTTAGTGTCATTCAAGGGGATTGCTGGAGTGTGTCCCTGGAAGAGAGCTATATGACCAAACAGCTTATCTTTCCTCGAAAACGTCATGCCGCACGAGCAAATCCATTTATCTTTACCACAATGCTTCTCGTGAGTCTTGAGATCGGCGATGACCGAGAATTTCTTGGTGTTGCATCTGCTGCAAGTGAAGCTCTTGTCACAGTGGGTTCTCCTGTAATGGTTCTTGACACACAAGATGGTCTTAAGAGGCTGAAACTTTTTGTGATCCGTGTTCCTCTTGCAACCAGCGAAGGGGCACGAATATCTCTTGATGAGAGCTGGTTCGGATCCGGATTCTTTGTTCGGTTTCGCAAGTGCTGCTGGCGTTTTATACTCGTCTCCGTGCCCTCTCATGTGCATCCGTAAATTCGCATCTCGCTTGAACCCTTTGCCACATATGGTGCAGAAATGAGTGTGGGGTTCAAGGATCTCCTCCTTCTCTAACTGCAATATCTCATATATCCCTGGAAAAAGATTCTCCCCTAATTCCTCACCATCTTCCTCATCTTTCAATTCATGTTCCACATTAGTACTAATATCAACGGAGTTTTGCAGCTCGGAGACACCGCTTCCACCACCACTGCCACCACCACAACCACCACCATTTTGTGGCTGAAACTGTCCGAGAGATACAGAAGGTGCACTCTGTGCATGCTTAACATAAGGTAGAAGACTACCGGCGGTCGATATCAACTGAACAATGATCGAAGTGAGATCGGAGCTGGCCAGAAGCTGCTGCTGAGCTACAAGTTCACATGGTTGCACCCTTCTTCCAATGATTGAATGCACCAGTCCCTGAAGTTGATGGATCTTCTGCTCCAAGAATGAGAGATTGTTTAGCATTGCAGTTGGATCAAAGTCTTGGACCTTGCTGGCTTGAAGTAGCTCATTGAGAGGGTCAGGGAGTTCGATTTGGGGATTAGGGTCACACTGTGGTTCGATCCTCCTGCTGTAATCCAAAACGGAGGGATCTTCCCATCTCTGCTGATTTTGAGTGCTGAAACTGGTAGTAAAACATTTGTCTTTATGATCCATTGTTTGGCCTTGAATATTAAGATCCAACTTTTACTCAAATCTGCAAAATTCCAGGTTTCCAACAAATTTCAACAACAAATCACCAGAAAAAAAATACTGTTTTGGTACCATAAACATGCACGGAAACAAGAATCAAATTTCACACACCAAATTTACTCCTGAAATCCAGCAACCCTTTTCATTTCCACCATTAAAATGACAAAAAGCTGCCTTTTTTCTCTTTAGAATTGCAGAAAAACAGTAAAACAACCTCAACATCCTATAAACATTGACCTCAGAATGAATCAAAACCCCCAAAACTCATTTTTAAAGTTCCAGAAAACATCTCATCATGCTCCTAAAAACCCACACAAGAAAGGGAAAAACCCCAAATCTTTAGAGCTATCCAATATTAAAAATCATAACTTTAAACCAAAGGGTAATAAAATTAACTAGAAGAGAACATACCATATTCAAGATAGCTTTAGATGCTGTTGGTTCCAATTTCAAGGTTCTAAAGAGAGATGGAGAAAAGGAGAACTAAACTTGGACCCACCCAATTTATCAGCAAAATGAGGCTCAACAAAATGGTTACCGTAATACTTTGTTCAACAAAGAAGAAATATTACAGTTTGCTGATGCTAAGTGGGGCAAAGACAGACAAGGAAAAGTAAACCCCCATCACTCAAACAAAGAAAACTTTTTGATGGTTTGATCTGGGTTTAGTTGGTGGCTTAAACTTCAATAATTTTAAGCATAAATTATAAATTTAGTCTATCAATAATATTAACGTATCATCATAAGATAATATCAATATTTTATGATTTTATTTTTATCAAGTAACTTTTTTTAAAATTATATATAATATTAACGTTTTTATTTCGTTTTGATCACCTACTATTAAAAAATTAATAATTATATTAATATATTATCATAAGGTAATGTCATGTCATCATTGAAAAATAAAAAAAATTATCATGTCAACAACTTTATTTTTAAACGGTAGATGAGCGAAATAAAACCAAAATATAATATTAAATATATATTTTTAAAAACAATAATTGAGTGATCAAAATAGAGTTACAAGAACAATAAGTGATAGATTTAAAAATATATTTTTTAAATAAATACATATTAATAATACATAATTTTTATGCGAACCAACCCAATTAAAATTTCAAAATAAATACGTTTAGCAAAATAAATAATTAACGAAAAAAAATTCAAATTTTAAAATATACATATACTCCCTTTAAAATAAGTTGCATCCGTTACTGAAAATAATTGAATGGCTAGTATATAATTTACTCATAATTTAACCCATCATCCTATGGCTTGGATAAAGGAGGGTGCGGATATCATGATCGTGATTTTTTTCTTCGAAGAAGTTGATTTTTTTTTAATAAAAAAGCATGTTTTTAAAAAATAAATTAAAATAACGAAATAATAGCGGAATGTACCTTCACTATTTTCTTTTCGCACAATGTTAAAATTGGGCCATCACTTTATTCAAAAATCAAAAAATCAATTTTTTTTATTAATTTGAAGTTATTTAAATTGAGTTATTCAAATTCATTTGAATTATTAATTTGATTTTCGAGTTTGATTAGAGTTAAAATTTTAAAAATTCAAGTTCGATGAAGAAAAAAAAACATAGATGATGGAGATCTAGAAGTATAGTTTCAATTTGTACATGAATGACAACAACAAAAAGAATGGGAAGTTGAAGAACTTAATCTTATCTCTGATGAGTCTACTGATTTCGAAGATTAAAACTTATTATTCAATATTGCTATGTTAATGATTTTATTTAATGTTTATGGTGTTCGTAAGATTAGTCCTATTACGTCCTTATTTTAATGTATTAAGTTTGAAGTTTTTTTCCCCTGATGTGCGTTTCTGAAAGTCTAATATAATGTTCACAGTTTATTGTTCTTTTCAACGTAATCTACCACATCTTGGAGAGCAAAAAAGAAAAAATCTAACAGAACTCGTCACTTCAACGTGACGAGTTCCAGTATATTTTTTCTTTCTAACATTAAATTCACATAATAATTTGGAAAAAAAATAATAGAAGGTAACGAGTTTCACAAGAAATATTAAAATATTGGGTTCAGAATATAAAAATTATATCTAATATAACTCGTCACTTTAAGATGACGAGTTCACCCTGGACTGTAGAAATGTTGTAGATTCCAAATAGTTTAAGGATAAATTTGTAATTTAACATTCGTAGAATTTTTATTATTCAATAACAGAAGAAGAATATTTTTGAAAAAAAAATTTAAGGGCATTTTAGTCCACAACGCCGGTAATCCAACAATACCTAAGGGAAGGGGTAATGACATTCCCGGTAATATATCCCAAAAAAATTTACTGTTGGTAATAAAATATTACCGAAAATGAGACTACCGGTCAACCAAACGGGGGAATAGTTTTATCTTGAACCAAACAACCCCTTATTATTTTATCTTTCGCTTTCCATTTATAAATAACAAATATTTGAGCATGGTTTTATGCCCAACAAAAGTATCATATGTCTCATTTTTTTCTTTCTTTATTCGTGTTATTGTCATCCTTCTTCTTACAGCAAAAATAATTATAATTAAATTATTTTTTTATTTTCTCGTACGAATTTAAAAAGTTATATGTTATTTAAAAGAGAAAATAACCTCAGTGACCAAAAATCCCATAATATACGATTTTAACCAACTTTTTCCGGATTTTGCAAAATGACCAACAAAATCGCAATGCGATCGCTAATTCGCAACGCGATCTCCATTATCGCAAATTCGCGTTGCATTTTCGCAATGCGATAGTTGAAAATCGCGTTGCAATGGTCTACAGTGTCGTTGCGATTTTCCCAATTCGCAATGCGAATAAGTAAATCGCAACGCGAATTGGGAAAATCGCAATGCGAATAAGTAAATCGCAACGCGAATTGGGAAAATCGCAATGCGATACTGACTATCGCAATGCGATAATACAAAATCTCAACGAGATACTTACTTTCGCAACGCGATACTGACTTTCGCAACGCGATTCTGACTTTCGCAACGCGATAATACATAATCGCTATGCGATTTTCAAAGCGCCATTAGTATCCTGGCCAAGTATTTTATTTTTAAATTCCAAACACAAATATTAATATATTGGAACACTGAACCGTCCACAGTATATCCCGTAATCGCAACTCATAACCTAAAACCTAAAATCACAACTCAGTCCCATCTCTATCTCTCACTCTCTCACCCATCTCCGACGAAATCCGTCCCCATCTCCGGCGAAATCCGTCTATCTCCATCTCTCAGAGCCACCCTCACATCAGAAATGGAAAATCAACCAAATCAACCAACGAGGGTTAGTTTTTTTAATTATTTTCTTTTTGAAATTTTTGCATTATTATTAGGTTTTTCATATTGAAATTGATGATAAGTTTACTGGTAATTTCAATAATAGATTAACCATTTCACTTAGATTGCTTATTAAATCAACCGAGAATCGCAACGCGAAATGCAAATCGCAACGCGATTTTAGTTTCGCGTTGCGATTCTCTCGTTGCGATAGTCAAATTCGTGTTGCGATAGTCATTTTCGTGTTGCGATTTTCATTTTCAGAAACTATTCTTCTTCTGCAAATTGAAACTTGAATGAATTGCATTACTTCAACCAAAAAACAAAGACAAATACGAAATTCACAGTGTTGCAAATTTAAGTTTGAAGAATAAACTACTACTATTTATGTTTATTATTGTTTTTGGTATATCTTCACAGTGTAGTTTTTGGTATATCTAATTTAGTATGTATTATTTTTGTAGAACTTTTATTCGGCTCAATTGACCTTGAGAAATAAAGTCAGCCTGGCCAAAACAATTGCGTCGAAGCTTTCACCTGCACAAAGAAAAATGTTTGAGGATACATGCTTCGGGCCATGGCTGAAAGTACAACATCCCGGTGGAGATGCGATGTTGACACACCTGTTTCTTCAAACCATGACTAGCGATCTACCAGAGACTATACAACGTCGTGATGAAGAGATATGGTTTGATTTTCCACCGGCGTATACGTGTTTTGGGCGGGAGGAGTTTTGCTTAATCACCGGTCTACGCTTCGGACACGATGATGTAGGTCGGTACACTAGACACATTACCCGCCCATCATGGCTATCCCGGGTTTTTCCTGAGCTGGAGAGGCCGAGTCTACACGTAGAAGACCTGACAAGATTGTTGAATAATAAAGACGGTTTTACTCGGATGGATGACGTCGACGTTGTCCGAGTATGCCTTCTAATTCTTTGCATGCCGGCTTTTTAGGCAGAGAGGCCAGACAACCTATCCAAATGATCTAATCAAATTGGTAGAAGACCTAAATGCGTGGAACCTGTTTCCGTGGGCTCGTATTTATGGAAAGCTACATGGAATAAGTTATCGTCTGCCTTGGATGATCGAAAAAGTTTGCATGGCGATGGTTCCAAATACACTTTGACAGGCTTTATTTGAGCCTTTAAGGTAAGAATTTTTATATGATGTTTCCAAAATTATAAGTAATTATTTAACAATTACTAATGTTTGTTATTATATTGTTTGTAGATTTGGATATTTGAGGCCTTTCCCGCCATGAAGACATATGCAATAAAAACTTCAAATGATATTCCCAGGGCTATTTCCTGGAAGAGGAAACGGACCTTGCAATGGGAAGATTTACTACGGTATACGACAATAAATAATGTAAGTTAACATAAATACTACCATATGTTTATAAACAAGTTATTACTAGTACACGTTTAACTTTGTTTGAGCTTTTATATTGTTAGGAGGCCAACACTCCTCTACAGAGGCTGACACCCACGGAAGCTGAGCTTGCCACTGATTGGTGGCAAGCTAGTAAGCGTTTTTTTGATGGAACGGTTGATGAGCAGCCTCCACTTCGGGAGCCATCACCTCGCTCAGAGCTATCACCTCACCCAGAGCCATCATCTGATCGACCCGGCTATACACCTCCACAACGACAGCCATCACCTATTTTGTCACATCATCGAGCCTCTTCTCCACCATCACCGCAAGATAGGCAACCGACAAAGATGCCACGACGTTTATCTCCCTGTTCTCCACCTCCACCTCAACGGGATGAGTTAGGGGAGTTACGTGATGAGGTAAATGCCTTGCGTGAGGAGGTCGGTACTTTACGCAAAGACGATGGTGCATGGCGTGTTGAGGTGTCTACATTATGCGGTGAGGTAGCCGCTCTACGTGAGATGGTAGCATCGTTGCAGAATGAGGTTCATACTCTACGCAACGAGGTAAGTTTAAGATTTTTCATACTCGTAATTCATTCGGTTGCTGCCAATACGGCTAAACTGTTTTTGTTAGTATTTGTTTTTGGTTTTGTTTTTGTCTTTTGGTTGAAGTAATGCAATCCATTCAAGTTTCAATTTGCAGAAGAAGAATAGTTTACTTTCGCAACACGAAAATGACTATCGCAACGCGGAAATGGCTATCGCAATGCGAAATGAAAATCGCAACGACAAAATCTCAATGCGAAATGAAATCGCAACGACAAAATCACAACGCGAAATGAAAATCGCAATGCGATTTGTGTTTCGCATTGCGATTTTGTCGTTGCGATTTGATTTCGCGTTGCGATTTTGTCGTTGCGATTTTCATTTCGCATTGCGATAGCCATTTCCGCGTTGCGATTTTAAGTTTCGTGTTGCGAAAGTAAACTATTCTTCTTCTGGAATGTTTATATATGTTGTCCTTTTAAATGTTTATAAGTGCTTACTTCTGGAATGTTATCTGAGCATTTTGTGAACTATGATAGAATAATGACTTGGGTGAATACAATGCTAGTTTGAAACATATTTGTCTTTGTTTAATATCATGTCTGTTTATTTACTGATTTATGTATTAATTTTTTTTAGCGGCCCGATAAGGTGGATGCTTTACGTCGGGTTTTCCTTGCACGACGGAGTTCACGCATCAGATGGCGTGGACGTGCTATTACGTCTCCGTTCACCCCAATGGTGCGAAGACTCCGCAAGAAGAAGCCCGACTCATCGGTCATCCCTCAAGAGTCCCCTCCAATCGTTCAAGAGGCCCCTATTCTCCCTCAAGATTCCCCCCCACCGTTCAAGAGGCCACTGTCATCGTTGAAGAGGTCCCTCCCACCATTCCAGAGCCCGATTCACATGGGTAATATATCGAAGTATTGAGAAACCCCCACCGGTTCCGGACATGATGGATGAGAGTTGGCTCTCGTATGAGTTACCGGCTAGTACCCTTCCGGTATTTGAAGTGGAGAGGAGACAACTACCGGAAACAATTGTGGATAATACCCTTTGGGCTAAGACCGCAGTTGATTTTTATCTACATGAGCGGAGCCAAGGGTGTTACACTGACATCAGCAAACTCAACGATGAAATGTTTTTGTTGCTTGATCGGTCTTGGTGGGGTGTGCTATTAGGGGTTGAAGAAAGTGGCTATTTGGATGGGGAGGTAAGTCTTATATTTGTCTTATATATGATTTTGATTAATTTGTTTAAAATTAATGTAATTCACTAATATATGTATTTTTTGTAAAACAGCATATCGATGCGTGGGTGTCACGTCTACTAATAATAAGGAAGCTTAGGAAAAATTAAAAAAAATCGCTATATACAATAATGCCGACGGCTTTTCACGCAGTTCACTTGAAGAATCAACGAGATGAATCATTTTTGTTGGGCAATGGACAAGCTAAACTTTATCCTGCATGGTGGGAGGTCGATAAGGTTAGTGTTTATTTTTAAAATTTTTTAAAGGTGTTCATAAATAAGTGCGCAAATAAATTAATTATTACTTATGATCGCAGGTGTTTATCCCTGTTTTGGAACGTCGTCACTGGCTTCTCGTCCAACTTCAGCTCCCATCCCTGAAGATAATAGTGTATGACAACATGATCAATTACATATCACTGTCTGATTTGAGAGATATTTTCAAGGGATGGAGCTCTCATTTGGCTAAATTCTTGGATGGGATTAAGTATTGGAGTCATTATGGACACAAGAAGCCAAAGAAGTTCAATGTCACAGTTGTCAGAGACGAGACTGCGCCACAGCAATCGCCGGGAGCTAGAGGGGATTATGGTCTTCTCGTATGCCTTTGCTTGGCGCGTTTGACGACGGGAAGCACAGAGTTTTTACCTCCCACCGATAGAGATAGAGCTGCAGTAGGCTTGTGGTTTCGGCATTATATGGCTAGAGCAATATATTCGAGACGATGCCTACCTGCATCCGCATTATGAAAGTGTCCATTGTTAATTGGTAAGTCAAATGCAAGTTTTGTTAACATATATACTCCTTTTGGTTTGAAAATGTTTGGTTAAGTACCTAGAATTCAATAATTTGTTGTTTGTAGGTTTTAGATGTGTAGGAAGTCTTGTTTGAGCAAATGTTTGGTTTCTGCAGGTTAATCCTTAAGTGAGCTGCGTGAAATGGATGTACGGGGTCACAAAGTTGTTGATTCATTGATTCAATAATTGATGAAGAAATAAGAATTATTATTATTTTTTTGATTGTTTAATTGATTTGTAAAAGATGATTTGTAAATGTTGATTTGTTTAATTGATGTGTACATAATTTGTGTTGAAATGTAATAGTTGATTTGTTGATTTTCAATCTGCTTTATGTTGAAGGCAAAACAGACTATCGCAACACGAAATGGCTATCGCAACGAGAAAATCGCAATGCGAAATGAAAATCGCAATGCGAAATGAAAATCGCAACGAGAAAATCGCAATGCGATTTCATTTCGCATTGCGATTTTCTCGTTGCGATAGCCATTTTCGCGTTGCGATAGCCATTTTCGCGTTGCGATAGTCAAATGAATGTCTAATAAGTGATAACAACTGAACAGATCATAACAATGTTCAAACTCAAGTTACTAATACATGCTTAACTGAAAATGTTAAAAGTGCACACATAAAATACACATAATGCAAGTTTTGTTAACATATATACTCCTTTTGGTTTGAAAATGTTTGGTTAAGTACCTAGAATTCAATAATTGTTAAAAGTTTATGCATGTTAATCCTCGTTGCCTTTTTCATTTCGCATTGCGATTCTATCATTGCGATTTGCATTTCGCATTGCGATGGTCAAATGATTGCCTTTCGCAACGCGATTCTGACTTTGGCAACGAGATAATACAGAATCGCAAAGCGAGTTTCAAAGTTCGCAACAGGTTTTAGTTTCGCAAGCCAAATTTTTTGTGTATATATATACACAGCAGCAACAACTCATAACCTAAATCCCTAAATCGCAACTCATTCCATCTCCATCTATCACTCTCTCCGGCGACATCCGTTCCTATATCCAACGACATCCTTCCCCATCCGGCAACAGGTCTTAGTTTCGCATCTCGTTTGTTTAGTTACAACCATGAAATCATCTAATATTGATCATGTTTGGATAGATTTGTGTTTTGGAGGGTCATGGGAGAATGTTCATGGTGTTTTACAATATATGCCTTTACCCATGAATCTTCAACTAAAAATGTCATTAAAGAAGTTAACTTATGAAACCCTAATGTTACGTGTTTCAAAGAAATTGAATTTAGAGCCCCTAAGTGGATTTAGGCTATCTTATCAGAGAAATGGTAAAGTTTATTTGTTAACCGACAATGAAGATGTTGAACGATTAATTGCTTACATTAATGTTTCAAGTGATGATGTTACATTGTATGTTGTTGAACCTAGAAGTAGTATTGTTGGGTCAGTAGCGGGTAGTAATCAACTAAGTGGGTCTCAAAACCCACAGCCTTTCTCTAATCCAAATCCAAATCAACTTTCAGCACCAAATTCCGGTTTTCGTATTGACCAATTAGACGATGATGAGCCAAGAGAAAAAATTGTGAGTACTAGTCAGTATTCGAAATTTGATCTTGGTCAATACCCGGACTTTGATATTGGTCAATACACAGATTTTGATGATGTTTCAGAAGAAGAAACAGACCCTGCGTGTAATGATTTTGATATTGGTCAATACCCGAATTTTGATGATGAAACACCCGTTGCCGAGGAAGATGTTGTTGATGATAATGAGGAGGAAGTTACGACTGTGAATGAACATGTTGAACATCCATTCTACAATTCATATAATCCTGAAGAAGAAAAAGAAGAAGAAAAAGTCCCCGAAGAAAAGAAAATGCCACGGGAATATAACTAGAATATGCCAGAATTACTTCAGCTACCGGAAGAAGAGTTGGCAAAGAAAGCAGTTGATTGTTACACAAAAGTTATTCGTATCAAGAAAGATGATTGTTTTGATACAAAGGAAGACTTGAAGATAGCTTTGTATACGAAATGTGTGGAAGATGGCTATCAACTAAAAGTTAACAAATCAAGCAAAGATCGTTTCGAAACAAGGTGTACGATTGACAAAAACTGTACGTGGCGTATGATTGCGAAGAGGATAAAAGATTGCGCAATGTTTCAAGTTAGGACTTTTATTGATAAACATACATGTTCAAGAACCCAAGTTTTTCCTCACCATATACAGGCAAACAAAAAGGTGTTGGGTGGTTTTCTGGCTGAGTTAATGTTTTTGAATGGCATGGTATATCGGGGACATGAAATTATGACGGACATGAATGCTCGGTTCAAGATTAGTATATCATATTCTCAAGCTTGGAGAGCCAAATGTTATGCCTTGGAATTGTTGAGGGGGTCGCCAGAAGCATCGTTTGCCCAACTGCCGGCTTATTGTCACAATTTAAAGCTGAAAAATCCTGGGTCGGTAACTCATATCAAAACAGATAGAGATGGACGCTTTGAGTTGCTGTTTATCGCCATTGGTGCTGCGGTTAGTAAATCAATATAATTCTGTTGACTCATTTCTGTTAGTTACATGCATTTCACATTTAAATGATTATATTTCTTGTGTATATTATTTTGTAGATTCGTTCGTTTATTACTTGCATGCTCCCAGTTATTATAGTTGACGGAGCACATTTGAAAGGTCGATACCTTGGAGTAAACTTATTAGCAGTAGCCATGGATGCTAACAATGGGATATTGTCAATAGCTTACGGGGTTGGCAAATCTGAAACCTCTGATTCATGGACATGGTTTATGGGGCATCTTAGGGATTGCATAGGTCCTATTAGCAATCTGACAATCATATCCGATAGGGCAAACTCAATTGACAACGCTGTTAGAAGGTGTTTCCCAGATGCTTTTCATGGACTTTGTGGTGTTCATTTGTATAGAAATCTAAAATCAAGGTCTGCTGGTATAAAAAAGCACAAATGGACATACTGGAATACTGTAAAGGCTTATCGGGAAGTGGATTTCAATAAGCATATAAACTGTTTAAGACGTGTTTTGCCTCAGTGTGCTCAAACACTAGAAGATGTCGGGTTTGAAAGATGGTCAAGAGTACATCAACTTGGAGCAAGATATGGTTTCATGACGTCTAATAGTGCAGAATCAATTAACGCTCTAAGTCGTCATTCCCGGAAATTACCCATTACTATGTTAATGGAGTTTTTTCGAGCCTCTATTCAACAGTGGTACTACAAGAAAAGAAACCATGCAGGTATTATTTCTTTGAATTCGTAACTTATCATATATTTTACTAAGTATTATTTATTTAAATTTACAGGAACATTGGAACATCGTGTTACACCATGGACTGAAAAAAAAGATAACGAAACGTGTTGTGAAGTCAACGTAATGGAGAGTTGAACCATGTTCAAACACTTTGTTTGAAGTACTGGATAATAACTTAAACGGGCTTGTCGATCTAAATGCAAGGACGTGTAGTTGTATGAAATGGCAAACATCTGGTTATCCGTGTGGCCATGTTATAAAAGTTGCTCTTCATCTAAACCAAGATGATTCAAGCACATACGCTATGGATTGCTACACTACAGAAGTATATCAACAGACTTATGCCGAGATTGTCTACCCTATTTCACATCCTTCTGAGTGTGACATACCAGATGACTTACAAACAGTTTTGCCACCAGCCATGGACAGAAGGCTACCTGGCCGACCAAAAAGTCACGATCGTATACCGTCTAAGGGTGAAGAGAAGAAGAGATCGACATGTAGTCGGTGCAAGGAAAGTGGTCATACAAGGTTGACATGTGGATCACCAGTGCCATCACAATCATCTTTTCCTCTACCAAAATATGGATCATCATCAAAATCCAAAGCTCATATGGTGTCAAGAAAAAGGAAATCAAAATCGCAATCATCTTTAAAATCCCAATCACAACTGGCTTCACCTTTTGGGACTGTTAACTTAGGTGATTTTTAAATGCAAACGTTGTATTATGTAGATTTTATGTATGAACTTTTAACATTTTCAGTTAGGCATGTATTAGTAACTTGAGTTTGAAAATTGCTATGATCTGTTCAGTTGTTATCACTTAATAGGCAATCATCTTAATGTCTATCGCAACGCGGAAATTACTATCGCAATACGAAATGAAAATCGCAACGATAGAATCGCAATGCAAAATGAAAATCGCAACGATAGAATCGCAATGTAAAATGAAAATCGCAACGCTAATTTCGCAATGCGAAATGAAAATCGCAACACTAATTTCGCAATGCGAAATGAAAATCGCAACGAGGGAATCGCAATGCGAAATGAAAATCGCAACGCGAATTTAATTTTGCATTGCGTTTCTCTCGTTGCGATTTTCATTTCGCGTTGCGATTCTCTCGTTGCGATTTTCATTTCGCATTGCGATAGTACTTTTTGCCTTCAACATAATGCAGATTGAAATCAACAAAATCAACCATTACATTTCAATCAATTAAACAAGCACAAATAAGATTATGTTAACATCAATTAAACAAATCAACTTTTACAAATCACCTTTTACAAATCAATTAAACAATCAAAAAATAAGCTATAATTATTAGAGAAAATAACACTTCTACTATTGAATCAACTTTTGCAGCCATACATCATTTTCACGCAGCTCACTTCTGAGATTAACCTGCATAAACCAAACATTTGCTCAAACAACACTTTCTACACATCTAAAACCTACAAACAGCAAATTATTGAATTCTAGGTACTTAACCAAACATTTTCAAACCACAAGCCTATAAACATACCAATTATTTATGGACATTTTTATAACGCGGATGCAGGTAGGCAGCGTCTCGTATATATCGATCTAGCCATATAATGTCGAAACCACAAGCCTACTGCAGCTCTATCTATATCGGTGGGAGGTAGATACTTTATACTTCCTGTGATCAAACGGTCCAACGCCAAGCATACGAGAGTACCACAATCCCCTCTGGGTCCTTTCGTTTGTTGTGGTGCGGTCTCGTCTCTGCTAACTGTAATATTGAGCTTCTTTGGCTTCTTGTTTCCAGAACGAGTCCAATAATTTATCGCATCCAAGAATTTAGCCAAATAAGAGCTCCATCCCTTAATAATATCTCTTAAATCAGCCAATGGTATGTAATTTATCATGCTGTCATATACTATTGCCTTAAGGGATGGGATCTGAAGCTCGACGAGAAGCCAATGGTTACGTTCCAAAACAGGGATAAACACATGCAATCATAAGTAATAATTCATTCATTTGCGCACTTATTTATGAATACCTTTAAACTCAATCTAAAATAAACACTAACCTTATCGACCTCCCACCATGCAGGATAAAGTTTAGCTTGTCCATTGCCCAACGCAAATGATTCATCTCGTTGATTCTTCAAGTGAACGGCGTTAAAAGACGTCGGCATAATTGTATATCGTGTATTTATTTTATTTTCCTTAAGTTTCCTAATTATTAGAAGACGTGACACCCACGCATCGATATGCTGTTTTACAAAAAAAAGATATATATTAGTAACTTATATAAATTTACAAAAAATTAATCAAATTAAAATATAAGAAAAATATAAGACTTACCCCTCCATCGAAATAGCCATTGTCTTCGACCCCTAATAATACGCCCCACCAAGACCGATCAAGCAACAAATAGATATCATCATTGAGCTTGCATATGTCAGTGAAACACCCCTGGCTTCGCTCATGTAGATAAAAATCAACTGCGGTCTTAGCCCAAAGGGTGTTATCCAGAATTGTGTCCGGTAGTTGTTTCCTCTCCTCTTCAGATACCGGTATGGTACTGGCCGGTAACTCATACGAGAGCCAACTTTAATCCATCATGTCCGGCACGTCAGAGGGTTTCTCAAGAATCCTACATATGACGCCATGTGAATCGGGCTCTTGAATGGTGGGAGGGACCTCTTCAACGATGACAGTGGCCTCTTGAACGGTGGGAGGGGACTCTCGAGGAATGATAGGGGCCTCTTCAACGATAGGAGTGGACTCTTGAGGGATGACAGGCGAGTCGGGCTTCTTCTTGCTGTGTCTTTGTACTATTGGGGTATACGGAGACTTAATAGCACGTGCACGCCGTCTGATGCGTGAACTCTGTCGTGCAAGAAAAACCCGACGTAAAGCATCCACCTTATCGGTCCGCTAAATAATTAAATACAAATATCAGTAAATAAACGGACATGATATTTAAACAGTGAAAACAAAGACAAATATATTTCAAAACTTCAACCAAAAGACAAAACAAAGACAAATACTAACTTCACAGTGTTAAAGAATACACAGTTTAGCAGAATTGGCAGCAACCGAATAAATTTACTTCAACCAAAAGACAAAACAAAAAGACAAATACTAACTTCACAGTGTTAATAAACAGTTTAGCAGTATTGGAAGCAACCGAATAAATTTACTAAGCAATCTAAGTGAAATGGTTAATTTAAGTGAAATTACGAGTAAATTTATCATCAAGTTAAATATGGAAAATCTTAAACTTACCTCGTTGCGTAGAGTATGAACCTCATTCTGCAACGATACTACCATCTCACTTAGAGCGGCAACCTCACCACGTAAAGTAGACACCTCCACACGCCATGCACCATCGTTATCGCGTAGAGTACCGATCTCCTCACGCAAGGCATTGACCTCCACACGCCATGCACCATCGTTATCGCGTAGAGTACCGATCTCCTCACGCAAGGCATTGACCTCAGCACGTAACTCCCTTGACTCATCCCGTGGAGGTGGAGAACAGGGAGATAGAAGTCGTGGCATCTTTGCCGGTCGCCTATCATGAGGTGATGGTGGAGAAGAGGCTCGATGATGTGACGGGATAGGTGATGGCTCTCGTTGTAGAGGTGTATAGTCGGGTCGATCAGGTGATGGCTCTGGGTGAGGTGATGGCTCTCGAAGTGGAGGAAGTGGAGGCTGCTCATCATTCGTGCCATCAAGAAAACGCTGACTAGCTTGCCACCAATCAGTGGCAAGCTCAGCCTCCGTGGGTGTCAGTCTCATTAATGGAATGTTGGCCTCCTAAAAATATAAAAACTCAAACAAAGTTAAACGTCTACTATTAATAACTTGTTTATATAGATAGTATTTGTGTTAACTTACATTATTTATTGTCGCATATGGTATTAAGTCTTCACAATCCAACAGACGTTTCCTCTTCCAGGAAATAGCCCTGGGAATATCATTTGAAGTTTTTATTGCATATGTCTTCATGGCGGGAAAGGCCTCGAATATCCAAATCTACAAACAATATAATAACAAACATTAGTAATTGTTAAATAATTAATTATATTTTGAAAACATTATATAGAAATTCTTACATTAAAGGCCCAAACAAAGCCTGACAAAGTGTATTTCGACCCATCGCCCCGCAAACTTTTGCGGTCATCAAAGGCAGACGACAACTTAGTCCAGGTAGCTTTCCATATATACGAACCCCACGGAAACAGATTCCATGCATTTATGTCCTCTACCAATAATATTAGCTCCTGAGGAATAGGTTGTCTGGCCTCTCTGCCTAAAAAGCCGGCATACAAAAGTAGTAGAAGGCATACTCGGACAACATCGACGTCATTCATCCGAGTAAAACCATCTTTCTTATTAAACAATTTCTTCATGTCGTCGACGTGTAAGTTCGACTTCTCTATTGACTCATCAGGAAAAACCCTGGATAACCATGATGGGCGGGTGATATGACGAGTGTACCGGCCTACATCATCGTGTCCGAATCGTAGACCAGTGATTAAGCAGAACTCCTTCCGCCCAAAACAAGTATACGCCGGTGGAAAATGAAACCATATCTCTTCCTCACCACGTTGTATACTGTCGGGTAGATCTCTAGTCATGGTCTGAAGCCACAAATGGGTCAAATTAGCATCTCCACTCGGATGCTGTACTCTCAGCCATGGCCCGAAGCAGGTTTCCTCAAACAATTTTCTTTGTGCAGGTGAAAGCTTCGAAGCAATGTAGTGGCTAGGCTAACTTTATTCCTTAATGTCAATGAAGCCGAAAAAAATTTCTATAAAAACAATAAACATACCAAGTTAGATATACCAAAAACTACACTGTCAAGATATACCAAAAACAATAAACATAAATAGTAGTTTATTCTTGAAACTAAAATTTGCAACACTGTTTTGTCTTTTGGTTGAAATGAAAATCGCAACGAGATAATGAGAATCGCAACGCGAAATGACTATCGCAACGAGAGAATCGCAACGCGAAATGAAAATCGCAACGCGAAATGAAAATCGCAATGCGATTTTGGTTTCGCGTTGCGTTTTTTATTTCGCGTTGCGATTCTCTCGTTGCGATAGTTATTTCCGCATTGCGATTTTCATTCTCGAAACTATTCTTCTTCTGCATTACTTCAACCAAAAGACAAAACAAAGACAAATACTAACTTCACAGGCTAAACAGTTTAGCAGTATTGGCAGCAATCGAATGAATTTAATAAGAAATCTAAGTGAAATGGTTAATCTAGTATTGAAATTACCAGTAAACTTATCATTAATCTCAATATGAAAAACCTAAAATAATGCAAAAAATTTCAAAATAAAATAAAAAACTAACCCTCGGAGGTTGATTTTCCATTTCTGAATGATTGTGAGGGATTTTTGACTGTGAATGGTTGTGAGGGATTTCGCCGGCGATGGGGATGGAAATTTTCGGAGATGGGGACGGATTTCACCGTAGAGAGTGAGAGATGGAGATGGGACTGAGTGTTGTGATTTTGGGTTTGAGGTTATGAGTTGCGATTACTGTGGACGGTTCAGTTTCCGATTTATTAAGAAAAAATTCGTGTTTAGAATTTGAAAAAAAAATACGCGTTAATACGAATGGCGCTATGTAAATCGCGTTGCGAAAGTCAGAATCGCGTTGCGAAAGTCAGTATCTCGTTGCGATTTTGTATTATCGCATTGCGATAGTAAGTATCGCATTGCGATTTTTCCAATTCGCGTTGAGATTTACTTATTCGCATTGCGAATTGGGAAAATCGCAACGACACTGTAGACCATCGCAACGCGATTTCCAACTATCGCAACGCGAAATGCAACGCGAATTTGCGATAATGGAGATCGCGTTGCGAATTAGCGATCGCATTGCGATTTTGTTGGTCATTTTGGCAAATCCGGAAAAAGTTGGTTAAAATCGTATATTATAAGGCATTTTTGGTCACTGAGGTTATTTTCTCTATTTAAAATTACATCGATCTTAAAAAAATATTTTAAGATAACACCTTTAGCATACGTTTGATTCACAGCATGTAAGATTTCATTTAACATACGTTTGGTTCACCAAATGTAAGATTTCATTTAACATACGTTTGATTCACGGAATGTTGTTTGGTTTTTTTAGTAGAAATATAAGACTATGATGTTTGGTCGGAGAAATATAAAATTATTTGAATGTATATTTTACCAAATATATATATTTTTTAACAAGTAAAACTTTAATATTAAATTATAAATATTTAAATGAAAATTTATATAAATATTTTAATTTTCACACTATCTAAGTTTAAAGAAGAATCTTAGTTGACATTAATCGAGAGCAAGAATCAAAAAATCTTTCTTGGAGCTTTCTTGTTTCTGGTAATCGCGACGTCCTCTCAGAAGAAGACTCCACCCGTCACTGTGGCGACTATGGCTGAGAAAAAGACTGAAGAAAACAACAAGAGCAATAAATGTGTTAGAATTAACAGGGATGAATGAGATCACGTTGAAGAATGTCAGACCGAGATCTTGGAGAGAGATATTAGTGGACTCACCTATTTTTTCTGGAATCTTTCAAAACTCCAAAAGAATTGAAGAGGAAGAAGCAGATTCTGATGAAGAAGATGAGATGGAAGAAGATGACATACCCTACAATCAATATACTTGTAGAAACAAAAGAAAGGATTAGAAAACCTTGGAGAAAAGCCTTAGTCATCAAGCTTCTGGGTAGAACGGTGGCTTACAAAACATTAATCAACATAAAATTAGAGTGAAATGAAGATGGAAATAGATTCCAAGTGTTCGGAAATGAGGAAGCAATGGAGAAAACGGCTGAAGATAACCAAGCTATCCAGAGTAAACACAACCCAGAAAAGTCTCAATCAAACAACTTCCAAAAGGAGATCACAAGTGATAAAGAGACTCTAAACAAAAATAAAAAAGAGAAGGTTTTAGGGAAACTTTCGATGCAATCAGAGCAAAGAAACAGTCAACTCAAATAGAAACAAAAGTGATAATGTCAAAAAAGGTATCAATCAAAAGAAATAGGACACAAGATCACATCGCTTCGAAAGAAGGTACTTCAAATGAGTTCATTCTTATTTTAACATGGAAATCTAGTCCTATGGACATTACTATATGTTACAATACTGGCCAAGCTATTCATTGTGAAATTAATGAGGACGATAAAATCTAGCTGTTGAGTGTCGTCTACATCCAACCATACCCAAGGAAAAAGACAGAATGTTGGGAGGATCTGAGTAGTTATTCTAATACAATTGATAAACCCTGGATGATAAAATGCTAGTAGGATCACTCTTTTTCGACCTATTAGCCTCTTTAACACTTCTTATAAATTTATGTCAAAAATCATGGTTAACAGATTGAGACCTATTTTACAAAGGATTATAGGTTCTTTCCAAAATAGCTTCTTGGCAGGTCGCCGTGCAGCTGACAACATTCTCATCGTGCAAGAAGTGGTTCACACTATTATGAAGATGCAAGGCCGAAAGGGTGCCATTATACTGAAGATAAATCTTCAAAAGGCTTATGATAACGTGGATTGGAAGTTTCTAAAAAACCATAAAGGGTTTTGGCTTGCCTTATGACACGATTTGCTTAATTATGCACTATATTCAAAATAGCTTCTTATAATTATTGGGTCAATTATTTTAAAAAAAATTAGTTTCAGGTCGGTTTTTTATAATAGAAGTTCGAGTCGAGTCGAGTCAGATTCAGGTTTATGGTGACAAATATTCAACTCGAAAAATAATATAATTTTATCTTATATATTTAAGGATAATAGCAATAATACCCTTCTTTATATTATTTTTTTCAATTAGATCATTATCTTATTGAATACAATTAATAATTTTTATAAAATCATTTATTTCAAGTTGGGTGTAATCACCCTAAACTCAATTCAAGTTGGATTGGAACGGAGGAGACCTACTTTTCCGGTGAGATCAAATTAATTGACCAAAAATCCGATTCAACGCAACTCATAATCATCCCTAATATCAACATTATAGTCGACACATATAATTATTGGCTTGAGTTGAAGTAGTTAAAATGAGCGGTGATGGCGGCATCATCACCGCCGTGATTGTCCTACCCCACGTCGGTGTAAACTAAAGGCTGCCTTCAACCCACTCTAATCCAATTTGCTAAACCCTTACTTAAGGTTCTAACGTTTTAGAAAGTATTCAAATAAGGGCTTAAAATTTAAAATAATTAAATAAAGGTTTGATGTTTTCATATCTACTCAAATAATAATCCGACTTTTCAAAACAATCCATAAGAGTTTAACATTTTTAAATCTACTTAAAAAAGGCTTCAACTTTTGAAAATGTTTTAAACAAGGGTCTTCATATGAGTATATTAAAAAAAATTAGAGTTAATTGCATTATATGTCCCTAAACTATAACCTTTATTTAAATTAGTCCTTAAACTTTTGAATATTCCAATTTCATCACGAAACTACGAATCTCATTCTAAATTAGTCCTTAAACTTTTGAATATTCTAATTTCATCCCTAAACCATGACCATCTTTATAAATCGGTCCCCAAACTTTTGAATATCCTAATTTCATCCCCGAATTAATCCAAATATGTAATTAGTTTCAACCATAGTTTAACCAAAATTTATTTTTTAAAACATATAATAGTACAGCTTTGTCTAACGATTTTATTGACAAGGGATGTGATTAGTATATACGTATAGTTTGGGATGAAATTGGAATGTTCAAAAGTTTGGGTGCCAATTTAGAATGCAACTATAGTTTAGGGATGAAATTGAAATGTTCAAAAGTTTGATGAAATTAAAATGATAGCCATAATTTAGGGATAAAAGTGCTATACTTAAAAGATTACGAACCAATTTGAATATAAGGGTCATACTTTGAGTACGTGTGATGCAATTAACTCGAAATATTAGATCTTTATATAAATAGACTCGAAAATGTTAAACCCCTAATTGATTGTTTTTTAAAAGATTAAACCCTTGTATGGAAAATTTCCAAAAAAATAGACACTTATTTAAACCTTTAGCCAATTTAATTTCACACAATATATGGTGATGGGTCAAAAATTAAATTCTTGATTTGGATATCCTCGTATCTCAACTAATTAATTCTTTGGATCTTTTGCATTTATTTGTAAATCAACTCAAAATTAAATTTATATTGCATAAAATTATTATTATTTTAATTCATAGACAAAAGTATAAAATTTATTTTAACAGCTAATTAATTATTTTGTTACAATTATTAATATTCGGCTGACCTAAATCGAACATTTAATTAATCATTTGACACCAGAGATAAAGCTGTTAATCGAAACTTATATTCTTAATTATTTTGTCTAATAATATTTTTAGTTCTTATTAATTTAAGTTTTATTCCTTTCAAATTTTAGATTAATTTTTTTGAATTAATCTTAATTTTAAAATTAAATAATTTAACCACTCTTGTTACTTAATCCTAATTTAATCTCCAATCAGTAATTTATAATAGCATTTAGATTCATACGATAATAATCATGAAATGTAAAGAGGAATATTCTTTTTGAAGGTTACAAGTTCAAACAATCGTGTTTATATATGCGTGTGCGTTGTCAATAATTGTCCCAAACTATAGAAAAAATTATGAAACGTATTCATCTCTAGATTTTGAACAACAATAGTAAAACATAAAATCGATATATGATCACGTGGTTTTGATTATAAGATAGTATATATTCAGAACTTTCCTAACTAATTGGTAACGTGTATATCTAGGGATGGACACTCAACCTGAATCCGACGGGTTCCGACCCAATCGGGTCGGATTTTTTTTTTTTTTTTAAATCGGGTTCAGGTTAGGTCGGGTTTTTTTAAGTGTGATATTCGGGTCGTGTCGGGTTCGGGTTTAGGATGAAAAATACCCGACCCAACCTAAAAAAATATAATTTTACCTTATATATTTAGGAATAATTACAATAATACCTCTCTCTATATACTTTTTTTCAATTAAGTCGTTGTTTTTATTGAATAAAAATAATTTTTTTATTATTTCGGATCGGGTCGGATCGGGTTTTTAGGTCATATATTCGGTCAGGTCGGTTGAAACCTTGTTTTGGTCGGGTCAGGTCTCGGGTGGAGGCTCTCTTGTTCTAGGGTTGGGTGGACCAAAAACCTAACCCAACCATACCTATGACAATCCCTATGTATATCTAGCAAACGCAATTACTCGATGAGTTCATTTTGTATAATTTTATATTTAATTTTTTTTATTGAATTAATCTATGAATTATTGAGATAACATTAATAGGTTATTGGAGACGAGGCCGGCTCCTTACAAAGCCTTGAGTCTTTGTAAACATCTTTATAAGCATACGCGTGAAACGCGTTAATTTGAACGTGAATTGCACTAATGAGAAACCATTTTGGAAACGAACAATAATGCACAATATATATTAATTATATTGCTAATTAACAACTCATCAGAATCTCCATTGTCCTCTTTTTCAGCTGTTACTCGTTCACGTTCCATTTACATACAAAACCAACACAAGAGGAAGAAGAAGAAGAAGAAGAAAACAGTGTTGGGAATTATGTCTGAAGGAGGAACAACCTTGGAATACACTCCGACATGGGTGGTGGCTGTCGTCTGCTTCGTCATTGTCTTCATTTCCCTTGCTGTTGAAAGACTCCTCCATTTCCTCGGCAAGGTATGTTTCCATTTCTGCATTTGTCTGTGTGTGTGCTTGATGAATTGTCTCAATGACCATTTGGTTTTCAGTACTTGAAGAAGAGAAATCAGAAGCCTCTCTTTGAGGCCTTGCAGAAGATCAAAGAAGGTATGTGAAGTTGTAACACTCTAAAAAAATGGAGTCGGATTTTGGGTTTCGTGTCGATATATCATATATGCATACATGATAAATGTTTTTGTGTGCTTGTGGATTGCAGAGTTGATGTTGCTGGGATTCATATCACTGTTGCTGACAGTATTCCAAGATAGGATTAACAAAATCTGTATGTCAAGTGATTTGGCTGATCGATGGCTGCCTTGTCGGGAGAAGAAAGAAGTAACCAAAGAACACTTCCAGACCCTTTTTTCCTCCTTTTTTCCCGGAGGTATCGGACGTCGTCTTCTCGCCGAAGCTTCCGATCCCGCTGTTGCCTACTGTGCTGCTAAGGTACCCCTTTTTTACTGCTAGCAATTCTGGAACTTGAATGGAACCGTGTGCTTTATTAACAGCAAATGTGTCCAATTTCAATATAGGGGAAAGTTCCATTGTTATCGACCACGGCATTGCACCATCTACATATACTCATCTTTGTGCTGGCGGTCGTACATGTGACTTTCTGTGCTCTAACCATTGTTTTCGGAAGCACAAAGGTATGTTTCCCCCATTAAGTTACTCTGATTCTGATGCCATGTATAATGCTACTGCTTTCTGTTTCCTACTGACATGTACTTTTATGTATGATTCAAGATCCATCAATGGAAACGTTGGGAGGAAATTGCTAAGGATATGGAATACGATCCGACCGGAGGTACTGAATATTCTATTGCTAACACCTAAACTTTTATATATCTGAATCAATGGCCATTCGGATATACTTGTATGATATGCTTATCTTTTATCAACAATGCAGCACTGAGATTCTTCAAAACTTTTAACTTCTATAGCTTTTTTGTGATGAAAATGTCACTTTGCAGTTGTGAAAACAAAGATCACCCAGGTCCAAGAACATGATTTTATACGGAATCGGTTCCTCGGCATCGGAAAGAATTCAGAGCTACAAGGATGGGTGGTAAGTCAAGATCTTCTTGTCGTGATCATCTAACTCTTTGGTATAATAACACAGTAACAATTTTTATGACTTTGATTTTCTTTCAGTATTCTTTTTTCAAGCAGTTCTATGGATCTGTGACGAAATCAGATTATATAACACTAAGACTAGGTTTCATCATGGTAAGTTAATCGAATTAACCTTATTCTGTTCCTTTTTTTATTCATTTTTAATGCATCAATTCTCTTCCCTCAACTCCTACAATATTTCTTCGATTAGACTCATTGCAGGGGAAATCCAAAGTTTAATTTTCACAACTACATGATGCGTGCTCTTGAAGCCGATTTCAAGAAAGTCGTCGGGATAAGGTCAGTTTATGATAAAAAGACGCTAACTGCAGTTTTCTTGGCTCCTACACTTCAATCAAATAGTTCAATATATGCTTAGCCTCGTAAGCATTTATGTCATTGCTCACCTATGGTGAAGATTGATGCTTTCTCTATGTTTCTATTCATCAACATATATCAGATGCTAAACTTTCATTTCATCAATCACTTACCTGCAGTTGGTATCTTTGGGCATTTGTTGTCATCTTCCTGTTGCTGAATTTCGTCGGTAAGTTACCGAACTTATTCAAATTTTCGCCGCAAGTCTTGTTCTTAGATATATGCACTTGTCACTTGATGAGGCAAGAACTATGGTGCTAGTTACTGGTTTCATGTTTGAATCAGCCAGTGAAGACTGTTAATTTTGACTAGAAAGCGAATTTCGGTTCCTTTCGCAGGTTGGCATACGTATTTTTGGATAGCATTCATTCCCTTCATTGTGAGTGATTCAAATAAACACTTATTGTACCATGTTGAATCAGCTATGCAGGTGTATTAGAGTATTTGACAATGGTTTTCCCCTTTGGCAGCTTTTGCTTGCTGTTGGCACCAAGTTGGAGCATATAATCACACAACTAGCTCAAGAGGTAGCCGAGAAACACATAGTGGTGGAAGGGGAGCTGGTGGTTCAACCCTCGGATAACCATTTCTGGTTCAACCGGCCACGACTCGTTCTCCGCCTCATTCACATCATCCTCTTCCAAAATTCTTTCGAAATGGCCTTTTTTGCCTGGATATGGGTAAAATACACAATGTCCTTGCAACATTACCAACATGTCATTCACTCGTTCTCCATATATTCAGTAAATAACAACCTTTTCTTCTTCCATTCAGGTCCAATATGGTTTCCACTCATGCATGATGGGTCAAGTTCGTTTCATTATCCCCAGACTAATCATAGGGTATGAACATAACAAAAGAAACTCGGTTTCAACTCGATTCTTCTCCTTGTTTCAGATAATACATTCAACGTTCAAGCACTATTAACATGATCTTATTCGGTCGTTATTAGGGTATTCGTTCAGTTCGTGAGCGGTTATAGTACCCTGCCCCTATATGCATTTGTCACGCAGGTAAGCATTCTTTATGAACTACAATAACCAGAACAGGAGAAGCTGTTTTCTTCTGTGAACTGATGCAAATCTTGGGATTAATTCACAGATGGGAAGTTCGTATAAGAAGGCAATATTCGAGGAACATATTCGCGAAGGGCTGGTCGGTTGGGCGAAGAAGGCGAAGAAAAAGAATAAGGGCATCGGTTTCAAAAGGTCATCCAATGAGTCTAAACAAGTTGGTCCCAAGGAGGAGTCTCCATTGGTATTCGAGATGCAGAAGGTTAATGCAAAGGAGTCATCATCTTCATCTCCAGTATGAGGATGAAACTTGTAGAGATTGGATCAAAGTTAACTGGAATATACAGAAATTGACATTTTGCAGCCTTATAGATTTGTGTGGGGGTTTATATATGAAGTTATCATAGCTCTCATATAATTTGAAACAGCTAGTTCAGTAACCAGCTGCATTGATAGAAATTTCTTTTTCTAATATATGTTTTACGTTTTATGTTCGGAGTTTGTGATTATCTTGTTTAACAATGTCGTATCTAAGAGTAAAACATGTCACACCCCAATCACGATCCGATCCATTCAAAGAACAGATTCAGAGCAGCACATTAGATCACAAGACAACCACCAATCGACCAGAAACAACTTACAAAGCTATGTTCTTTTTTAAAATTATGAAAGATAGATGTTGAAAGTACCATGAACTGAAACACTTGGTTTTTGATGTGTTCTAAGAAAATCTAACTAGGAAGTGACTAAAGAGGAGGTGAATGCTGCTTTGTTTTCCATGACCGGCAATAAGTCACTAGGAGCAACTTATAAAATTTTAGGGGAGAGATTGTGTTCACCAAAGAATGAATGAAGACTTGGCATAAGACATATTATCATGGAACAAAGCTTGTGTTCTGTCTGGACTAAATCAGAGTTGGTTATGGAAGAAGATGCTGAAGCTTAGAGCCCTTCTGCCTATTGAGGGTGGTTCTCACACTGATTTTCAAGCCCAACAAAATAAGGGAGAAGTTGAGGAAAAAGGACATAGTTTGGAGAAGCTTGACAATAGCTTGGTAATTCATACATAGCTTGGCTTGCTGCGGTTGATAGGCTTGTGGCTAGGGATGATTTCACCCGGACCTGACAGGTTTTTGACTCGATCCAGCCCAATCGAGTCATTTTTTTTATTTTGAAAATCAATGCTTGATTGAATCGAGTTTTTAAGGGTAGAGACTGATCAAATCGTGTTTATGGTAAAATAATCCGATCAGATCTAATCCGACATAATATTATAGATATTCTTAAATATATAGATATAATTATAACAATACATCTTTCTATTTTGTTTTTCAATTTGCGTCCTTATTTTACCTAATAAAAATAATTTTTTAATATTTATATTTAGATAAGGTCAAATACAAATTTTGACTTAAAATATCAAATCAGATTTCGAGTCAGATGAGACTCTCTTAAACCCAGATCATTTCGGATACATGCAAAGAGATTTATTAATTTTCAGGTCAAATTTAAATTTTCCCTACTTGTGGATGAGGCTAGGTTGCTGTAATGGGGTGTTCAAGTTGAACCCAAATGTTGATTGTGTAATGAAGAACTTGAGACCAGAGACCATTTGTTTCGGATATGTCCTTATTCCAGGTGTCCTAAAACTGATATTAACATAAGAAAAGAGGTTCACAAAATTGATGATAGTAGCAATAATACAACAAATTTCAAGTGTGAGAAGGTCATTAGTATGGGTGTTTCATTACCCACGGACGAAGCAATCAATGTGAACACAAGAACAAAAAGATGAACAATGAAGCAGACGGAGCCATGCTCGACATACCGAGCTCGAGAAACTTCATATCTGCTTCTCTCATTTCCTTGGAATCCGTCGTACACTGTCGACGATAACCAGCACAGCTGCAACTTGTTACTTTATGAGCAATTGAACCGGCATGGCCAAGGAAAGTGTGCAAAATTCTTTTCTTTTTCATATTCAACGGCAAAGGTCTGATAATACGTGTGTTTTACACAGTCGCCCGTTGTTGAACGTTCCGCTTCTATCCGATCTATGTCGAAACAACTTTGTTACGGCTCTCCTTTCACGATCCTGCAATTGAAGAAACCAGAGATGAATAAGTTGTTCGATTTTAAAATCCAAAACCATTTCTGTCGGAGTTCTTCACCTTGAACATGTTTAGATAAAAGGGTTTATCGGGATTCATCTTTCTCAATTTCCTGTATGTATACGCGAAACTTAGCTGATCGCGGGGAGTAAACCACTCAACCTCGTTGAACCAAAGACACGAGAACAGATTCGACATTGGGGTGTGTGCTCTAACAATGAAAGAACCTTCGGGCACATCTGCATACACAATACCGAACACTTCAAACAACAAAATAAAAGCACAAAATCCTGATGCTCGAGTGTAAAAGTTGTTACTGCTAGGAAGAAGCTTGCTAGGATCCGAAGCGTTGAATTTTTTCAGTCCATCAGCCTGATAGAATTCAAATTGCTCGTCGATGACTGAATGATTATACTTGTTCAGCTTCTTATTTTGTGCGACCTCCTCCCAGACACAATGGCGGTCGTAGTGATTAGAAACGGCATATACTCGTGACATTTTATCCACCAGAAGTAGTCCAGGAGTTGTAAGGGGTCACGCTGTAAACGTAGTTTGCCAGATTGAGTACCTGAGACCGGAAAAGTTCGAAGCAAATGTCAAGCCTGTGTAAATAATACATCCACAAAGCAGATAATCGTAATATACAACTTACTACTGCTAAAAGAAAACTTCATTCTTGAGACCGGAAAACGTGGTTTTTGGTATTTTTTCCCACTCTGCGCATATCATCACAAGGAAGATTCTTTACAACCACTATCTTCCATAAGCCAATAAAACCACGATCCAGTGTTTGACCTTCTGAATAAAGTGTTTGCATCGTAACTTCATCCACAAACATAACGAAACAGACATTTTTCCTTGATGGACGAGTAACCTATCAGGAGAAAACTATGATTGTGCCATCGTTATAATCCATATCACGTTTTGCTCAAGTAATTCATTGATAAACAAAATGGTTGTGCATTATAACCATTAAAGAATGAACAGTGCGATAATACGTGTATGAATGAATCCATGCAGAACATAGTCTGATAGATTCAAATAATGACCAAAAGAAGTGGCATGCCCTTCCTCCCAGTTAGATTTTGTGCCATTCAACCTAATGGGAGCAAGCATTTTGTTTTTCAAGCTATGCCATTGTTTTTGCGTTCAGGAAACCTAGAAAGTGCCATACAAAAAGGAAAACACAAAATTTGCTAATTCTAAAATAAAATCACAAATCTAATGCAAAGATCAACAGATCATATGAACAATAATAATCAGTACACCCAAATGAAGAGGATGGGTTATGAGTGAAGACAGTCTAAAGAAGAGATAACAGGGAGGGAGGAGGAATGGAAGTACCAAAGTAATGCTTTGCATGAATAAAGAAAGGAGAACGACAAAGAGATAACCTAAAACATGCATGCACATGGTCTATAATTCAAAACAACCACAAAGGACACTGATGCCAAGTTTCCAGGAAGAAAGATTATCCCCGTACCATTTTGCCAGCAGGTGTCCTCAGGCGATCTGAATTTCCAAATATGCAAGATATGACAGCAATGTGGCACCTGCTGATATAATTCACATCATCTTCTGCCAGATCAAAGCCAGTGCTCGGATATCCTTGTGGACCTTTAACAAACCCACAATTTATCTTTTTATCACGTGCCAAAAATGATTCCTCGCGTTCTTGTAAACTCTGATGCCCCACAAATTTTGGTTTCCATTGTTCTCCTTCAGGCTTCTCCATTTGTGTATGCTGTAAGGAAAATCGAGCAAACTTTCGACTTTCTGCAGGCTCCACAAGGTTTGTTTAATTTTTTAATTTCACAAGAGCCTAAGAATTTAAAGTAAATGTTATTCAAGAAGAAGAGACAAATAAAAGAATACACAGTTTCAGCAGATAAAGAAACGAGGAGAAAACATAGATCTATAAATTTCATGAGGCCCTTCTTTCTTTCTTATCTTTTTCTTTTTCTTTAAGAAGGCCTTTAATGGTGTACAAGAACTGGTATATGAATTTAAGATGCATGGATCTCACCTCTCAGCAAGCTTACTTAAGCAAATTTAATGAAGATTCAAACCCTTTACTTGAAAAAGGAATCCGTTGGAAAGTGGGATCGAGGAAGTCGATTTCTATATGGAATGATTGATGGCTTCCGAGAAAGATTCCATCTGTAATTACCTCTCCTCGCAATGATATGATAGTTACAGTAGATGATTTAATCGAGGCAGAAACAATGCGATGGTTGGAAGATCTAATAATCCCATCTTCAATGAAGAAGATCGTTTGAGGATTCTAGCAATTCCAATTTCTAGATGGAATATGTGCGGGGTTGGGTTTTAGTTAGCCTATTCATGTGGCTCAATTAGAATTCACGCCTTGGTTACATTGGTTACTGGTAAACAATCAGGCTAATTGTGGTCCTACAATCATGGTTTGTATTTGGTATTTATGGTATGCACGTAATGTAAAGTATCATGAAGGTGGAAATACAAGTGCTATGGAATTAGTTACCTTCGTTCGGGTCCACTATCAAGAATTTGAGGAAGCAAACAAGAGACATCACCCGCTTCCCTCAAATGGTGATGAATGTTGGAATCCTCCTCCACCCTCTTCGGTCAAAGTGAACTTTGATGCTAGTTTTGCACAAAATCTAGAGAGTGGGTGGTCAGGGGTAATCATTTGGAATAACGGAGGTCAGGTAATGGGAGCGAGCAGGAGAGTAATACGGAGAGTTACCTCGACGTTTGCAGCGGAGGCTACGACGGCTATCCATGTGATGGATCTGGCTCTTGATCTGGGATTTAACAGTATAGTAGTTGAGGGAGATTCAAGAGCGGTAATCACCAAACTGTCTTCTGTTGAGGAAGATGCATCCAAAATTAGTGCTGTGATTTATGAAGGGAAACAACTAACACAGAACTTGCACGCATGTAGATTCTGATTCTCTCCAAGGTCGAACAACAAAGCAGCGCATTAGCTGGCAACGATGTAAGACCTATCTGAAGAAGATCAATTCTGAGTGGAGACAGTTCCTCAGTAAATCGAAGCACAAGTGGAGGTTGACTCGCGGTGTACTGACACACCTTAGACGGTTTCTCAAGAGAGTATCCAATAATGAAAGTTCTATGCTTTTCTTTTACAAGATTTTCTACACTAAGCATTTCAAGTAATCTTTTGGAGTTGTGTAGAGAAGAAGAATGATCGGCATGTAATTTTTTTTAATTATTAATAATAGTCGACGATTCATTGGTTTAAAAATATTTACTTAAAAGAATTTAATGTCTCATCACATTAGATCGAAGTAGCTCGTACAAATAGCTGAGTAAATGAATAAAAGAAATCTCTTTGTTATTCCTTTATTCCATTCCCTGAACTCTCCCACAGACAAAAACAAAGAGAAAAATAAGCAAAAAGAGGGTCTAAACTGTAAGAATCTAAGGGCACTTGTACTTTTCATGATGGGTTCTGATCTGGGAGTAGCAATAACATGTATCTCGAGAAGCTGTAGGACCATCAGGCACACAATGATCGGTACACCTACGGCAGCAAGCCACACATGTTTTGTTACACATCTTTTGCCTCCATGATTTGCTGCATCTATATGCACACTTTTTGGGGCATTCATCTGCAATTGCATACATACATACATACATACATACATACATACATACATACATACATGCATGGATGCATGATTCATTTCAGCACAAAAACACAACAAAAAGAAGTACTAATTAACGAACAAGTGCTTCAGTACTTCATTTGTTTTACCTAGGGTGCCTGGTGCTGGTGCTGGTGCGGGTGCGGGTGCCGGTGCTGCTTGAGCCATCAGAATCCCCAACTGGAAATCGATTTCATCTCGAAAATTAACGACAGCTGGATACGATACATGTGCATATAGGGATAATTATGAGTGAAGGGTCAATGGCGTACCTCTGAGAGTAGCAGAAGGAAAACAAGTGATGCAAGGAATAGTGATGATGATGCCTTGGTGGTGCTTGCCATCTTCTGCTACTTTGTTAATGGAGATTATATGTGATGAAGCCAAGAGAGTGTTGGTTTGGAGATGGGGAAAACTGGCTTTTTAAAAAAGTTTTGGGGGCTAGGGATGGGGATTGATATGAGTCAGCTTTTTTCCGATTATTTTTTTAATAATATTGGGTGATTATAAGATAACATTTATTTATAATATTTCTTAGATATTAATAACGAGCGCGTATAAAAGATGGATTATTATGAACAATACAAGTTAGGTCATATAATTAAATGACAAATATTTGGATATGGATTAACTTCATTGTATTTATATTTGGAAATGTCAACTAATAATATTGCAGTACAGATACCCTTTGTTGTATGTTATTATTGCATCCAAATTCATGGAACTCAACGCGCAAAGCACAGACCACGGACAGCTGGTTGTGTTGGGTTGGGATTAGGGCTGAACAACGAAAGTGAGAAAATCGAAAAATATGCATTGATCACAGACAGTTGGTTGTGTTGGGTTGGGATTAGGGCTGATCAACGAAAGTGAGAAAATCAAAAAATATGTTTCACATAATTCGGTTTTTTAATCATTCGATTTTGGTTTTGGTTTCGTTTTAAATTTTAAAAAACAGTTTATTTCGATTCAATTTTTAGTAAAAAAACGAACTGAACCGAACCGAATACACCCCTATTTAGGATGTTAATTTTTGAGTAAAATACACAAATGGATACTATTTTATTAAGTTTATCAATTACTTTTTTATTAATCTGGGACAAGTATAAGGTAATATCAGTTCAAAGACAACTCTCAACCATTTGACATTGAACACTCACATCCTGACATTCTTGGTGCTTGAACCTAGGACCTTAAGGAATAACAACAATTCCTTTGCCACAAAGATTACTTGGATCGTGCTCCCTTGACTATTAAAAATTACAAAACTGTCCTCTAACTATAGAGTATTGCTTTGTTGAGTCCATCAATTATTAAAAGTTACAAAATAGTCACTCATCTCATCTATTCCTTATGTTCCAAACTCGTCCTTTTTCGATAAAAAATTAGCGGTTGTCTTAGTTGAATGTTAATATGGTGATTGAGATATGATAGTCATTTGAGATTCTAGGATCAACTTTTGTCATATCATAGTCAGTTGTTTAATGTTCAACTCATAATACCGTTATTTTTTAACAGAAAATGACGGGTTTGAAACATAATGAATATTGAGTGATCATTTTGTAACTTTTAATAGTTGAGGAACTCAACAAACTAACACTCTATAATTGAATAACTATTTTGTAACTTTTAATAGTCAAAGGACTTAATAAAATAATATCATATAGTCAAAGGACCATTTATGTATAATAAAATAGTATCCTATAGTCCAATGACCATTTATGTACTTTACCTAAACTTTTATATATGGATAAACAAAAATAAAATATTAAGATAAATACAATCAATAAAATAAACACTCATAGTAAATAGAGTCATATTCATATTTTAAGATAAACATTTATCCAATTAAGGCGTGGATCAACTAATACACATGTAACGCCTCGGATCCCGGGTTAGGAGTTTGGGCTAACCTGAGATAGGACTTGGATTAAATCTCTAGCTTGTAGGAAGCTTTGAGCAGAAAACAAGAGAAATTGGGCTTGGATTTAACGCAATAGTGAATAAAAAGGGTGTTTTTAATCTACAATTATAATTGGAGGGACCAAAGAAGCTTTATTCCTTTTCTTCATTTCTTGTCTTCTTCATATCTTCTTCTTTCCATATTTCTCCTTTCTTGCAAGGTAAAGGTGTGAACTTTATCATTTTCCAGTCCTAATCAGTGTTCTAAAGGTAAGAATCATAACCCTTCATTTCAAGCTTCGGTTTAAGCTCTCAAACCACCTATTTCACCATAGTTTTCAAGAACGGGTTTTAGAAGGGTTTAAGAAACTAGATGGTGCCAACCCATTTTTTAGATATTTATAGTCTTAGGAAGTGTTTTTAAACCTTCCTTAACCCCTAAAATCAGTTAATAATCAATGCATTTGATTCTCTTGTAGCGAGGGAAGTTTGAGAGAAATCCAAAACAAAAGGGAAGGAAAATTTCACTCTTAGTTAAGCATTGGGTGTTTGAAGCAGTTTAGCATCTAAGATAACTCACTTTTGACTCAAATATACCATATGTAAGTCATTTAGATGAAATGTAGTAGGTTGCATAAGCTTGAAGCATTCACATGGTAGATTTCATGTTTTAGAGTCATAAACATGTTTAAAACCCTATTTATGCTCCTTTATATCTTCCTAAAACATTAATAATGTTTGAGGACCTCACTAAGGTCTTTGGGATAGTAGAATAGAAGTTTTTCACCTATTTTATGCTCTCTGCAGGTTGAGTTTTGATACTAGAGGGATAATATCAAAACTTGTTCTTCTTCTTGGGAAAAATCATGAGTTTATGGAAAAGAGTATCAATACTCTTTCAAGAGTATCGATACTTTAGGTTTCAAGAGTATCGATATTTAGGTCATAGTTTCGAAACTCTCATAAAGTATCGAAACTAGACATTATAGACTAATTTAAAGTATCAATACTTGTATAAAGTATCGAAACTTTTGTAGGAGTATCGATACTCTTGGGCTAGTATCGATACTTTTAGTTTGTTTTGGACAAAAATGTCAGTTTTTAAGGGAATTTGACTCGAGGTACCCCAACACTTCAGTATATCCTCAAATAAGACTTCAAGCGAGAACAATAATTAATATTGGAACAGTAAAAACATAAATAGCTAGGTTTACATAAAACTAGCTTTGTTTGATGCTCGAGAAACAATCAGGACACCCGAGTTCCTTTTAGCAGAAATACAACAGTCAGTGGATCCAAGTCAGTGCCATAGCACTACAACAGCTGACTGGACGCCAGATGCCCCAAGACTCGACAGAGAAAGTTCGCAGGTGCACGTTTCCAATGCAGAATTCCGGATCTCACCCAGGAGTATCCGATGGTGCTTTGGCAGTACTAGAGGGGTGCGTGAGCTTTGAGATGCAGAATCCCTCAGTCGCACCATGAAGCCAACCACATATTAACAACCCAGTAGTTGTATACTCAGACATGTGCCACTTGCCATTTCATTTAGTGAATGCATGTAATATAGTCTCAGAATTTGAAATGTGTTTTCGTGCACAGGTTTGTAGGGAGTAGATCATGGGGAACTATCCTCATCAGACATTCTAGTGCAACATATCAGATTCCCAGAGGCCTTTCAGAGTATATCTTGAATTATCTTTAGAGGGCATGTATTGTTATGGACCCGTATTATGTTTTCAGTCGTAACTCTTTTTTGGAACTTAGTCTTTTGTATTATTTTTGGATGTATTTTGGGAGATCCCTATTATTTGTAAACTCAATTTATTGCTATATTTTTTATTACATTATAGATGTCTAAATTTCAGAGATTTAAAAGCAGTTTTAAAAGAAATTTTTTTGTCACTATTTTAGTTGTCCCATGTAATATTGTAATCCATGGATCTTCGGGTCTAAGTGGACTAGGGTGTTCAACTCATTTTGAAGATAGAAGAAATTATTACTTTAAAATCTAAATGATTAAACGTCTTGGGAGTTTTGAATTTTGGTCCTCCTTAAAGTTAATCAATAATTTAATTTTGTTTTAATAAAAAAATAATAGCTTAATTTTGTTAATAAGTTTATCAATTAATCATATTTTATATATAAATTTAAACTCTAAATTATCATAATTTTTGAAATTTACTTTTAAAAATATTTTTAGATATTCTAAAAAAATTTAAAAATTGATTTATTTTTCAAAATGTAATCCCCTTCCCAAAATTACCAATTAATTTTCAGGATGTTATAATAATTTAAGTTCATGTGACGTAAATATTGAGTTTGAGGTTAACCAAAACAAAAAAAATTATTCGATTTGATTGTATTTAACTCGAGCACCAATGTATGAGGTTATTGAATTTTTATTATTAAATAATTTAAATTTTTTTAAATATATATTTTTATAATCATTTTAATTTGATAAAAATAAATTAAATTGGTTTCAAGTTAAGATGAATATATTAATTTAATGCTTTTAGAAATTAAATTAAAGTATTTAATGCTTTAGAAATTGCTAATTTAATGTTTTTGTTTTACATTTTCATCCGTTTTTCTTACAACATCGACAACAAAACCCTATTTTCATATACAATGAGATAAGATGAGGTAGGGTAGTAGGTTGTCCCCCACCAGGTTGAGAGTAGCTTCCGTGGAAGACCTCAAACAGCTAAAAAATTAAAAATAAAGATAAAATGTAATATATATTTAATTAATTAAATAAATAAAATACCTAATTAAACAATCTTCATATTCACGTTTGTAACGATAAGTAATCTGTTTTTCTTAATAAGTTATAAAAAGAACAACTTTGTCTTTGAAAAGTATTCTGTTTCACTGTTTCTTCCATTTCATTCAATATATATATATATATGTATAACGCATAGAAAAGAAAGCATTGCTTTAAAGGTCTCTGGGGTCTCGCACATCCAATTCAAAAAAATTTCTCTTCAAAATAGGGTTCATCATAACACCCCATTCTATTCCCATATAAACGATTCTTTAATTCTTCAGCAACCTTTTGTTTCCATTTATTAACGTCATTATATTCTTTTGGGATCCTAAGTTCCCCCAACAGCTTTGTTTCTGTGCACTTTCATCTTGTCGATGTTCTAAAATGGCGGCTCCGAGGAATGTGTTGAGGGACGAGGAGAGTGCTGCGGCGGCGTTGTTGAGCATCAGCAGCAAGGAAGATGACGATTCTCCGTCGGGGAAGAGGTTAAAATCGGAGAGGCTCCCAATTTCAAGGTGGGAATTGGCTGCCTTTTTCGGGGTTTTCTTGATTTTTTCTACCGGCTTGTTCTGCATCTACCTGACCATGCCCGCTACCGAGTACGGGAAACTCAAGATCCCTCGTTCCATCTCTGATCTGCGATTGCTCAAGTAGGATCCCCCCCCTTTATAATAAAAACTGGTGTTCTCTCTCTCAATTGATGAAGAAATAAGCTTAATTTGTGTGCCAAATCCTTGGATTTGACCATTGCTGTAGATTTTGGAAATGCCCATTTTAGATTTCTTGTGGTTTATATAGGATTTTGAGCTAGAGAGAACTATTGGGAATATTTTAGCTTATAATTGTAGTTAATTTTTTTTTAATTGAAATATGCCTCCTTTTTTGTGTTATATTGTAGGTGAAGATAGTTGTGGATGAGAACTCTTATCATTTATATTCTGCCCAGAATGAATCCTTTGATTTGTTTTGTCCTTAATGTGTAGCACTAGGGAGTTTAAAAGCAATCTATGACTAATGATGAGTTTAGTTCATATGTGGATCATGTGAGGGCATCGAATAATGCAAATTGTAGGGAGAATATTGCATACATAGTATATCCAGCTATGTACTACATATTTCTCCTATAGAGAGATCCGTTAAGACCGAGTGGTCATATTTTGAGAGATGACAATTAGCGTATAATTTCCCTTTTTTATGTTAAATAACAGCATCAACATTTGATTTGGCTGTTTTGGTTGCCGAGTTCTGATTTGGTGTTTTCTTATGCAAAATTCCATCATTAAGTTTCATTATTTTCGCTCACTATGTATTAACAATGCATTGTTGCTGAAATTACCATTCCTAATTTATTTATATCATGTACTTTAGTTTACTTGTTTATTTACTACTTTCTTGTTGCCGGGTGCTTCTACTTTGTCGTGAAACTTCTTTCTGTGATGTTTTAGCTGCAACTTATTTTACTGAAGTCCTTGTTTTTCTGTTCTTTTTCAGAGATAATATTGCAACATATGCAAAGGATTACCCAACACAATTCATTTTGGGTTACTGCTCAACTTATATCTTCATGCAAACTTTTATGATTCCTGGAACGATTTTCATGTCTTTGCTAGCTGGAGCTCTCTTTGGTGTTAAAGGCCTTTTCTTGGTTGTCTTCAATGCCACAGCTGGAGCATGCTCCTGCTTTTTTCTATCAAAGCTGATTGGCAGACCTTTGGTCAGTTGTTTGTGGCCTGATAAATTAAGGTTTTTTCAAGCTGAGGTACCTTCATTTTTCCTCTTGTTACTGTCTTTGGAACTATTCGTTCGTTCGTGTTTTCCCTCTTAATTTAGCATCTTTCACTTGTTTTACCCTATCTTCTTTTCGTTCTTGAATTTGATCGCTTTTTTCTCTCTGTGGAATCAGATTGCTAAGCGAAGGGACAAGTTGCTGAATTACATGCTCTTTCTGAGAATTACTCCAACTTTACCCAACCTATTTATCAATTTGGCATCACCAATAGTTGACATACCATTTCATGTGTTCTTTTTAGCAACTTTTATCGGCATAATACCAGCCTCCTATATAACTGTCAAAGTAAGTGTCTTGCCATGTACCTCAGTTAATTGCATGCATTCTTATTAATTGATTTTTCATTTTTCTTTTCTGTTACTGTTGGTATTGTCGCCTGAAAATGTCCGTTGAAAGAAAACAGATGCTTGTGTCATATCCAATTTATTGCTATGCCTTGTTTGTGAAGGTTTTATATTAATTGATGTGTATTCTTAACAATTTGGAATAAGAAAAGTTTCTACAAGATCACTATACATATCCATCTACATCAGTTTTCTACTTTTAGCCAAATATTGAGTTGTTCAACCATAGAGACCAACTAGGGAGATTTCTATAAAAAAAAGTTTGAAGTAGGTGCTTGTTGATAAAGAACCGGTTCTTATTGTAATAGGGTTCTTACTTCATATATTACTGAATTTCCCTGGATACATTTTCCTAATGTCAGGTTGGGTTCAATGGATGTCATTTGGGTATATTTATTTGTCAACATCTAATGGATCATTCGTTGTAATGGAATCGAGTCTCTAACTTTGTGTTGAGACTTAATTCATTTCAATCCGTTGGTGTTGTATGCAAGTCAAATGATAGAAAAAGATGGCAGCCATATATATTCAGATAACTTATCTGATTTAAGACCACCATTGTATCTTCTTTCAGGCTGGCCTCGCACTTGGGGATCTCAGGTCTGTTAAGGACCTCTATGATTTCAAGACCTTTTCCGTGCTTTTCCTTATCGGGATGGTCTCCATATTTCCTACCCTTCTGAAGAAAAAGAAGATATATGAATAAGGCTATGTTGGTGAAGCTTGTGGCATCCTCCTGACTGACAATGGGGGATCAAGAATACAAAATTTTACAATCTCCAAATTAGGATCTGAGAAACAATAGCGCATAATTGAAGATCCTCATTTCTGCAGCTGAATATCAAAAAGATCTAGGCATTGTCACAAAATATGAAAAGCACAGGGCAGGTAACTTTTATTCTTATTTTCAATGTTATGTTAAAGTCATCTCCCAATTAGATTATTTAGAACATTTGGGAGCCAAACTTTTCTTTTTACTAGAAATGCTTTGTACGCCATCGTCTCCAGTTTTACTTTTACAGACAGCACTACATGATAATGTTGCTGTAGAATATGTAAAAACTGTACTCATATGTAGTGTATTAAGTAATAATAGTTTGTCATTTTAGATATAGCTGACCTGTGCCGTTCTTTTTCTGGGTTCAACATTCACTATAAGCAGATAAAGTTACGAAAAGGTCTTGCAACTCCCTCGGGCTGCAAAACCCAGTTTTCGTAACATTAGTTATCACTTTACATTCAGAGTCAATGATAACATGTTATGAAAACTGGGTTTTGTAACGTTAGTTATCACTTTACAATCAGATTCAATGATAGCATGTTGCCAGTGTTGAAGTAATCTAGAGTCAAGTTTCAATGTTGACTGTTGAGACACCTGGCATGTAACTGTTTTTTTTTTGGGATAAAAGTTGAAGGTCTCATTAAAACCCCCTTTGTGCTTTTCAGAATACTGTGAAGTATCCGAAAAGTAGCGGAAGGAGAAAAAGAGTACCTCGGATTTTATTACCATCTTAAATCCAAACAAGAAGTTGAAGTACAATATCATCCTTTAAACTCTCCTAATAAGAACAGGACCACATTCAAACAGAATTCAAAAAAGACCTACCAATAATACAAAAATCCATAAAGAACATACTCTTCTACCCTATTCCTTTTTTTGCTAGTTCGTCGGCTTTCACGTTAACACTCCTAACACAATGAAGTACGACTGCCCTTTCCTTAACAATTTTTGCAATGCCTCTAGCCAATTCCATAAAGGGTAGCAGACATAATATAGGATCTTTTATCCACCCTACTGCTATCCTGCTGTCGCTCTCCACAATTAACATGTTCCTCTTGCTAACTTCCATGTCTAAGAACGTCAAGATGCCTTGTTTGATGGCTAACTTCCACAGCCTTAGAGAACGTAGCTAGACAATGCCTGCTCTGATCCCTATATAAACCACCAATACCCCCTCCTTCCCAAGAGTTCTTCGTAGCTTCATCCACATTTACCTTGATGAAACCAGGCGGTGGTAGAGACCAAATCTCAATCACAGTATTTTGGATTGCAGCTCCTATCACAGTAACGACAATACCTGCCTTATGTGTAGATCGGAGGTGGATCCGATTGAATTTCGGTTTTGGAAATGAAATTGCATTCTTTGTATAAATAAAAAAAGTAAATACAATAGGTAAAAGTGTCTTTATTGGCACAAAGCAAAGAACATCATCTGGTCCATTGCTAAACAATCAGCTTGAAAAATAAATAAATACAATCATAGTGTCATAGTGTCTATACAAAGTCAAACTCAACCAAAGAAAACATTACTGTAGGTTGACCTTTGGATTTGAGTATGGTAATTTGTAAACGTAAAAAGTAAATGTAGAAAAGTAGCTAACTAGAAGAAGGACAAGATGCAGTAGTAGTGGTAGGGGGCAGTGACGTTAGGTCTTTCACTCCCTTTCCAAAGGCATCAGCTATGTTCACGTTGATGTTGTTTCTCATGCTTTTGCTTCTTCCCAACCCATCTCCCTTTCTCATCATTGCTGCAAATTCCCCATAATCTATTCTCCCATCCTACCATTTTTTTGATCATATCAGCAACAACAATCTTAATCATAATGTTGAAACAGTTATGCACTTACGTTATCTTGGTCAATTTCTCTGATCATGTCCTCGAGTGGAACGTCCCCTAGGCCGTACTCTTTGCAAGCTTGTTGGAGTTCATCTATGGTGATATAGCCGCTACCGTCTTTGTCGAAATAGGTAAATGCAGCAAGTATGTTTTCCTCTCTCTCCATCTTGTTCATGTGCAGTGTCGCGGCGATGAATTCGCCATAGTCGATCGTTCCGTTGTTGTCGATATCAGCCTGCCATGGCAACATTTGTGATTGTCATCAGTCACTCAATCATGTTGTTGTATCAATAACAACTTGAGGAAGAAAGCATAGTTACAGCTTCCATTAAAGCTTTGATTTCTGATTCCATTAGTTCAGATCCCACTCTCTTTAACCCATCTTTGAGTTCCTGAAATGTTATCGTCCCACTGTTGTCCGTGTCGATCATTTTGAACAACTCTTTCAGGCCACCGATTTCTTCCTCGGAGAGTCTTTCTGCAATGACCTGCAAGTTTTTCAGTTTCCATTGGAACAGAATGGATGTGAAACATACATATAAAGGACTACTTATTATGTCAACATGCATAATTCGAGATCTGCTTTTTCGGTGTAGAAGATAACTTGATAATAGCCTTGAAATTGGATTTCCATAAAATCGGAAGACTAAACAGGAAAATCACATACGCGCAGAGCCAACTTTTTAAGTTTGTTCATAGCCGAGAACTGCTTCAGGCGTGACAGCACGGCAGAATCCAGAGGTTTGTCCGGAGCAACTCTATCATCGACGATCCATGGGTGACCTGATGCATAAATCACCCCACTGCAGTGACTTCTACAACATAAAAGGAAAGGCAGGGAAATGGCATTTGGATGACTCGACTTACATAGGACTTGATAAGCTGTAATTCTCTGCCTTGGATGCCTCTCGAGCATCTTTTGTATTAGATCTTTTGCACTTTCGGAGATATTAGGCCATGGCTCGGATGCGAAGTTGAGTTTTCCATGTAAAATCTGTTTGAATATCCCGGATTCGGTTTCTACGAGCAGAGAAGAGAAGTAAAAGACCACTCTAGGATTTGAGAGACATGAGAATGAGACCAAATGTTGCAGCGCATATGATTGTTACCTGCCCAAAATGGTGGAACACCACTCAACAAGATATAAGGATAACACCAGCGCTCCATATGTCTATTTCTGGTCCATAATGCTTGCACAAAACCTCTGGTGCGACATAAAAGGGACTCCCGACGACATCGGAATAACGTTGTCCTGCAAAAGCAACCGCCATTAATGACAAGAGGAAACGTGACGAATAACACAAGGGAAATCTCTAGCAAGTGAGATAGGTGTGAAGTTTACAAGCTAATGTATCATAGCAGCAAGCAGAGTTTGGTACCAGAGAGACAACCTGGTATCGAGACGATGCCGATCTCGACATCAGCATGGAGTTTTCCGAGCAATTTCTGGTCACTGGCATCCCAGTGAATGTTGAAGAGGGTTTATACATTGTATTCCACTATTTAGGACATCAATTGTGGGGAAAATGTATAATAAACAACAAATGGACTGTATAACAGAACATTGTTCAAACCAAGCAAACCAGAACCAACATTCCACGGCTATGTTACTCAGACTCGGGCGTAAGTATTAAACACGGATATGATTAGATTTCTCTAAGCTTTTCTATATATTTGAAGGATCAATGCAAGTCTAGTGACACGGGATACTAGATCCTTAAAGCAAGATCAAGGTCGAATCACGACTTATTAGTCTACCGATAAAAAGACAAAAACCCAGAAACCAACCTGGCTTATAGAAGATAGACAAGCCAAAATCCGTGGCCTTGAGAACAGCATCATCACCAGGGGAATCAAACAAGAAATTCTCAGGCTTAAGATCTCTATGCATGACCCCAAGCGAATGACAAGCCTCAACAACCCCAACAATCGTTTTGATAAGCTTAGCCGCCTCTCTTTCACTATAATGCCCTTTAGCCACGATCCTATCGAAAAGTTCACCACCCTCACAAATCTCCATGACCAAATGAACAAACACCGAGTCCTCAAATGTCCCCTTGATCTGCACCACGCTCGGGTGGTCCGACAACTGGTGCATGATCTGAATCTCCCTCCAGACGTCGTCGTAATCCTCGCGACACACGAGTTTGCGCTTCGGGATTGACTTACAGGCGTAGATGGCGCCGGTGGATTTGTGGATGCATCGGTACGTCGTGCCAAATTGACCTTTCCCGAGCTTCGTCCCCAGCATGTAATGGTCCCTTAGTCTCGGGGTCTCGTATGGCAAAACCGTGCGAGTTCCTCCTACTAGTTTCGTGGTCATGGCCAACAAATTATCTTCGGATTGGATCTCTTTAATTGTCTTTTGGATTTGTGACGAAGAATGTTTGAGTATTTATTTTTTATTCATTGGTGATCACCCGACGTCAAACGACGTGGTTGCATGCATGAAAATGGAGAACGAAGGTCCAAAGTTTGTGTTTTTCTTTTCTTTTCTTTTTTGGGACATTTTCTGTATTTGATTACTATATTTATATGTTTGTGTGATTCAATCCATCCCTTTTCATTTCTATTTGTTTGCTTCAATTTCAGCCACTCATTCAATCATTCTATTTTAGAGTTTGAAATTTTGGGGAGTGGTTCTTGTTCATGAAGACATGGTGATTTTAGAATGACAAATATAACTCTCATTTTGATATCAGATAAGATATAACATGAACAAATAAAATGAACCGCAATGCTGATAAACAACAGGTATAATGTCAAAATTAGCCTCTAATGTTTATTAAAATGATCATTTTAGCTCATTTGTTTTGAGCTATTTGTCCCCCAACATTTTATTTTGGGACAAAAAGACCCCTTCGTAGATGAAAATCATTAGTTAACAAACGAGTAATGCTCCAAAAGAGGCCAAAATGACCATTTTGATCTAGGAGAAGGATGGCTCAAAAGAATGATCTAGGAGTGGAGGTTACAAAACTTACCTTCATAAATATTGTCTAGGAAGAATTGAGGGTAAAGCTCTCACCTTTGGAACTTACAAAAGTGGAAAAAGGAGTGTTTAAAAGAAGGAATAAGACAAGAATGAATCAGGGATGGGCATGGGTCAGGTTGGGTCGGGTTTTTGGTCCACCCGACCCGACCCGAGAACAAGAGAGCCTCCACCCGAGACCCGACCGACCCGACCCGACCAAAACAAGGTTTCACCCGACCCGACCCGATCTGAAATAATAAAAAAATTATTTTTATTCAATAAAAACAGTGACTTAATTGGAAAATATTTATACATATAGGGGTATTATTGTAATTATTCCTAAATATATAGGGTAAAATTATATATTTTTTCGGGTCGGTTCAGATTTTTTCACCCTAAACCTGATCCCGACCCGAACACCACATAAAAAAACCCGACCCGACTCGACCCAAACCCAAATTTTTTAGAAAAATCTGACCCGATCGGGTCGGGTCAGAACCCGTCGAGTCGGGTTTAAATGCCCATCCCTAGAATGGATGGGGTTGATTCCCACAGTTACATAAGCCATTCTTTAAAGAATTTGAGCATTTCTAAAACTTTTGGGGTAATTTGCAACTTATTCCTCCTATTTATCCCTAAATCAACAATGCCCCTTTTTGCTCTATAATGGGCTCAACCTAAGCCCAAACCATTCCATAATTGGATGAGGATTTTCTCACAAGCTTATTGGGTTTATTTAATTATGTCTCGGGTTAGCCCGAAATTTCTAAACCGGAGATCGAGGCGTTAAAATATATAGAGTTTTGAGTAAGGTCTCCAACCTGTAACTTTATGGTGCATTATGCAATTAAATTATGGAGTTTTTTTTAGATTAGAGTTCCTTTCAGATTTGATTCTTTAAGATTGAATTGTTAATAGTAATTAATTTAGCACACGTTTTAAAATCATAAAATTTTAGAAGAAACAAACTCATAAAATTTTAAAAGGGCGTAAACAATTTATAAATAAAAATACAAAAAATATTTAGAATATATAAAAATTTAAAAAAATTTAAGCCGAATGTCCCTGACAGTCCATTTCGGTCCATACATGAGCATCCCTCATTAAATTTTATAGAAGGGGGACAACACAAATGAGATAGTTTCTTTCATATTAAACTGGCTATATGTTGGAAAATTATGATAAAATTAGAAAGTTTGACGCATATTTTCTAAGGGTAAAGATGGAGATTTGAATAACGAATATACTGATTCATATTCTATTCCATGAGATGTTTACAACGGTATCTCATATGCTCAAAACGATTGAGTGATGAATAAGAAATTAATGCTCAAAGTAGGGTACATGTGAATTGTATTACGTAAGGAAAATGAGAAAACTCATATCTCACATTGCTGGGATAACAACCATGTGATTGATTTATATACATCAATCAACTAGCTAGTTAATGAATAACTTTGTTTGAAATTACCCCTCGCGTGCAAGCACAAGAGGTGTAAATCCAAGCCCGTAAAAACATCGAGGTTAAAGGTGCACCTATATAACGTGTGGGCAACGTGAATATTCGGATTGGTCAGGCCCTCTGAGGGCATGTGGATAGTATACCCACTGTGATTAAAAATGATATTATTATATGATTTCCGTTTAATTCAAATATCAGTATGGTATTTCATCTTGGGAGACAAACGACCAATGATTTCGAACATCAAAGAGTGACCGAAAATCTGTCTTGAAGAAACTGTATAGCTACACTCCTCAATTATTTTTTTCTAGATCGTAAGTCTGTATTTGAGTTTTTTATTCTAAATTGCATCTCTGTCTTTTATTAATAAAATTTAATTTTTTTTCTTTTCTTCTCGGATTGTTATATTATAACACTATACACATACCAATGATCAATTGATTTAGTGAGATGAAGCATTAGATTCTTTAAGTTCAGTGGTTCGGATCCTGACAATTGTAAATGAAGCAAAGTGAGTTGGGAGGATCACCCCCAATAATAGACCTTTACAAAACTCGATCTGAATTAGTCGATCAATAAATTAGATATCAGTAATTAATTAAAAAAATTGGCTATGCACGTGACAAGAACAGGGTTTAATCTTAAGGTGGTAATAGAATGTTAATGCTAATTAAGAAAGAGCGGAACCAAGGCTATTTTGGAAAGATGACTAAGAGAAAATGTAATCGGGATGAACAAAATTAGATTCAATTCAAAATATATATACTTTTATGTTGAGTTATTTTAAGATAATTAAATAATTTTTAATTTTTTAAAAAATAATCTAATAATAATTTCATGATACATAGTAAGAAACTAAAATAATCTAGTGATATTGTCACTTCGATCAACAATTAAATATTTTAAGAGAATTAAATAATTTTTAATTTAAAAAAAAATAATATAATAATAATTTTTCCAAAGTTTGGGTGTTCCACCTATGATTATTGATTATCTCTATGATATCTTAGCAATATCTTCACATTTTGTTTGGAAATATCTTTAGAATATGCTCCAACAATATCTTTTGGATAAAATATTATAAATAATCTCATGATACATAGGTTCTTTATACATATAAATCATGCATTTGCTGCTTAAGACATCAGTGTTTGTTACTCTTATGTTGGAGGGATCACATTGATAATAGTAGATGAAATCAAAGTGATAATATGCAGCTAATCTCAACACGAATGCACTCATGGACAGATACAAGATTTTATGTTAAGGACGAACTTCTAAAATTTTAAAAGAAAAAAATAAATTATCAATAGAAAATACAAAAAAAAATTACTTAAGTTATATGAAAATTTGAAATTTTCAAGAGAGAGTCGTCCCGTCAGCCCTCACTTGGTCCATCCTTAACTGTACTATGTCTACGGAGATTACCGTCAACCTTTCGATTAACGCCACGGGAGCCAAATTTGAACGACGTTTCTTCAGCAAAAGTCCCTATGCGGCTATGCTCTTTTTCTTTCCTCAAATTTTACAGCCATGCATACTCATTCTTAATATCTTTGTCTATGTCTACATGTCTATATCTATGTTTATGTTTATGTCATTGTCAGATCGGTGGATCTCCGGCGACCGCTAATTTATCCAGAGATGGTCTGAAAGAGTTACTCGACTTAATCACTCTCTAAAAATTTTTAAGTTGAGAACATGAGTTAAATCTACAACTTACACATAATATAAGAAGAAATAGTAGAATCTGACAACCAATTTCTCAGCTATTGTGTGTGACGGGAATAAAATTTGGAAAAAAGGACTAAAATCTACAACTTTTGTATAGTAAGGGACTATTAAAAAATTGGCCCTTTTTCGACCTCTTCTAACTCATCATGTTGACATGTATGTTTTTGTATGGGAATAGAGTTATTGGTTATTAACTACTTGGACTAACTGATGATGAGGGACTAAGTTAGATCAAATTAAAATTTAGGGATTAAATCTCAAATTTGAGTATAATAAATGGACTGAAACCAAAATTTAGACTCTTTAACACCCAAAAACCGTGTGTGTGAGAGAGCCGTTCAAGTGGTTTGTCATTATAAATACTACACACAATCTCTCATTCTCAAGCCACAAGCATAGCCAAAAAAAACAACAAGCGAAGCTGCTGCCTGCGTGAGATATTTTCAAGACTCGACACTCCAATGGGTTCAGCCAGTTACACCAAGCAGAGGAAATCTTCTTCATCCTTCTCCATATTCAGCATTTTCGCATCGTGCTGTTCGAACGGAGCCGACGACATGAGCGAGGACGGCATTTACGTTAGGAGGACATGGCGCAGCGACGAAGACGGGCGACGAAGACGGGCGACGATGGACCGCCGAACGGGGCATCGACTGCAGAGCCTCGGCCTTCATCGACCGATTCAGAACTCGACTTTCTGACCCCAAGCGTCAAGCTCTTTCCGTTTAGCCTTACACTATATCTTTTTGTTTTTATAGGTGTCTTTTTTCCCTGTTTTGATTATTACATTGGGAATAAGGGTTTCTATTCTTAATACAATTCTTTGAACCGGATTATAACTTCAACTGAATTTCGAGAAGAGAAAATAACCTCAGTGACCAAAAATCCCATATAATATACGATTTTAACCAACTTTTTTCGGATTTGCCAAAATGACCAACAAAATCGCAATGCGATCGCTAATTCGCAACGCGATCTCCATTATCGTAAATCAGTTTCATGATTCGCAACGCGATTATGACTATCGCAATGCGATTTTCCAATTTCGCGTTGCGATTTTCCCAATTCGCAATGCGAATAAGTAAATCGCAATGCGAATTTGGAAAATCGCAATGCGATACTGACTATCGCAACGCGATAATACAAAATTGCAACGCGATACTGACTTTCGCAACGTGATACTGACTTTCGCAACGCGATTTTGACTTTCGCAACGCGATTCTGACTTTCGCAACGCGATTCTGACTTTCGCAACGCGATTCTGACTTTCGCAACGAGATAATACAGAATCGCAATGCGATTTTCAAAGTTCGCAACAGGTTTTAGTTTCGCAACATCCTTCTGAGTGGGACATACCAGATGACTTACAAACAGTTTTGCCACCAGCCATGGACAGAAGGCTACCTGGCCGACCAAAAAGTCACGATCGTATACCGTCTAATGGTGAATAGAAGAAGAGATTGGCATGTAGTCGGTGCAAGGAAAGTGGTCATACAAGGTTGACATGTGGTTCACCAGTGCCATCACAATCATCTTTTCCTCTACCAAAATATGGATCCTCATCAAAATCCAAAGCTCATATGGTGTCAAGCAAAAGGAAATCAAAATCGTAATCATCCTCAAAATCCCAATCACAGCCGGCTTCACCTTTTGGGACTGTTAACTTAGGTGATTTTTAAATGCAAACGTTGTATTATGTGTATTTTATGTGTGCACTTTTAACATTTTCAGTTAGGCATGTATTAGTAACTTGAGTTTGAACATTGCTATGATCTGTTCAGTTGTTATCACTTATTAGACATTCATTTGACTATCGCAACGGGGAAATCGCAACGCGAAAATGACTATCGCAACGCGAAAATGGCTATCGCAACGCGAAAATGGCTATCGCAACGAGAAAATCGTAATGTGAAATGAAAATCGCATTGCGATTTTCTCGTTTCGATTTTCATTTCGCATTGCGATTTTCATTTTGCATTGCGATTCTCTCGTTGCGATAGTCAGTTTCGTGTTGCGATAGTCTGTTTTGCCTTCAACATAATGCAGATTGAAAATCAACAAATCAACTATTACATTTCAATCAATTAAACAAGCACAAATAAGAATTATGTACACATCAATTAAACAATCAAAAAATAATAATAATTCTTATTTCCTCATCAATTATTGAATCAATTAATCAACTTTTGCACCCGTACATCCATTTCACGCAGCTCACTTAAAGATTAACCTACAGAAACCAAACATTTGCTCAAACAAGACTTCCTACACATCTAAAACCTACAAACAGCAAATTATTGAATTCTATGTACTTAACCAAACATTTTCAAACCAAAAGGAGTATATATGTTAACAAAACTTGCATTTGACTTACCAATTAACAATGGATACTTTCATAACGCGGATGCAGGTAGGCAGCGTCTCGAATATATCGCTCTAGCCATATAATACTGAAACCACAAGCTTACTGCAGCTCTATCTCTATCGGTGGGAGGTAGAAACTCTGTGCTTCCCGTCGTCAAACGCGCCAAGCACATGCATACGAGAGGACCACAATCCCCTTTGGCTCTCGGCGATTGTTGTGGCGCGGTCTCGTCTCTGACAACTGTGACATTGAACTTCTTTGGCTTCTTGTGTCCAGAATGAGTCTAATAATTAATCCCATCCAAAAATTTAGCCAAATGAGAGCTACATCCCTTGATAATATCTCTCAAATCAGACAATGATATGTAATTTATCATGCTGTCATATACTATTCTTCAGGGATGGGAGCTGAAGTTGGACGAGAAGCCAATGACGACGTTCCAAAACAGGGATAAACACCTCAATCATAAGTAATAATCATTTATTTGCGCACTTATTTATGAACACCTTTAAAAAATTTAAAAATAACACTAACCTTATCGACCTCCCACCATGCAGGATAAAGTTTAGCTTGTCCATTGCCCAACGAAAATGATTCATCTCGTTGATTCTTCAAGTGAACTGCGTGAAAAGCCGCCGGCATTATTGTATATCGTGATTTTTTTTATTTTTCCTAAGCTTCCTTATTATTAGAAGACGTGACACCCACGCATCGATATGCTGTTTTACAAAAAAAAGACATATATTAGTGAATTACATTAATTTTTAAAAAAATTAATCAAAATCATATATAAGACAAATATAAGACTTACCTCCCCATCGAAATAGCCACTGTCTTCAACCCCTAATAACATACCCCACCAAGACCGATTAAGCAACAAATACATATCATCGTTGAGTTTGCTTATGTCAGTGTAACACCCTTGGCTCCGCTCATGTAGATAAAAATCAACTGCGGTCTTAGCCTAAAGGGTATTATCCAGAATTGTTTCCGGTAGTTGTCTCCTCTCCACTTCAGATACCGGAAGGGTACTAGCCGGTAACTCATACGAGATCCAACTCTCATCTATCATGTCCGGCAACGGTGGGGGTTTCTCAATAATTCGATATATTACCCCATGTGAATCGGCTCTGGAATGGTGGGAGGGACCTCTTCACGATGACAGTGGCCTATTGAACGGTGGGGGGACTCTTGAGGGATGATAGAGGCCTCTTGAACGATTGGAGGGGACTCTTGAGGGATGACAGGTGAGTCGGGCTTCTTCTTGCGGAGTCTTCGCACCATTGGGGTGAACGGAGACGTAATAGCACGTGCACGTCGTCTGATGCGTGAACTCCGTCGTGCAAGGAAAACCCAACGTAAAGCATCCACCTTATCGGGCCGCTAAAAAAATTAATACATAAATCAGTAAATAAACAGACATGATATAAAACAAAGACAAATATGTTTCAAACTTGCATTGTATTCACCCAAGTCATTATTCTATCATAGTTCACAAAATACATCAGATAACATTCCAGAAGTAAGCACTTATAAACATTTAAAGGACAACATATATAAACATTCCAGAAGAAGAATAGTTTACTTTCGCAACACGAAACTTACTTTCGCAACGCGAAAATGACTATCGCAACGCGGAAATGGCTATCGCAACGCGAAATGAAAATCGCAATGCGAAATGAAAATCGCAACGACAAAATCGCAATGCGAAATGAAAATCGCAACGCGAAACACAAATCGCATTGCGATTTTCATTTCACGTTGCGATTTTGTCGTTGCGATTTTCATTTCGCATTGCGATTTTGTCATTACGATTTTCATTTCGCATTGCGATAGCCATTTCCGCGTTGCGATAGTCATTTTCGTGTTGCGAAAGTAAACTATTCTTCTTCTGCAAATTGAAACTTGAATGGATTGCATTACTTCAACCAAAAGACAAAAACAAAACCAAAAACAAATACTAACAAAAAAGCAGTATTGGTAGCAACCAATGAATTTATTAAGCAATCTAAGTGAAATGGTTAATCTAAGTGAAATTACGAGTAAATTTATCATCAAGTTAAATATGAAAAATCTTAAACTTACCTCATTGCGTAGAGTATGAACCTCATTCTGCAACGATGCTACCAGCTCACGTAGAGCAGCTACCTCACCGCGTAAAGTAGACACCTCAACACGCCATGCACCATCGTCTTTGCGTAAAGTACCGACCTCCTCACGCAAGGCATTGACCTCATCACGTAATTCCCCTAACTCATCCCGTGGAGGTGGAGGTGGAGAACAGGGAGATAAACGTCGTGGCATCTTTGCCAGTCGCCTATCTTGCGGTGATGGTGGAGAAGAGGCTCGATGATGTGACAGAATAGGTGATGGCTGTCGTTGTGGAGGTGTATAGTCGGGTCGATCAGGTGATGGCTCTGGGTGAGGTGATAGCTCTGGGTGAGATGATGGCTCCCGAAGTGGAGGCTGCTCATCATTCGTGCCATAAAAAAAACGCTTGCCACCAATCAGTGGCAAGCTCAGCTTCCGTGGGTGTCAGCCTCTGTTATGGAGTGTTGGCCTCCTAACAATATAAAAGCTCAAACAAAGTTAAACGTGTACTAGTAATAACTTGTTTATAAACATATGGTAGTATTTATATTAACTTACATTATTTATTGTCGTATACCGTAGTAAATCTTCCCATTGCAAGGTCTGTTTCCTCTTCTAGGAAATAGCTCTGGGAATATCATTTGAAGTTTTTATTGCATATGTCTTCATGGCGGGAAAGGCCTCAAATATCCAAATCTACAAACAATATAATAACAAACATTAGTAATTGTTAAATAATTACTTATAATTTTGGAAACATTATATAAAAATTCTTACCTTAAAGGCCCAAATAAAGCCTGTCAAAGTGTATTTGGAACCATCGCCATGCAAACTTTTTCGATCATCCAAGGCAGACGATAACTTATTCCATGTAGCTTTCCATAAATACGAACCCCACGGAAACAGGTTCCACGCATTTAGGTCTTCTACCAATTTGATTAGATCATTCGGAATAGGTTGTCTGGCCTCTCTGCTTAAAAAGCCGGCATGCAAAAGTATTAGAAGGCATACTCGGACAACATCGACGTCATCCATCCGAGTAAAACCATCTTTCTTATTCAATAATCTCGTCAGGTCTTCCACGTGTAGATTCGGCCTCTCCAGCTCAGGAAAAACCCGGGATAACCATGATGGGGGTAATGTCTAGTGTACCGACCTACATCATCGTGTCCGAAGCGTAGACCGAAAAGCAAAACTCCTCCCCCCAAAACACGTATACGCCGGTGGAAAATCAACCATATCTCTTCATCACGACGTTGTATATCTGGTAGATCGCTAGTCATGGTTTGAAGAAACAGGTGTCAACATCGCATCTCCACCGGGATGTTGTACTTTCAGCCATGGCCCGAAGCAAGTATCCTCAACATTTTTCTTTGTGCAGGTGAAAGCTTCGACGCAATTGTTTTGGCCAGGCTGACTTTATTTCTTAAGGTCAATTGAGCCGAATAAAAGTTCTACAAAACAATAAACATACTAAGTTAGATATACCAAAACTACACTGTGAAGATATACCAAAAACAATAAAAACATAAAGAGTAGTAGTTTATTCTTCAAACTTAAATTTGCAACACTGTGAATTTCTTATTTGTCTTTGTTTTTTGGTTGAAGTAATGCAATTCATTCAAGTTTCAATTTGCAGAAGAGGAATAGTTTTTGAAAATGAAAATCGCAATACGAAAATGACTATCGCAACGCGAATTTGACTATCGCAACGAGAGAATAAAATCGCGATTTTGTCGTTGCGATTTTCATTTCGCGTTGCGATTCTCGGTTGATTTAATAAGCAATCTAAGTGAAATGGTTAATCTATTATTGAAATTATCAGTAAACTTATCATCAATTTCAATATGAAAAACCTAATAATAATGCAAAAATTTCAAAAAGAAAATAATTAAAAAACTAACCATCGGTGGTTGATTTGGTTGATTTTCCATTTCTAATTGTGAGGGTGGCTCTGAGAGATGGAGATAGACGGATTTCGCCATAGATGGGGACGGATTTCGTCAGAGATGGGTGAGAGAGTGAGAGATGGAGATGGGACTGAGTTGTGATTTTAGGTTTTAGGTTATGAGTTGCGATTACGGGATATACTGTGGACGGTTCAATGTTCCAATATATTAATATTCGTGTTTGGAATTTAAAAATAAAATACGCGTTGCGATACTAATGGCGCTTTGAAAATCGCATTGCGATTATGTATTATCTCGTTGCGAAAGTCAGTATCGCGTTGCGAAAGTAAGTATCGCGTTGCGAAAGTCAGTATCGCGTTGCGATTTTGTATTATCGCATTGCGATAGTCAGTATCGCATTGCGATTTTCCCAATTCGCGTTGCGATTTACTTATTCGCATTGCGAATTGGGAAAATCGCAACGCGAAATTGGAAAATCGCATTGCGATAGTCATAATCGCGTTGCGAATCTGGAAACTGATTTGCGATAATGGAGATCGCGTTGCGAATTAGCGATCGCATTGCGATTTTGTTGGTCATTTTGGCAAATCCAGAAAAAGTTGATTAAAATCGTATATTATATGGGATTTTTGTCACTGAAGTTATTTTCTCTTTCGAGAATTTAACGTGGGGAAATATTAATGTTATATTTAAATATTTTTAATGTATATTTAATATTTTAATTTTCACTTTACATTATCAAAAGATAATTGAAAAAAAAAAAGTTTGAGATGGTAATCGGGTATTCGGATTTTGTGTACCTGGTAATCAGATATTCGGTATCTGATTTTTTTATTTTCATATTATTAATTTTAAAAAATATACACAAATTTAAATGTTCGAAATTTCTAATTACATATTTCAACATCCGAACATAAAATTTAAAATTTTAAAATACAAAATTTAATAATTCATAATATAAATAATCTATAATATTATATTATATTACATTTATATATAATAAAAATAAAAATAAAACTAACTAGGTACTCAGGTAATTAGGTATCTGAAAAAATACAATATTATAACCCGAGCCCGACACTAGAAATGTCAGACCGATATCCTATCCAATCGAGTAAATTTTTAAAAATATTACCGGATTTTAAATATTCAAGTATGTGGGTCGAGTATTTTTGCACACCCTTAACTCTTGTGGCACGATTCTCGTCCTCTTTTTTGATTCATCAATCGTTGTCTGCTTCAGTAGCAAGTATCTATCTTTGTGTCTCTCGCAATGGCTGGAATGGAAAAGTCCTTCAATGACCTCTCCATCACCGATGTTGAAGAGGAAGTCCTACAAGTAGATCTGGGCCCTGCAGTCAGTCCTCTATCAATTATGATTTTTGTTTCGTTAGTTCTTTCTCACATCTATTGCTATTAATTTTCAAGCGATGAGATCGGCAATGGCGAATGTTTGGCACCCCTTGGGGGGTATCTCAATCTCTGAATTGGAAAAAGGTCGTTTTCTTTTTCGACTGTATTACAAGGTCGATGCTGATCGGATTGAGGCTGGAGGTCTGTGGAGTTTCAACTCCCATCTTGTTTTTACACAGACTGGAGAAAGGGGAGGATCCGCAGTTGGTTCTGTTAGCCTATGTTTACATGTGGATGCAGGTCCATAATCTCCCGACTGGTTTTACCCATATTGCGTTATGAGTGAGTCTGTCAGTTCAAACTACAGTGGGATAGTTAGCTCAGAGCACCTCCCCAACGGGCGACAGCGCCGACCGGTATTTGGTTAAAAGAGGAAGATTCTATAATCCCACAATCTAAGGGATTGGACGGAGGAATTAAGGGAATTCAACCTAGCAAGCCTGTTTTCTCTCCATTAAACACAATCAGAGCCAATCTTAGAAATATTCCTATGGGCAGTTTCATACAAGGTAATATCTCCCAAATAGCTCTCGAATTTCCTTGTGATGGAAAGGTGATGGCAGCAGTTGGAGGTGCACAGAGTTTTATGGTGCTCCCGAAGAGCAACACCGTAATGAAGCTTGAAACTTAATTCGTCGATTTCATAGCACCTCGGATGATCCCTGGATGGTGATAGGGGATTTTAATGAGATCATGTACTCTTTTGAGAAAGAAGGTGGCTTAGTGCGAAGCAAACGTCAAATGAGGGGCTTTCGGTATGTGCTTGAAGATTGTGGTTTGTCCGACATTGGCTATAAGGGGGCTTAGTTCACTTGGGAGAGAGAGAGGTTTGAAGCAAATGTTATTCATGAACGCCTTGACCGTGGAGTGGCAAACGATAACTAGTGGACTCTATTTCCGAATTTTAGTCTCTCATCTCACCTATTCTTTCTTGGACCATTGTCCTTTACTTCTGGACACGGGTAATGGCTCGAATTCTGGTCCCAAAAAGCAACAGACTCGGTTCGAATCTGCTTAATTGGAGGACTCTTACGAGGTGGAAGTAAAGACTCTTTGGGAGAAATCAACGGGGGATATTCCAGATTGCCTCATGCAGGTTATTAATGGTCGAAACAAAATCACAAGGCTGCAAAATGGCGAAGGCGAGCTTGTGGAAGAAATTGGGGGGTTTACACAGCTTTGCACAGAATTATTTTACTACTTTATTCCAATCGCAAGGGGTGGAGGAGGATGACCATATTTTTGCGGGTATCGATAGGGAAGAAATTGGGGGGTTTACACAGCTTTGCACAGAATTATTTTACTACTTTATTCCAATCGCAAGGGGTGGAGGAGGATGACCATATTTTTGCGGGTATCGATAGGTGCATTACGAACGAAATGAATAATGATCTTATGAGAGAGTTCACTCACAAGGAGGTCTGATCGGTGGTGCACTCAATGAGCCCTTTGAAGGCTGTAGGAGATGATGGGTTAGGGGAGATCTTTTACCAGAAATTTTGGAATATTATTGGGAGGGATGTTTCAAACTATTACATCGCTCTTCTCCGATACAACCATCCCATGGAAGCAATAAATCACACCAATATCGTTCTAATTCCTAAGGCCGACTCTCCCACAAATATGGCTTACTTTAGACCCATAAGTCTTTACAACGTCCTTTTCAAGATTGTGTCCAAAATGATAACAAATAGGTTTCATTCTGTTCTAGCTCAATGCATTCACATTGCACAGTGTTTTTGTTCCTAATCGCCTTATCACTGACAATATTATTGTTGCTTATGAAACTCTCCATTATTTACGCAGCAGTGAAAAAAATGGAAAATTTACGGTCAAACTTGATATGAGCAAAGCGTACGACCATGTTAAGTGGGCGTTCCTTGAAGGGGTTCTGTCTAAGATGGGCTTTGGGAGTCGATGGATTCACTATATTCACTGATGCATCTCTACCGTCTCTTACTTAGGGATGGGCATGTGACCCGAACTCGACCCGACTCGATTGAATCTAGTTTTTTTTTATAAAAAAAAATCGGATTCATATTGACTTGTTGCTGTTAACGGAAATGGGTTAAAGTGATATACGATTGAAGGTACAAGGGTTAAAATGGTCGAAAATAATAATAGAATGATCAAAAATGAAATTTTATATTAATATGTGGGCAAAATAGGTATTAAACAGAAAGAGTGAGGCTAGCTCCACCTCATAGTAGTGGGGTGGTGGTAGCCGAGAGTCATAATTGAAATACTCATATTTTGAATATGATATCCGTTGATTAAACCTAACCTTTGAAAATTGAACTAATCAAATAAATTCGACGTTCTAGAAAAAAGAAACAAACAAAACTTAGGGTAAACTACACCATTAGTCACTTGTCTATTGCTTTTTATATTTTGGTCTGAACTATTTTTTGGCATAATATCAAAATTAACTCCCAATATTTACATGAATGATCACTTTAATCTCCTTTTTTTTTTTTTTGGAGGATTTGATCCCTCGGAGTTTCGATTTTTGGTCAAAGTGACATTTGTTAGATGGAAATTATGTGTTAAATAATGATTAATGCATATTGATGGCATGACATTTTCACCGTGGTTAGTTGTTGATGTGTCACATGTCACATCATCATCTTGGTGATATGGCGTATGATAATCATCATCTTGGATGACAATATGAAACATGTCATGTCATCATCTTGTATGACGTGACATGTGAAACGTCAATAATTTAGCATACGTGAAAATATCACATTAGCAACATGCGTTGACATTTAGTTAATTATCACTTTTTATCCAACATGAATCATTTTGACCAAATTTTGAAATGTTAAGGGTTAAACTGCTCCAAGAAAAAGAAATAAGGGTAAAAATGATTAATTGAGCAAACGTTAAGAGGCTAATTTTGATATTTTCTTTTTTTATAAACGTATCATTTACATTACATTCTTTCTATTTTAGTCATTATTTGTTAATGCTAATGTGAATATTTTTATTATTATTTCATTTTTATTTTTATTTCATTTTTTCTCTTCTTATCAATTATCTATGTGTCATCTTTTTAATGGTTTTATTCAAACTAAAAAGATGATGACACACCATTAATGTTTTAACAATAAATAGCTAAAAGAAAAAGAAAACCTAACCTTAGTGATACTTTTGTCAAAAGAAATGGTTAGATGACCACATTATGAAATAAGCAATAAATTAGTGACTAAAGATGTATATAGTTTATCCCAAAACATAATTTTCATGGAATTGTCTAATGACTATTTATATGTTTTGTGTTGACCTAATAGGATGCATTTTAAATTTAAATATAAAATAACATATGAAACTAAAATAACGTAACAAAACAATACACCATAATCGTGTATTTTTATTTAAAATGTATCATTTTTTTAAACGATTTTAGAAGTAAAATCGTGACATTTTTTTAAATTGTGGGATCTTTAGATTTTGGGGTCATGTGATAAATGGATGGGTCGGTAACAAGAGTCATGTTAGGGATTTGTATTTGATTCGAATTTGATTGGTTTTGATTTAATTCGATTTGATCGAATGTTTTTCAATTTGAATTTGAGTCGAGCCAGACCAAATTCAAATTTATGGTGAAAATTTTGATCTAATCCGTCTCAGCTCGACCCTAATATCATAATTATTCGTTATATGCTTAAAAAATATAATAACACCTTTTCTATAATTATTTTTAAATTAGATTTTAAGTATATTTAATAAAATAATATATATACAAAGTCGATTAGGTTGGATTTTGAGTCGATTGTGGCTCTCCTAAACCTAGGTCAGATCAAGTGTAGGTGGATGACTTAATTTTCGAGTAATTAACTCGATCTTAGCCTAGATCAATAAGCAGTGACATTTCACCCCTTAAATTTTTAGAAATCTTATTTAGACCCTTCAATTTTATTAAAATTATAAAGTCTTAATTTTCTAAAATAATATTTTTGATAAATTTTAAATCTAATTAAGTTTTAGCGGAAAGAATATGAATATTTCTAGTGAGTCAAGAATTCATAATCTAAAAAAATTAAAAAAAAATTAAATGAAATTAAATAGTTTGATCAATCAATTAAATGTAATTACTTAATATTTTATAAAATTCTAATTAAACCTCAAAAAATAATTAGACAGTCAAACCACCATATATAGTCTTAATTGAGTTAGGTAGATGAGGTGCCCGACGAGCAAGGATGAGCTACACACACAAGGTTACCTACCACATAACCGTGAAGCAATGTCCCCAAAATACCCTCCGTTTGTCTTGCTTTTTCATTGTTGTCCTGTATTATTTCTCATCCTTACGTTGTACGGTACTACCTCTTATTGTGAAGAAAAGAGCAAAGGTCTAAGCTTTTTGGCGACCACAAATCACGCCCTTGATTTCTCACTTGCTTGCTGAATGGACGAACCGTCGTCGCCGTCGCCGGAGAAGACGGCGCTTCTGGATTATCCGCTCCATTTATTTGGGTTTCGGATGCACGAGTTGCTCCCCACCAAAGTCTCGGGTCTCCTCCGGATCACTGAAACGTGTTGCCAGGTTTCGATTACGGGATTCATTTTTTTTTTTATTTGGGGTTTTTTTTTGTATAATTAATGATGTTGTGAATTGTGTTGGGAGAACAGCCGTTCAAGGTGCTGCACGGCGGAGTATCGGCGCTGATAGCGGAGGCGCTGGCTAGCATGGGGGCGCACATAGCCAGCGGTTTCCAAAGAGTGGCGGGGATCCACCTCAGCATCAATCACTTAAAGCGCGCTGAACTTGGTGACCTTATCTTTGCCGAAGCTACCCCCGTTAACCGTGGCAAGACTATTCAGGTACCTATTTCAGTATTTTGCTACTTAATCTTTTAAATATTTCAATTTCATCCTTAAACTATGATCATCGTTCTAAATTAGTCTTCAAACTTTTAAACGTATCAGTTTCATCCCAGATCATTATTTTATTTAAACTCAATGTTAATTATCTTTTTGTCATAATATTATTATATAATACACATCAATAGTTATATGGCAGTTAACAACTTTTTATCCATTGTGATTAGCATATAATGGTAGTTTAGAAATAAAATTGAAATATTCAAAAGTTTTTAGACCATTTTAGGATGAGAATCATAGTTTTGGATGAAATTAGAATGTTCAAAAATTTGGAGACCAATTTAATTTGAGTTAATTGCATCACATGTCCTCAAAGTATGACCCTTGTTTTAAATTGGTCCTTAAACATTTAAATGTTTCAATTTCATTCCTAAACTATAACTATCATTCTAAATTATTCCTCAAACTTTTGAACATTTTAATTTCATTCCTAAATTATGACGTTCATTTTAAATTGGCCATAAAATTTTTTAATATTTTAATTTTATCCCAAACTATAGGTATTTCTTATCACAACCCTTGTTAATAAAACTGTTAAGTCAAGTTATATTGTTATATATTTGAAAGAAAACAAAATTTATGTTAAACTATGGTTGAAACTAATTACATATTTGGATGAATTGGGGAATGAAATTGGAATATTCAAAAGTTTGGGGACTAATTTAATAAGAGGGTTGTAGTTTAGGGATGAAATTAGAATGTTCAAAAGTTTAAGAATTAATTTAGAATAAGAGTTATAGTGTGGGGATGAAATTGGAATATTAAAAGATTTAAGGATCAATTTAAAATGATGATTATAGTTTGAGGACATATGATACAGTTAATTCATTTGACTCATAATTTGGGAATGAAAATAGAATATTTAGAAGTTTAAGGACTAATTTAAGATGAATATTTTAATTTCAGGATGTGCGATACAATTAGTTCCTTTTTAATCACTGATGTCAGACTCATTAGATCAATTAATCCAGATTCGAGTTAAAATATTATGCTGCTAAATGGCAGGTATGGGAGGTGCGACTATGGAAAACAGAGGCCTCAAATCCAACCTCAGAGAGCAGTAACAGATCCTTGGTATCATCATCGAGGGTCACTCTTATTTGCAACTTGCCGGTGCCGGAGCACGCTAAGGATGCCGGAGAAAATCTCAAGAAGTATGCCAAGCTATGAGTATTCTATATTTGCTGTAATAAACTCAACAACCAGTAAAAGATCACTTGTATTGTTCTTATATATCCTTGGACAACAACTGCATTGTGTTTCTTAATCTATAAATGTAATATAGGTTCGGTTGTACCGCCTCATTAACACATCCCGATAAGCCCGAACGCTCGGTGGAGCTCAGAACCGGACTCGAAAGAACATGTTCGAACCAAAAAGCATTACTTGCATGGAAGAATATATCTAACAAGTGATCATATGCATCCGATGGTGAATGTAATGTCCGGGAGAAGTTCGAGGTAATCGCAGTTAACGGATGATTTTCCAATTGGGTTTGGAAGAGTTTCGCATAGCTTCGACATAACGGAAAAGATTCTGTTAGTTCATCTCCACATCTATGTATGTATGTATGTATGCATGTATTTATTCTATCTGCAGGAAGAATCACCTGATTAATGTGTTGGAATACCATATCCTTCGTCTTTTGTTGCTTGAGCTGAACTTGAATCCAGAAAACAATCATCTCACAGAAAGTACACATCAGAGCCTCGCCCAGTGCTGATCCTTCCATGGTTCCGTTTTCGACCACCATCTTCATCCCGTCTCTGCAAGGATCGATTGAGCTGAGTGCTCCTCCTTGAACCAACCCAACATAAAACCAAACCCCACTTTACCCAAGTAATATTAACTGTAATAATATCAGTGTTGTTACCTCGCTCGCTGTGATCCGTTATATGAACATAACCCAACATCTACACACACAATTTCGGGGCGTATCTGCAGGAACTGATATACATCTTTATGGAAATCAAGAGTTGGTATTCTAAAAAACTAATTGAGAATAAATGGAAGAAGAAAACTAACCCCAGATATCAAGTTGTCCCATAAAGCATATCCATACTTGGAAACAACGCTCTTTCATTCCAAGCTTACATCTCCCACCAAATACATCTCCCACCAAAATCTGGAATGATGAATGAATGTTTGTTTAAACATCAAACTTCGTCATGGGAGGAAGCAATGAGCAGAGGAGTATAAAAACAAATGAAGAGCAGATCTCCCAATAACAGGTTTATGCGACCGGGATGTAAGTGTGGTCACCTCTGAAGTGCCTCCAGTCAAGGCCTCCAAACACAATTTCTCCTCCGAACTCTGACGTAAAATCTCAACTTAGCCAGAGGGAGAAAAGTTTGTGGTCAATGTGACCTAGGTGCACCATGTTCATCCTGAGTATAGAGTTCTATGAGCTATGAAAAAATCCATTGCTAACACTGACCTTATATATTATACATGTATGTACATGTACATATATATACATACATATACATACATATACATATACATATACATATACATATACATATACATTAGAAGAAAAAATTATACCACAGAGGATTAGCTCGTTCCACAGAAATATCCTGGAACCCAAGTCCAAGAATCCCATCATATTTCGCAATAAGGAACGGTAGAAAAGGTTCCTTGGTAATCTCTATGAACTCCTGAAGAATTGTATTTGCCATAACATAAATTTTATGAAACACAATTCTGTAAAGCATAATATTTCATATATAAAAATAAAAACTCACTTGATCTTCAACAACAATATCTCCAACTCTAACATGATCCAGGCCAAAGAAGCCAGAAATAGCTCCAGCCCCATAGCTGATTGTGCAAGGTATCCCTGAAAGAATCAGAAGAATGTTTCGAAAAGATGTTAAGAAAAGGTATACATTCAACAACTGCAGAGAAACAAACCAATTATTAAACACAATGCAGGCAACAAAATTACCAATCTTGGTATAAGTACTCAACGACGAAGCTCGAAACCTCGAATGTAAATGACAAGGAATCTGCAATTTCACAATGTAGTTCCCATGGCTTCAACAAATGTTCATCACTCTGAATTTGAATTCAAGTGCTTTGAGGATACTTACAGAGAAAAGACATTTCGAAGATGGCACCCAAAGATTCGAGCTAGCCGTGTCGAAAACGACGGAAAATCTCTGAGAAGGGGAACCAATGCCAATTTCACCATAATATTGGATATCAAGATAGTTCTTTAGGTATATTACACCAGCTTCCTGGTCATTCACATTGCTATCAAGCCCTTCTTGGGTTATCCTCGCAGCATTCAATCTTTTAAGATCAAGAGGCTGCTTTTTAAGGGTGACCCGAGCTAGCCCATCAGATGACTTAGTGAATACTACCCATTAGTTTATCCAAGTGAATACACAGATTGCAGGCAAAAGAAACTTAATCCCCATCCTTAATAAACCAAGGAGAAAGCAAAGATGAGTATAACTCACATAACAAAAACGATGTTGATGATGGTGAAAGATAACATACATACATTACGTACATACCTGTGGTTGATCTTGGAGTAAAGTGATGAGAAAACCAGTGTTGCTTCATCTTTAAGTAGCTTTGGGAGAAGATGAGTAGCTTCAAAGGGTATTGCTGCTCATTGATGGATGATGGGTTTTCGAATTTCATGGAGACGATCTCGATTACTATGTTTGCGAAGCTACCACGTAGTTTCCGATCACAGGGTGAAGCAACATGAAAGAGCAAAGGGGTGTGTTTTTTGACGTTGAAGCTTGGATTTGAATGTGTTGATCTTCTTTAAGTTATAGCCATGACAGGGATTCGATTGTCCTCTACCCAGAGTTCCTTTTTCTGTTTATTTTGCAATTGGTGTTGATTGTTGAAGAACACAGTGGGTGGGTTAATGGAATTAACTGGCAACTTCTACGAATTTGCGACTCTCTAATGCTAATTAGCAGTTCCAACAAGTTTGGACTGTGAAGATCTGTGTTTTTTTTTCAGATTGTAGAAGAAAAAGAAAGAGAAAACGATATTGATTTATAAGCATCAAAACATCGTCTTTTATGAAAAAACTCAAATATACACCAAAACTGTTTTGAATCTCTTCTCCCTCTCATTTTCTCTCTATTTTACAAATAAGGTGATCGATTGTCGCTTCCGGCTACCACGTCATTTTTCATTCTGCCCACCATATATCATCGTTGATGGTGGTTGTTCTGTCTCAAAGTTCATAGGGTGGTTTGTCTCAACCTCATGAGTCTGAATCTAGTGGTTGTTACATTGGAAAACGTCTCAAACTCCATGAATTTCGACTGAAATATTTTGACTTCCTCACTTTCAACCTTTAAGTTGTGGACTTCAGAGCAAGTTCCGACAAAATGGAGGTTGGATTCAGACTCAAGGTGTCAAGGTGGAGCGACCAATGAAATTTTGGACCAAACAGCCACCATTTATGATGATCGGTGGTGACATCCAGTCACCTTCTGTTTTTATTTTATAGTTGGGTGAGCAAAATATGAGAGAGAGTAAAGTTCAATTATGAATGGTGTAATTATGAGAGAGAGAGTAAAGTTCAATTAATAAAATAGGAGAGAGAGTAAAATTCAGTGAGAAACGATGTAGTTTACTCTTTTAAAAAATACTAGTAACATGTTTAATAAATGGGTAAATTATGTGTATAGTACCTAAAATATTAATTTTGATTTGTTTTAGTACTTAAACTTTTAATTTTTTTGAAATCATACATAATGTTTAGTTTTTATTTCATTTTACTATCTCGTTGCTAAAAACTTAGTGGAACTTTTACAACTTGAAACTTTTATGGGTAAATTACATCATTCATCACTCAATTATCTTCTCGCTCCTATTTTGGTCATTAATTTTTTTAATTTAATTTCTTAACTTTCAAATTACTCCTAATTTAATGACTCAAACTTTCAAATTTAATTTTTTTAATTATATATTAATAAAAAAATATTATGTCGCAATATATGAAGACATGAGCAATTTGAAAGTTGAGTAGTTAAATTAAAAAAAATAAACTTCAATGATTGAAATAGGAGTGAGAAGATAGTTAAGTGATGAATTATGTAATTTACCCATAAAAATATCACAAAAGTTCTGTTAAATTTTTAACGGCATAGTACTATAATGAAACAAAAACTAAACATTAAATATGATTTTGAAAAAATTGAAAGTTTAAGTACTAAAATAAACCAAAACTAATAGTTTAGGTATCAAATGAGTAATTTAGGTGTTCATCATAATTATTTATCATGTTTATTTTATTTACCAAAATATTTGACATAAAATCGAATAGATAAAAAAACCACTCTAATAGAATTTTTTTTATTAAGCTAAGGTGATCACAAATGTTTTATATACTCTCAATCATTTGACAATGAACGTTCAATCATTTGACAATGAACGCTCAATCATCCTGCTACAGTTGCTGGTGCTCAAACATGTGACCTCTAGAAACAACAACGACTCATTTAACCATGAAGATAAGTTGATTCGTACACTCTAATAGAATTAATAATAGATCATTACTTTTTTTTATCTTTGAAGAGAGATAATGGTTTTATAACAAGAATTATTTAATGTTAAAGCAAGTCCAAATTATAATAGATCATTACCTTTTTTATAATCTTTTGAAGAGAGATACAAAAATTTATATAATTACATATTTAGTCTTTATTACCTACATATTTTATCAAAATTGTCCTAATTAAATTGATAGAATGTGTAAGTAATAAAGATTAAATGTATGATTATATTGATTTTGTTAGCTTTCGCATCAACTCATCTACCAAATGTTAACGACATGTGACTTGATTGACACTATTTAAATAGTTGAGTGGTCTGATTAACAAGATTGAAAGATAGATGGTCAAATTGAAACCTTTCATAGTTGAGTGGTCACAAGTATAATTTGCCCTTCTACTTTTTCATCAAACAAATTATACCATAAATTTTTGGAGCCGAATCAAACAAAATTCAGATCATAATGCAGCATATTTTGAGTACAATAACACAACATTGTTAGTATAACAAAGCAAAGCAAGCATTTTTCTTGCAGATAGCATTGCTCATCTAGTCATCTCCTTCAACCGATCCTAAGCAGCTTCTGCAAATCCGACTCGTAGATTACCGAAATCGAACACCGTATGGTATGCTTCCATGAAGATTTCCCCAAGAATCCTACAAATGCAGGAAGAAAAAAAGAGAGAAAAATACTATAACAAATATGCATGAGAGCTGTGTATAGGAACAAGGCATGAGCAGTTACCAGAGAGGTCCCTGGGGAGGCGAAACCGGAACATCCAACGCGATAAAACCGCTGATGCAGAACGTAACGTGATCTTGTTCCACTTTAAGGATGTACTGATTCGATCACAGAAATCATGACGATGGTCAGCAGAGGAAGTTCAATTTTGCACTCGCAAACTGAAGGTATCGTATTCGTACCTGTTGCGGACCGAGGTCGAAGGACTTATTCCCGATGACGAATGAAACGGTAGGCATGGTTGGTATCTCGGCACAATTGACAGCTAGCTGTGTTGTTGGATTTGGCAGGGTGTCACACAACTTCAGCAGAGAGTTGATTAAAATTTGTTAGTCTGAAGCAGAAATTCTTAAAGTACTAATGGAAGAGGGGGCATAGGGATTTGGTAGAGGACCTTGTTAACATATTCGATTACTTGTCCTTGTGTTTTATCTTGCTTGAGCTCGGTCCGTATCCATGCTACGGTTAACTCACAAGCAGCGCATAGAAGGTCCTGCCCGACTCTGGTGTCGTTGCGCTTCTGTCTCTTTCGTTGTACCACCATTTCGATATCGTCACTGCAGGGATGATCCATATATCTTTGTGTTTGTTCTGGTTTTGTAATCGGTATACGGATCGATGAAAGAAAAAAGCTAACCTTAGAGCACGAGATCTGTTGAAGGAACATACACCGATATCGGAACATAATCTGTCGGGCTGTAACCCAGATAACAAGAGCTGCCATATGATATCTCCATATTGAGAAACTTCTTTTTTGCATTCCAGGCTTGCGAATCCTTTCGCTCCGATAGCTTCGTTGATTTTCGTCACGGCAGCCTTAAAGTCGGACGATCTTGTTAAGATAGCTTGTGAAACAAGTAACCATGCATATTAGTAGATAGCTGCCCTTACCGAGGGTCCGGCAATGAAGGATGTCCCGGAATCCAATATTGCAGTGCAGTTGATGCAAAAACCTGTGATGTTGATTAAGATTAAGATATTATCGATTACTAAGCCGTTACACGAAAGAGAAAGAACAAGCCATGATAAAAGTAGAGCATACAGTAGCGTTGCCGTTACCTGCAGGTTGGTCTGCAATTAAAAAATCTTCCAGTTCAATCTAGGCGAGGACAACATTTATCAGTGAAAATTTCATACAGAATTGATATGCAAATAAGTGAAGAGAGGAAGTGCACCTGCCAATAACCCCTCCGAACGACCGGAACATAAGTATGATTTCCCTTGAAGTGCCGAGGATCGATGCCACCGAACACGATCTCGCCGCCCTCGTTTACCGACGGATCTTTGTTGAACCAGAAAGAGAATACCTTTTCAGCAAGTAGGCTTTGTTGCAGCATACTATGCCTGCATCAAAAGCGTTGAAAACACGACGAATAAGAATGTTAAAGGTGGATCATTTGGCTAGCCAATGAAGCATACCAAAGTGGTGCAACATTCCCTACAGAAATGTCCTGAAAACCAAGTCCAAGTATCCCATCAAAGCTAGCCAAAGTGAGAATTGCACTTCCTTCCCTCACAGCTTCTGTAAATACTTGATTTTTGACAACAAGGTCCCCAACTTTTATGTTGTCTTCACTGAAAAACCCCAGAATCATTCCAGAGCCATAGTTGATCTTGCAGGGCTTCCCTGGATCAAAATCAATGAGAAATCAGTTCTTTATGTCACAGTCCATCACCATTTGACCAACTCCCGGCCTCATTACGTGTGGGGTCGGTTGAATGCCGATAGTCGTGACAAAATTACACTCCAAAAACATTACCAATCTCTGTATATGTACTGGAGTTGCTAGAGCAGTATCTAGAGTGGAAAAAGCAAGCAACCTGCATGATAAAAAGAAGAAAATTTTCCAATATTATTTAGACCCGACAGTACTCAAACTAAGGTCCAAATCTTAAATCGACGGAAGAACCTAAACGATACGATAATTAATATTTCGAATCGAAATGTTTCGAAGTTGAGAAACTAATAGACTGACGGAGAAGTGACAATGGGAAGAAGGAATCCAGAGGTTGGAGCTGCCGGTATCGAATATGACAGTGAAATTCTGCGGTGGGGAACCGATTCCAATCTCTCCAAAATGCTGAACATCCAAATAGTTCTTCAGGTAAACAATGTTCATCCCTGAATCATCTGAGTCAGCCTTAGCATCTACACGGTAACTTCTAGCAGCAGCATGCATGGCGTTAAACCTCAACCGCTGTTTCTTCAGACCGAGTCTCACCACACCATTCGAGGAAGAAGCCATAACCATGCTCATGGAGAACGAAGATGCCAGTAAACACATGTACATCACCAGTAAAACAAACTTATCCCCCATTGATGATTACAAGGTACTATCCTGCGTGAGCATTGAGCAAGAATGAGACAAAATCAGTGATGTGTGTTGCTTTAAACAAAAAACACAGGCCTAGTGTTTGTTTACCTGAGTCTAGGAAAGCTTGAGGAGGAAGAAAGGTCCAATGCAATGTAGCAATGGCGGAGAAAAAGACTGGGAATGGATAAATAAATAGGCTTTATTTTACGTGTGTATAATGGAGGGGACGAGTAGACGACAAAGAGATGGGCTTCTGAGATAATTCCGTCTGGTGTTACTGTGTTTTTTGGAGCTGTCCACGAAGTTTCTTGTGGTGCAAGGAGGTGGGGAATGATGAAGATGCTTGTTTTAACTCGGTATAGAGAATAGGCTACAAGTTCATTAACCACTCGTGGGAAACGAGACAATTCTCCCTTCCGTATACTATTTTTTTCCTCCAAGATCACGGATTTACCCTGATTAATCTAGAACGATCCGTGTCGCGCACCTGATTTCGGTGAATGAACCTCTCGGTGAAAATTTTATGCATACACAAGTACTCGAACTCAAGATTTACTTAAACGATATTAAATTGTTTACCACTTGGACTAATCTCGTCGGTTTACTTCCGTACACTATTATTTTTTTATAAGAATTGTTCTGAGTGAATCGAATACTTAAAAAATATAAAAAAAGTTATTAAGTATTTAAATTTAAAATTAAATAATAAAAATATAATATATTTAATGTTTAAATTTATAAAAATCTAAATTATTATTAGATAAATATCTCGACTCATAAAATTTGGGTACCTATTAAATCTTCGTACCCGTTAGTTTGGATCATTTTAAAATAATTACGAAAAATAATTTAATTCAGAAGTATAAAACTCTTAATTTTTTTATTTTTAAATATTGCATTAATTATAATTTAATAAATATTATATAATTTATTTATTAGATTTGTTTTAATAATTTTTTATATCATAATTTAAAATAGATAAATAAAATATTATATAACTTAAAATCAAATATTGAGTTAAACTTAGTGGTAGAGTCCTGGCCATCCATGCTTGAGTTCTTTGGTTTCATTTCTCATAACTCATTTATTTGCTCTTTAAACTGGTGGTGTCACTAGCAAGGATGACAATGGGTTCGGGTTTTTTATCAACATGATCCAACATGAAAAATATGTATCCTCCACTCGACCCAAAATTTTAGAAAACAAATTTGATCCGATTCAATTTGAAAATATGTATCCTCCATCCGACTCGAAAATTTAGAGTATAAATTTGACCCGATCCGATTGGAAAATATGTATCCTCCACCGGGCCCAAAAATTTAGAGTATAAATTTTACCCAATCCAGTATAAAATAAGGACTTAATTAAAAAATAATATTTCCAAAAAAAATTACATTATTATCTTTGATTCGGATCGAAGTTTTTTCACCCTTCACCTGAATCTAACTCGACCTAAACCTGAAATTTTTCTTAAAAAATCCTATTAGGTCGAGTTAGATTGAAACCAATCGGATTCGGGTTAATAAATTGTCATCCCTAGTCACCACCTAGTTTGTGGAAAATTAACTGAATTAAATATTAAAATTAATTAAAGAAAACTCTCCAATCAAGTGGTGACACGTGTCACTATTAAAAATACAAAGCAAACAAAGATAATTCATTATTGTAAAAAGTATTGTAAAAATGTGTTACCAAAACTAATAAACTTCATCTCATTTAGTAATATTTTACTGAAAATGTTTTTATGTAAGAGTGTGCAATCGGTCGATGGTAAATTAAATTAATTGAGCTTTTAAATGTTTTGTAAATTGTTTTATAATTATTAGTCGAATAAAATCTAGTTAATCATTTTTGGATTAATTAAAATTTGTTACAAGTTTTTTTATTTAGAATAATTTAATTTAATTTGATTTAAGTTTATTTTATTTGTGTTAAAATTTGATTGGGTCTTCAAAAATTTAACGAGTTTACTATGGTTAAAAATAATCGAGTCTTGGTTCTTAATGTGTTGTACTTAAAATTTAACTCGTATGAAAAAAATGTGAGTTAATTTTTATGCATAACACTAAAAAAATATTTCTAACATTCGACTAAATAGTCCCATTAAGTTTAATATATATCCTCTTTTTAAGCATTTTGGTTGCCAATGTTTTATTTTGATGCAAAAATATCATATTTTAGACTTTTAACTATTTATTAACTAACAGTTTTCACCTATCGAAGGATCTTTTTCGTCTCAAAATAAAATATTAAGGCCAAAATATTCTAAGAATAAAAAAGGTCAAAGTGACTATTTAGTTAACGCATTTTTTACATTACGCTTAAATTTTAAGAGTATATACATTAAGAATCAAGACTCAATTAATAATAGATCCATTAAAATCTTAACATACAATCAAAATTTAACCCCGAGTAAAAGAAAGCTTAATATAAAAATAAATGTCAAACTATATTCAAAATTGACTTTTGGTGTCTCAAGAATTTTTCGTTAAAAATATGTGCCTAATGTTTTTTCCGTTACACTTTTAGGTGTCCGCTTTTAAAGAAATTATTAAGTGATACATGTTATGTTTAGATTTTTTAAAAATAAAATAATATTTTATTTTTTAAAAAAAAAAAAAATAAAACATGACACGTTTTACTTAATGGTTTTTTAACGGTAGACACTTAAAAGTGTAATGGAGAAAATATTAGGCACCTATTTTTAACAAAAATTCTTTAGACACAAAAAGTTAATTATAGGTATAGTTCATGCACTTATTTTTGTATTAGTCCTTAAAAAATACTTAAATTACTCTAACTAAATGAAACTTGTAACAAATTTTAGTTAATTAAAAAAACGACAAAATTAACTAACTGAGCATCTTTAGTTGTGAAGGTCGTCTCTATAGTTAAACTTTATATTATTTAATTTATATAATTGATTAATAAATCAGATAACATAATTAAATAAAATAAAAAATTATATAAAAAATTATATTTTTGATCTGTTTGATTTTGATAATTGATTAAAAAAGGAATAATCATAATTATTTATATTATCAGTCCATTCAGTTTTGATCCTTTGATCATTAACTTACGTTAACTTAATAACAACATTTTGATTTAACAATTTATAAATAAAGCAGAGCGATTTAAAAGCTACCCTCTCAGGTCGTGTGCTCAAATCCTTCGTTTTGTCCCAAATTTCTACCCATAAAATGAGAAGTTTTATCATAGAATCTTCTAATTTAAGACTAAGAAACCGTAAAAAAATGGACGCAATCTAAAATGTGTTAAAAAAAAACATATTATTCACTATTAGACGTAACTTAAAATATTATTTTTTTGAAGCGAAACTGTTTTAAAAACATTTTATGTTCGATCGAAAACGTCAGAAAAAATAAATATTTTAAGTTGTGTCTAACAAAAAATATTATGTTTTTTATCACATTTTCGATTCCTTCCATTTCTCACTGTTCTTTAGCCTTAAATTAGGCGATTATTCCTCGGACTTTCTCCCGTAAAAACACCATCCCCTCCCTCAAATTCTCTTATGACAACCACCTCCTCGCATGCTATATCAGAAATAGTGAGATTTAAAACCTTTGATCTTCGTTATCAAAGTTTAGAAGATGGACTCATCGTTATTCTTCCTCTCTATTTGAACATTATGAATACATATATGTGAACAGCGGGACTAGAACGTTGAAGGTTTTGTGTAAATTCTTAAAAAGAGGCTCTTACTATTCTGAGGCCCTTGCAAATTTACTTAGTAAAAATTGCAAAGCTTATGCAGTGTATATAAGGAGATTGGTGATATTACTAACTCAGATCCTAACGTTGTGGGATAGAGAGATCATGAAGATGGGTTCATTTTTCGTAAAATGGAGTTAGACAAAAAAAATGAGATTTTTATTATAATAAATCTAATTTTTTTGGATCCTTATTATTTCGGGACCCTATTTCGTCGTTCATATTATGTTCTACTAACAAATTGTGGATATCCATCATTTAATTATTTTGATAGCTTTGGTTACATTTATGGTGAAGAAAACATGAGAGTTTATTTATTTATTTTTTTAATTACTAACTCAAACTTTAATTAATGAGTTAACGCGAGTTAACAATTGATGGACCAAAACTGAATGAATCTTTAATCGGTGACCAAAATAGTTTTCTTTAATCTGTGATCAAAATCGAACGGACTGAAAATATAAAGGACTACATGTAAATTTACCCAATAAAAAATTGTAAATCAAAGGAGAAGAAAACTTAACAATGAGCCGAAGGCTCGAAACGATTAATCTACTTGCCAATGCTGATGTTGTGCTGCGAACTGCTCGTTTTTTAGTTTTGATTTTTGGATGGAATTCTTCTGTTCGTTGCCCAAAAGATTCACGTAATTAGAGTTTCGTTTAAGGAAGAGGAAGAAGAAGAAATGGCAACGGTGCTCTCCGTTCACGATCGGCGACGGCTGTGAACAGTGGAGCATTGAGTCTTTCGTTCGTCGGATCCGGCTTCATCGTGCTCTGCTACTCCCTCTTCAAGGATCTTCGCAAGTTCTCCTTCAAGCTCGTCTTCTACCTTTCCCTCTCTTTAATCTTCCTTTTTTATGGCCTTTTTTCCTCCCTCAAATTCAATATTTGTTTTATCAGTACTCAAGTAGTTACAACTTGGAACTAGTTGTTTTGTTCATTGTTAAAGAACCATATAATGTACAGGATTAGTCATTTCGTTAAACTTGTAGATCACGATTGAAGATCCAATTTATGTGTACAATGCACGAATTTAGGAAAAGGAAACTTAGGTTGTTCCGTTGTTACTGTTTTACTCTACTTTGCTATACATTTCTTTAAAACCTCTGAACCTGATCTGATAATTTTACACGTTCCTCTCTTCATTTCCTTTTCTGTGTCGGTGCAGGAAATGCTTTGCAGTTTCTTTAACATGGTCGGGTATGCTAGTACATTCACCACGCAGTCAATTTCCAATTGAATTGAATCTATTCTGTTCCATTATTTTCTGGGAATTTGGGACTTCCTCATGAACTGAAACGAAATTATGTATGCATGATATGAATCTGTTTTTGTAATGCATAGATCCATCGAAAGGTTTCTTTTGTTAGGCTCAGGACTACACCACGCATTTCTTCTGTGTTGCTTCCTTCCTCTGGACAACAACTATTGCTTTTACTCTTCATCGCACTGTTGTTAGACATAAAACTGATGTTGAAGATTTGGAGGGAATCTTTCACTTGTATGTTTGGGGTATGATAATATATATTTGTTTCCATCACAATTTTTAGTTACTTCTTCAGTATCTTACAGCACTGTTTAGCCTTACTAGTTACTTGCAATGTTCATGTCTTCCTGTTTCTATTTCTACTCTGTTGTTACTGCTTCAAAAGTATCTACAGTGGTGCTTCACACTTGCCATTTTTTTCCTTATTCCTTGCTTAAATCATTCCTCCTCCCTCCTTAAATGCTGTTAACCAGCTTTTTATATGGGATTTCAATTACTTCCTGCAGGAACTTCACTAGTTATGACTGTCATACACTCTATTGGTAATAACAACACACATTTTGGGGCTTGGTTTTGGGGACAAACAGGTCGCACTGGAAAGGCAAGTGAAAGTTAGCACTCTCTGGCGGATTAGATTTAATCTTTATGTTACTAAATTCAACTTTTTCTTCAACCACGTGGTTTTTGTAAGGCTTTCATGTTTCCCTACCCTGTTTTCTTATCTTTCTGAAGGTTGCTTTTGAGTTGCTGTATCTTGAAAATCATGTATTCTATATTCTTGTATACATATTAATTGGGGATGGAACGATGAGGTTGACAAAAACTTTGACCTGTAATTATTCTATGACAGGTGTAGCATGATTTATTAGCATTCTAGAATTATCTGACATATTTGGCATATCTATGCAGGCAGTTCACTTTTTAACATTTTATGTGCCACTATGGGGTGCAATTCTTTACAACGGTTTTACGTACTTTCAAGTGACACGCATGCTGAACAATGCCACTCGTGTATGTTTGCCATTATCTTTATCAATTTTCATAAATTTGATCTGATATGAATTTGTGCAATTTTGAGGTCATGTGTGTACTATCTTTGCAAATTTTAGATGGCAGTTGGCATATCAGATCGTGCATACCAGTTTGATTCAAGGACAGACACAAAGGTAATTCTACTTTCATCAGGGCATATGATAGATTTGAATTCAAAGATATGAAACATACAAATCAAATAGAGTTTTTCAATTTTTGTTGCTTCAACTGCTTGAATGCAAATGCCTCATCATTCATGCATGCTGTTCACTACCTTGATTATTATCTAGTGTAATCAATATCATCACTTGTTGCTATGAATTTGATGATTACATATCTTCATTTCAGCTGCTATGTAAGTACAGCTCTACTTTTTCAGGTTTCTGCTCTAGTTTGAAATAGAGTTGGACATGGTTCTTTCCTGCTTTCATGGTTCTTTATTGCCTTTTCTAATTTCTATGAGATTTCCCTTTAAAAGCCATAGGAGTGTAGTTATTCATTGGAATAAGCTTGTTTCTGTTTCTTTCCCCTGTTGCCTTTAAGCATTACTAGTTCAAATTAAGGCTATTTTCCATTGATTTTCTTTTCCCATAGGCTCTGAACAGGTGGGGTTACTATCCACTTATCCTAATTGGATCATGGGCATTTGGCACAATCAACCGCATTCACGATTTTATTGAGCCAGGCCACAAGATTTTTTGGCTCTCATTTCTTGATGTTGGGACTGCTGGACTTATGGTAGTGGCTTCTGAAACTATGAATCTGTATTTGCATGTGTATCTGTTATTATGTTTGTTAGTAAGGGAATCATTTTTCTACCACATATTATGAACAAAACTATGTTAGAAAGAATTATTTTTATTCCACTTTGGAAACTAATCCAAGTTTCCTAGTAATGTTTTTGGTGAAATTTTTTCTACTAGATATTGTCTTATTTTTTTATTGGATATGTTGCCATAGTCAGGCCCCAATGGATGACTGTAGGTTGTTTGGAAGTGGAAACCAAATTTTGTTATCTGTAACTTGTTTGATCCTCCGAAGTGCAATTTTGTTATCTGTAACCTGTTCTTCATTTTTAAGCTTCTCTGAGAATTTGATTTTGCTATTGTTGTCTGTAAATTTTAGGGCCTTTTCAACTCAATAGCTTTTGGTTTGAATGCTTCAGTTAGGCGAGCAATTTATGAAAGACTGGAACTGTAAGTAGCAAATTCTGAATCTCTTATATTTTCTGAAGAAATGTGAGATCAACTTTAAATATAATATATTTTTATTAGTTTGAAGTGGTTACAAGATAGTATTTGTTTGAAATTCTTTCAACCAGTTGACACTAAACACGCACACACCCTACAAACGCCTATGCTCGAATCCAGGACCTCTAGGGAGAACAACACACCCTTAACTACTGAGGTCACTTTATGGGTTCAACTTTAAATATTTAAATGATAGTAGCATCTTCTCTAGGTCCTAAAACATTGGATATCTGCTAGGGAATATGATAGAAAGCTGAAAACCTTTGTCTCTATGGTAGTTTCTCTTTATTTTTCGGTATTGCTGCCTTTGCAATTGTTATTTTCAGTGGAGAAAAATGAGTGCTTGCATCCTTTACCAGGTTTTGGCCAGAGAGGCTCCTGAGATGGTTCCCTAACAGTTCAAGATATAGAAACCAACAGCAACAGAGTGAATTGGTCGCCCTCAAAATTCAGGACTAACAATAGCCGGCATTTGGATGTTTGCCTATACTGAATCTTAAACCGTGTTTCTAGCATTGTCAATTTTTGTTGATATTCTTTCTGTAAATTGTTGCGAGTCATTTTGAACTGAAGAGACGATTGAACCTGGCATCCAAGCGAAAGCTATCATCGAATCGGACCATTTCTTGCCTTGACTCTTCACAACTGTAATTTTGAAGCAGACGACGGCCACCAATGGGACCTTCATATTCCTTTTAGCTGGAATCCCTGTCCTTTGTTGTTTCTATTAGTTGATTGGTTAACAAATTTGCGAAGTCGAAGTTGTTCGTCGGTTTGATTGATTATTCTTGTACGATTCCAGCACGTTATTGTCATCGAGATTCTGGTATAAGATTGTTTACAAGGCATGCATGCTGCTAATGAAGTTCTGTGGGATTGATGGCAAGCTATTCCAGGGTTTCAGTAGAAGGAACCTCAAGTTACATAACAGGCATTAACAAAAGCTGAGAAATCATGCTTTTCAATAAACAATTTTGCTGCTTCTCTAATGGCTGCTGTTTTGAGTTTATAAACACTGTGATGAGCATAACGAAGACGAAATGGATCCATGATGCTTTCATTATAAATCTTGTAGCAGTAAACCTTGCTTTTTACCGAAAACAGAACATGGAATTCGGGTGTTGTGGCACTGATCTCTCTAATTCGGATGTCGGAGGGAAGAAGATCGTTTAGAGAAGTAAGAATGTATTTTCTTTGTATTTTTTATTGATGTTTTATTTTCACTAGGTCGTTTACTAACATAAAATCTTGTGTCATTTCTTGAATAACTTGGCTTGTACTCTTGTGATTAAAAGTTGGTTCATGGAACATGAAAATGGGCAGCAAATGCCAAGGATGAGGGCTGAGAAAGATGCTTCATTTGAATTAGTTATGTGAGCAAAAGAATTTCTAAAATCAATGTCACCTAATATAATTAATGAGTTAATTGCACTAAACATCCTCAAACTATGGTCCGCATTTTAAATTGATCCTTAAACTTTTGAACATTCTAATTTCATCCCTAAACTTTTGATCATTTTAAAGAAGCTTGATATGCTTAAACATAAGTTTGTTGACCGGAATGCCTCAGTTTTTGGTTCTATCGGGGAACGTAACGTAAGCTCTTAGCACGTTTAAAGGGCATTGACCGTACTCTCATTTACAAGCAGTCGAGCTTCCTTTCTAATTTAGAAGCCAAATTAAAAGTGGAGTTATAGCTTACTCTTGAACATGAGGATAGTATTTGGCTTCAGAAATCCCGCTGCAATTGGTTTCTCCATGACGATCGGAATATAAGCTTCTACCATTCTTATGCTGAGATTCATCGTAGACGAAATACCATCTTAATGTTGCATCGTCAAGATGGGTCATGGTGTAATGATCAACAGGAACTTTGTTGGCTTGCAGTTAGTTTTTTCCCCTCTATGTTCTCTAGCAGTGGCAAGCCGGGGTACAATTATAATATCTGCGGTCGTTTTCCCCTATTCCTAATGGTGCTTTATCACTGTTGTCTGCTCCTGTTTCTAATGATGAAATTCACCAAGTTGTGTTTAGCACGGACCCTGTGAAAACTCCTGAGGTTGATAGTTTTCATGCTGCTTTTTTTTCAACAAAATTGGAATGTGGTAGGCACTGATATTTGTTAGCTTGTTCGAGATTGTTTTTGGCAGAAATCTGTGACCAATGACATGAACAAAACGCTTCTTACTCTGATTCCTAAAATTGAAGCTCCGGACTCTTGCTCTTTTTAGGCCAGTAAGCCTATGCACTGTTTCTTATAAATTTGTTACCAAGGTGGCAGTCAATTGTCTCAAGAGTATTCTCCCTGGTTTGATATTTGATAGTCAAATAAGCTGTCCTTGGTTAGGGCATAACCGATAATATTAGTATTGCTTAAGAGGTTGTCCATTCGATGTGATGAAAAAAAAGATTGGAAAGGGTGAATGGTTATCAAAATTAATTTGGAAAAAGTTTATGACCGTTTAGAATGGTCATTCATTGATGACACTTTTCATGACATTGGCTATCCTGATGATCTTCGACAACTCGTAATGTGTTGTGACTCTACGGCCACTACTCAAGTTTTATGGAATAGTATTGTTTCTGATTCCTTTAAGACTACGCGTGGCATCTGCCAGGACGATCTTTCATCATCCTACCTGTTTGTTTTGTGCATCGAATGTCTTGCTCAGGCAATTCTCGTGGTGGGCATGCCCTCTCTCACTTATTCTTTACAGATGATTTGGTGCTTTTCACTGTACCTTCTTTGTCCTAACTTGATGTGATACAACGTATTCTTCGAGACTTTTGCTATAGTTCTGGCCATAAAGTTAGTCATACTAAGATTAACATCTTCTCTCGTAATGTGGGTGAAGATCTTGCTCATAATATTAGCAAGGGTTTTCTCTTCTTGAAAGTGGACAATCTAGGAAGTTATCTGGGGTCCCTTTACTCTATAAAAGAGTAATTTGTGACGCTTATAATTACCTTATTCAAAAGATTCTTGACAAGCTTGTTGGATGGAAAGCTAAGACTCTTTCTTTTGTTGGTCGGGTCACTCTTTCAAAATCAGTTTTAAACTTGATATCGGCATATGCTATGCAAACATGTTATCTTCCAAACGGGGTTTATGCTGAGTTTGAACGATTGACTAGGAACTTTATTTGGAGGCATTCTGATGATAAAAAACGAGTTAGCCTTCTGTGTTGGGAGCAAGTCAGTCATCCGACTAAGCAAGGTGGACTAGGAGTTAAGTGTATGGTGCCCCAAAACGAAGCTTTACTCATGAAATTATGCTATCATCTTGCTTCTAATAAGTATCAGCTTTGGGTACAAGTAATGTGCTCTAATTACAAGTTGGGGGATGGTATTCCAAACAACCTTCATCTAAGTGGTTGCTTTCGCCTTTGGAAAGGGTTGTGCACTGTGTGGCCGGAGGTCCTTACTTGCCTTGTCTGGAATCTTGGCAATGGCTCAACTGTGGATTTGGCAGGATGATTGGTTGGGAGATGTCGGCCCTCTTGTAAACCACAGCTTATCAACCATGAACCATAGTTTTCCGCCAATCCCGGTGTATTCTATGGTAGGTGAGGATGGTGATTGGCACTGGGAGGTTATTAGATCTTTTCTGTCGAACCCTATCATGCTTTCTCTTGCTACAATCCAACCTCCCTTTACTCACAAGTGGGGATGATTGGTTGGTTCTTCTAAGCCACAGCCAATAGCAACTACATGAGCTTTACCTCCTCATGGCTGGGTGAAGCTAAATACGAACGGAGCCCGAAACCCTCACGCCGGTTTTGCAGCTTGTGATGGAGTTCTCCGAGACTCAAATGGTAATTGGGTGAGCGGGTTTACTAAAACTTCAGATTGTTGCTCTGTTCTTGATGCAAAACTATGGGACATCTATGATGGTTTAAAGGTAGCTTGAGATCTCGACTTGCGCCATGTTGTGGTCGAAACGAATTGTAAGGAAGGTTTCGCTACCAAGGTACGACAATGGAGAGGATCTCCTACATGGTGCCTCATTTGACTGAACTTCTCTCTCAAAACTGGCAGCTTCGTTTCTCTCATGTCCAGCGTGGAAACAGCCGAATTGCTGACGCCATGGACAAAGTCTCTTGGACTCTCCCGTTTAGTGTCAACAGATTTTTTGATCCACCTGCTGATGTTTGCGCTTGCCTGTATCAGGAATGTAAAAAAAAAATGACCCGACTTGCAAAACAGACTGAAATCGATTTGAGTCAAAACTGTTTATGATTCGAGGTGATGGTGATTCGAAATTAATTCGAGTCCGAACTGGTGTTGACCTGAATCTCAATTGGACTTGGAAATTTCCGACCTGCACTCGACTTAAGAACGACCTAAACCTGAATTGAACTTAATAATGTGATAACAGAACACGACCTACATCCGACCTGATATTAACTGAATCCGATATTAACCTGGTAAATAAATGATATTATTTGACCTGTTACCTACCAGACATGTTATAAATCTGATTTGTAATTGACTCAACCTGTAAATTATTTGACCTGTTGTTAAACTGAATTGATATTTACCTGACTTATAAGGTAATATTGATGAAGTTGTGAGATTTTGAAAATAATAAACCATAATAATTAATATGATTTCTTTTTAAAAATTAAAACAAATTATTAGTTATGATAATTTTTTTTGACAATTAAATAAACTATGATAATTAATATGATTATTTTTTAAAAGTTAAAACAAATTGTTAGTTGTGATAATTAAATTAATAAATTTACTCTATATTAATTATAATCCTTACATTATAAATCTTAATTATAATTATTAAATTAATTTTATTAATAATTTTTTTATTTAACATGATTTTATTAGATTATATAAAATTAATTTAAATATTTATAAGTTGAATTTACTTTTATGTACTAATTAATTAATAATTTAAATATAATTTAACTTTAAATTTTAAAATACATATAAAAATGAACTTACTAGAGATTGAAATTTTAAAATTTTAAAATTTAAGAATTAATTTAAATAAACATTATACTTATATATATATTCACATGTGTGGTGGAAGGACCTTTTAAAAGTAAGATTTTTTTTTAAGGAAAATTGATTTTTTTGGAATTTAGAAGAGGTAAGAGCATTGTTTTGAAAATCGGACCGGATCGGCCGGTTCAACCGAGAATCGTTGCCTAATCCGGTTCAATCTACACTGGTTGAACCTCTATTAGTGAACCGGCCAGAACCGTTGAACCGTTCGAACCGGGCCGGCTGAAAACCAGAAAAAACCACCAATTTTGTTTTTTTTTTTAAATAAACCAAACGACGTCGTTTGTTAAACGAGTCAAGTCGAACTCGAGTATTGTTGAGCTCGACTCGAACTTGAAAACTTTAAAAGTAAGCACAACTCGACTCAAACTCACGAGCTAAAAATTATCAAGTTCAACTCGAACTCGAAATATAATATTGAAACTTGAACTCGAAAAGGCTTGAACTCAAAAAAAATTTAGAAGCTCGATTGAAGCCTAAAATTCGAGCTTGATTGAAGTGAAAGAATAGTTCACTCAATGCTCACCAAAAGTCTATATGATTTTAAATGTCAAATTACCTCTATTAATTATAGAAGTTAGTTGGGATGCTCTTCTATGTTTCTTAGCCATGTGGGATTGTTTTGTTCTCATATTTTTACTCTTTAGACTTTTGGGATGTTCTTCTATGTTTCTTAGCCATGTGGGATTGTTTTTAAAAAAAATTAAACTAAACAATATCATTTTATTATGATTTTTTAGCTCCAAATTTATTTTTTAATTATAGTTATATAATTATATTTATTATTTAATATGTTTTACCTTAAATATTATGTTGTAATTAATTTGAATCATTTTGTTTCACTTGATTTTATGATTTTTAACTTATATATGTTATGACTTGCTTTGAATATGACTTGTGCTATAAAAAATTATTTTTTATTAAATATTTTTTATATTTTTATTTAATTTTTTAAATAATTATGACGTCGTCCGGTTTTTCTGACCAATCAAATCAGTTTGACCGATTGAACTAATAAATCAATAGTATAATCAGTTCGCTAACTGGTCCGATTCTGAAAACCATAATAAGAGAGAAAAAATTGATTTTTTTTTGGGAAGAAGGAAATTTTGATTTTTGCATATGTAGCGCCAAAATAGATTTTTGGGTTAATTAGAAATGCGGTCCTCTAACAATTAATGGTTTTCTATTTTGTAATTTAGTTTTTAGTTTCCTTCAGTTTAGTCATGGTCTAATTATAAATATTTTCTTGAATTTTTCAATTCAATTTAGTACTGTATATATTCTAATTACTTTTAATTTTCTCTTCTTTCTTTAATGTGCACAATTATTAAATGTGAATATTAATTTTAGAATCTTTTATTTTAGTCACTTATGCTTAATGATATATAAATAAATATATTTATTTATACTTATGTATATAGTTATATACAGCGTACATATATACATATATATATAAGTTTATATATATACTTATGTATAATGTATACTTATATTATATACTTTTATATATATATATATATATATAAGTTTATACTTATAGTTATAAGTTTAATGTATACATTATAAATATAATGTATATGTATATTATACATATACTTATATATATATATATGTACTTATATATATATATATATATATATATATATTTATAAGTATAATGTATATATTGTAAGTATAATGTACAACTCGATCTTTGTCCTCAGAACATAGGATCATGTACCATTGTGATTGGGATTTTATATTTTCCTTTTCAACCTATCTGAATCCAGATAATCATCATCCTTCGCTAAATCCTTTATTTTACTACTATCGAGAGATTTTGGAATTTATTCTGGAACTATCTTCATGTTGGGTTTAGCTACTAAGACTCCAGGTTCATCATGCAAATAAGAGTATCTTTCATGTTCATCAATCACAGTGACTTGAGTAAAAGATGTGTTAGGATGGGGTTGAGTTGAGTTACCTTGCTCCCCTGGTAGTCTCTGCTCCTTCTCCTTCCCAGTCAGTATTCTCAGTATCTTAGCCATGCTTGATTGATCTTCTTCGAGTCTTGCCTTTATAGTCCCCATTCTAGTTTTCATAGAACTCATTTTGTCATTCAGCCCCGGTTGTTGAGTCATCTGCACTTGCATTTCTTTAACTTCATGACATAAATGGAATAAGTGAGAAGGATGAAATTTGGTTTTTGATTAGGGATGTTAGGATATGGATAAAGGTGACATTGTTTGTGATAAGGTGTGTCTGTAATAGGGAAGACATATGGATTATGGTGGCCGGATTTTTTCGGGGCTGGCCAGCGGCTGTATGAGGTGAAAAGGTTTCTAGGGTTTTTGCGTTTGGTTTGGACAGATTTGGTCCTCGGGTTCGGGTCTGCTGATGGATTTCTTTTGGGCTCGGATTTGTGTTTTTATTCGGCTCATAGGCCGGGGCAGAAATACGTGTCTACACCCCCTCACTATATACCGGTTCCCTTAAATACAGAAAAGGGTGGCGGCTTGAATTATCCCCCAAAATCATTTCTGGTTATCGTTGTCGCCTTCGCCCGCAATGCAAGCCACATTTCTCGACTCAATGCCCACCGTATTCCCCACCGCAAAACTGCCACTCGCCGCCCCTAAAATCAACCGTCGATGCATTCGCATTACTGCTCAATCCCAAGCAACCGTGACAGCGTTCTCTTCATCTCTTCCAACCGTAAAGCTCGACAGATTCAGCTCAAGAATAACGAAACCCAATTCACGAGGTGGGTCTCAGGCCATGCTGAACGCCTTCGGATTGTTGGAAGACGACTTGTCGAAACTCCAGGTGGGGATATCGTCGGTGTGGTATGAGGGGAACACGTGCAACATGCATTTGTTGAAATTGTCAGAGGCAGTTAACCGGGGCGTTGATGAGATTGGGATGGTTGGGTCTAGATTCAACACGATGGGATTAGCGATGGGGACGAGAGGGATGTGCTACAGTATGCAGTCAAGGGATTCCATTGCTGATAGCATTGAAACTGTGATGAATGCTCAGTCTTATGATGGGAATATCTATACCTAGTTGTGATAAAAGTGTAAGCTTTTATTATTCAAACTTTACCCTTTTAACTTCTAATATGCTCATTGCTTTTAATTGTGAGCAACAGGAGATAAGACTAGGAATTAGGCTATATTTCTCTCGGAAGTGTTCTCCTTTTGGTATAAATGGAAAAAAACTAATCAAATTGGTCATCTAATTCATTAAAGTCACATATTTTATGAATGTAGGTTAGGATTAGATTGAATTTGTTTGATCCTTTACTAGAGTCAATGTTTAGAAAGCCTTAGGGAAAGTGTTGGAGCTCGAATCTAACTGCTATCTTTTGTTTGATTTGAACTATTTTAATTAGTGCTGCAAGGAAATAAAATCTTCAACTTATCTCCTCATTGTTGGAGAAATTTGAGGGTCGATTTCCATTAGCTAAGATTCAATGTTGGTCCTAGGCAGAACTAAAGTAGTTCCTTGATTTATTTATTTGATAATTCTGTTATGTTTCAAGAAAACTCAACAATCATAAACTATAATGTAGAAGCTGTTTCTTTTTTCTTTTGATTATGAAACTATATCAATCTAATGGTGGGTAGTTCTGTGGATGTCAGGTACAATTATTGCAATGGGGAGGCTCAATCTGCCTAGTTTTATGGTTTATGGTGGAACCATCAAGGTTTGTTACTCTGTTTAGTATAACTGGTGTAGCTCGATTGCCCTTTTACTTTTGTTGAAGTGTCTCATTTAGGATTTATATCTGATTAATTTTTCTCTTGTTTTTGAAGATTATCTTCTATGATATGGATCTATCTGAAATTACCAATACTTTTTTCTCATTTTTGGTAGCCTTGTAAGCAGTGTTTAAAAAGGCTCACTGAGTCCAAAATGCTTAATTAAGTTTGGGTGAGTCGAGTTTAATAAGGGGCTTGAAGGCGTTGAGAGCCTTAGGCGTTGCCTTTCAACGCTTAGTTTAATTTTTTTTTTGTTTAATTATCTTCAGCATACTGATGCGGGACACATCTAGGCCACACAAAACAATCCTTAACATCAAAAAGTGGACCAAGAGTCAAAGAGATGAGTAATAAAAGGGAAAAAGAAGAAAATTGGACCAAGTCTTTCCAGATATTGCTCTCTCTCTCTCTTATCAGTGATTTTTATGGGAAGAAAGATTTAAATACAACCAATATATATATGAACAAAATTTAATTTTTCCTCTCTTTTTCTTCCACCTATCTTTTTATTTGTTTTTTATTCTCACAAGGCAGACTATTATGGAGGAAGATTAATTACAAGCACTATATATGAAGGAAGCAAATTTGGCAGAGGAAGATGATAACATATGATGTCATATATCCTTTTAAGATTATTATATAGCTAACTTTATCTATGTACAATGTATATGCTTCCTATTGCATGATAAAATATGATGTTATTTTAGTAAGTTATATATGCAGATTAGTAAGTAAATCTTTAATTTCAAAAAGTGCGCCTCACTTCAATAAGGTGTGTGCCTCACGCCTGCGCCTTGCGCTAGGCTACAGGACCTCTACGCCTTGTGCTATTTTTACATTACTTGTAACTTATTTTTCCCCATTTGATTGGACATGCAGTGTAACTCGATCCCCGGTGCTGGAGCCTGTGGGGGAATGTATACTGCAAATATCATGGCTTCTGCAATTGAAGCCATGGGAATGTGTCTTCCTTACAGGTAGAACTATGCTTTCGGAATCATTTTGATTGTGAATTTGACATTCTGCCTTTTATTTCTTACTTTTTTTTTTGTATCTGACAAGCTCTTCAGTATCTGCTGAAGACCCATTGAAATTGGATGAATGCCGTTTGGCCGGAAAGCATCTACTAGAATTGTTGAAAATAGATTTAAAACCCCGAGATATCATCACCCATGATTCTTTACGTAATGCAATGGTTTTTGTGAAGGCCCTAGGTGGATCAACTGATGTTATGTTACATTTAATTGCCATAGCAAGGTGAGAACTGAGAGTTTATGCCAGATATCCCTTGGGCTTTAAAATTATTGAAAATTTGGGGAAATGAATCCTGGAATTATTTGTGGCAGGTCTGTTGGTCTAGAATTGACTCTTGATGATTTCCAGAAGGTTTGTGACGAGGTTTCGTTTCTGGCTGATCTGAAGCCCAGTGACAAATATTTCATGGAGGTTGTACACAAGGTGTACATTAACTGCAGACCTTCTGCATCATTCTTTTCTTTCAAGTTTCTTTTTTCTTCCTGCACTTATGAATCATGACATGGATAGCTTTCTCGGTATATGTTATCTATTCTATCACTTCATTAATGGGAAACAATGTTTTGATAGGCTGGAGGAACACCTGATGTGATTCGTTATCTTTTGGAGCTTGGGTATCTCTATGGGGATTGCATGACTGGTATGTCGGCTTGGATTCTACAAAGATTTCTTTATTTATAGTAATTCTAGAGCTTTAACTTTCAATATTCTTAATATTTGCTACGTGATATTTCCACTGTAGTGACTGGGAAGACAATGGCAGAAAATGTTCAAAGCTACTCTCGTTTACCTGACAGACAGGTGGGTACTGTTGTTTTTCCCCACAGTTTTCATGGCACTTTGTTTGTAAATTGTGTAAGCTACACAGTTTCCTTGTCAAATGCTGAGTTTGAACTCTTTGTTTTAGGGGTTCCCAAATAAATCTGTGGTTTTTACCGCGCATATCTTCTATATTCTTTAGCATGAGCTTTGTTTGTGTACCTTTCTGTCAAGAATGCGCGTTTGAATGTGTATTCCATGTATATCTATCTGCATTTGCTAGAGTTTGCTAAACTGAACTCGTAAATTTCCAGGGAAATGTACCAAAGGGCATGTCTGAAATGTTGACCGGAGCAAGTGAAATTATGGGAGCAGTTCTTCGGAAGGTACTGTGATTTCAAGTTGATGGGCACTTACATAATTTAATAAGGTTTTAAAACTATCGTTCTACATTTAACGTGTCATTAATTTCCTAACTAAAGCAATCCTACATTCTTAGGCAATCCGGGTGGTGTTTTACGCGGTGAAGTTCTTGCCGAACTTGGCAGTACAGATTTCTGTGAAGCTTTTCGTGAAGGTGCTGAATCTGAATCCGATCACGAAGCTGATCACAGAGAAAGTAACCAACATCGTGGCACCACTAGCAATAAATTCTGTGTCACCGTTGGCGAAAAAGTTGGCAATGATGCCAATAAAGATGGGGGCAATTCCCATGTCACCGTTACTGGCAGTTTTGGTCGAATGGTTAGCTATAGATGTGGTGGAATGGTCTTTGAAGAAACTCGTGACAAAGCTAGTGACAAAATTAGTGAGTCCGATAGCAGAGTATTTGGTGGGATGGCTGGCGGCCTACTTGATTGAATGGATGGTGAGGAAATGGATCAAATATGATGATCTATGTCATCCTTCTCGGCATTTAGTTCTCAACTGCTTCTTTGATCTTGGCTTTTGGTTTTGGTTCAGGGGAGGCAAGGCATTTCGCATTAGGTTCCGTCAGTGAAATGATTGATCTTTGGCTTTTGATTTTGGTTCTTTTTTCTAAGGAATTGTCTAAAAACAGCAATTTGTTCTTATATGCATAAATCACATTTCATGGGGACAAGGGTGGTTCTACTTGAACTATATCTCAAAACGTTTTTACGGATTCTTTCACAACGAGACTAGTTTTATATCTTTCTTTGTTTTCCATCGTTTTGGAGGTTTGATTGAGTCATCCGACTATTAAAAGTTATAAAATGATATCCTGACTATAGGATGTTGTTTTGTATAGTCCTTTGACTATTGAAAGTGACGAAATGAGCGTTTGACTATTTATTATTTTTTAAATTCGTCATTTTGTGTTAAAAATTGATGGCAGTTTGAGTTAGATGTTAATTTGTTGTAGAGATACGATAGTCGTTTGAGATTTTGGAATCAGATTTTTTTTCAAATCTTAAACAACATATTGACATCTAACTCAGATTGTCGTCAATTTTCTAACGGAATAGGACGATTTTGCTACATAAAGAATAGTTGAGTGGTTATTTTATAACTTTTAATAGCTAGATGACTTAACAAAGCAACATCCTATTAGGGATGAGTAAAATTCGACTCGAAAAATCGATTTTTTTCAATTTTGAATAATTTGAGTCAACTCAAATTATCAATGGAATTTCGAATTACTCGAAAAACTAAAAATTTGACTAAGTATTTTGACATTTTTTATGATTTAGTCCCTGATTATTATTTCTTTAATTACTCCTTCATTTTAAGTCCATTTTAACCAAATTTGAACTATATGCTCCTAAATCAATGTAGAATATATATGTATATTCAATTTCTATTTTTTATAACAATTTTTTTATTTTTTCTATTTATACCCTCAATTTTCATAATTTCCTTGTTTCCTCAATTTCTCCTTCATTTTAAATCTTTTTTTTACCAAATTTGAACCACATGTTCCTAAAACTTCGTAGAATATATGTACTTTCAATTCCTATTTTTAATAATAATTGTTTTATTTTTCAATTTAGTCCCTCAATTTTTTATAATTTACTTATTTCTTCAATTCATCATTTATTTTAAGTTCGTTTTAACCAAATTTGAACCACATGTTCATATACCACAATAGAATACATATGTAATTTCAATTCTTTCTTTTTTTTTTTATCAAAACTGTAATCTCTCTCTCTTTGTTTAGTCCATTAACTTTGCATTTTACTCAATTTGATATTTTGACTGCAATTGTTTGCAAATTCTTTTTTCCTATCAATTCCTTGCTCTCATCAATATTTTACCCTCAAATATTTTTATTAAAATATAATATTATGAATATATTTCATAATTTTAGATTACATTTGATATATTAAATAACATTTATAATGTGAATACATATATATATATATATATATACATCTTACATGGTTAGAGAAAGTCAAAGAATTGTAACAATTTTTTTCCATAATACTATAAATAATTATAATAAAATTAGTATAGAAACTCAAATAACTCGATTCAAATTTCTTAAACTCGACTCGACTTAAAAAAATTCAAGTTAAGTTTGAGTTGTAAAATACAACTCGTCAACTTGAATAACTCAAAAAATTTTGACTCGACTCGATCGAATGCTCACCCCTACATTCTATAGTCTGGGATCATTTTATAACTTTTGATAGTCGATGTCTAAGCAAACCAACATCTTATAATCGGGAGCTCATTACCCTAAAAGTTTGTATACCACCAAGCAATGACACATCTGAAAGCAATGAGATTTTATCACATCTCAGACAACATATTAACATCTAGTTCAGACTGCATTGATTTTTAATAGAATAGGACGATTTTAGTACATAAAGAATAGTTGAGTGACTATTTATAACTTTTAATAGTTAGAGGACTCAACAAAGCAACATCCTATAGTAGGAGACCGTTTTATAACCTTTCAATCTTATAATCAGGAGACCATTGTGCACTTTACCCTAACATTTTTTTTATACCATCAATCAATTACTCAACTTCTTAAAACATTGTTATTTTTTTTAGAATTTATCTCTTTATTCATTGTATTGTATCTCAATTTTGATTCATTATAACTTAAAATTTGTGAAAATGGCTCAAAATATTCTCAATGCTCCAATATTATACTCATACTATTATAAATTCACAATTTAGTCACTAGAATATGTCGATTTCCCTTTTTTTAGGAGATCTCATCAATGTTGAAACAATTTTTTATGTGAATCATGTTGTTTAAATGATTGTTCAATAATTTATAGATTCTTTTTGAACAACTTGTTCTATTGAAGTGTTATCAATGGTTCTTTATTGATTGTATTATAATTTTTAGATTTTTTTGAAAATTATAAAATTTTTAGAATAAATTAGATATAAAATCATTGCTCAATGACTTATTTGATATTTTAGCAATAATTTAGGAGTAAAACTGAATATTTATCTTTTTGTTAACATTATCATATCATCGATTTAATAAAAAAAAGGTAGTGGAGTGACCATTTTACTACAGATCGATAATGTTAGTGGTCATTTTATTATAAATTGATAATGTTAATGACCAATTTGTTACTTTGAAACTTCAGTGAAAAAAATGAAATTTTACTCAAATATTAGTGACCGTTTGTGTAATTTACCCTTTAATTTTGATAAGAAATTGACTAAGTTGAATACATGCTATGAAATTTAAATAAATTAAGAATTAATGGTGTAATTCTACTATTTAACAAATATATTGACAAACTTAAACGAACATATTTATTAAAATAATAAATCTTTAAACGAATTTATTCACTAATATTATTAAAATAATTAAATTAAATATAAATACTTTAAAAATAAATAAACAAAAATAGATACAATTTTACTAATTCAAATAGAACTTATTTACACTTATATCAATTTGCACATGTCTCTTTCTCTCTCCCCACTGTGCTATGTAGTGTGACAACACAATCAAGTCGGGTCTTCTCCGACAGCCAAATGCAAATCACTCATACAATTTGACCCGCCACCACCATAGCCTAGCCTAGCCTAGTCAAGGGCACACACACACACATACTCTTTACTCTTCATTCCAATCTCCCATAGTCTCCCATGAAACGTAATCAGCTCTCCGAATGCGGCGGTTGCGGCGCCCCGGACCGGTTCTTCCTCCACAACCTCCGCCACAGGGCCACCTACCGACGCCTCTGCACCAACTGCGTCCTCAAGAACCACCAGGGTCTTTTTTGCCCCATTTGCCTCGAAGTCTTCAACGAGCCCCCTCCCCCTCACCAACGCCTCATCTGCCTCAAATGCCCTTCCATTTCACACCTCTCCTGCCCTTCCTCCTCTCCCCTCTCCCAATCCTTCACATGTCCCCCTTGCTCCAACCCTAATTTCTCTTTCTTCAGTCTCGCCGATGAGAATCCCCAAGGATCTATCCTCGACGCCGCCGCCGGTGAGAACAACGACGACAAGACGTCGACGAAGACGAGGGTTATAAACAAGGAAGCTTCCAAAGCGCTTCTAGCTGCTGCTAAGATCGCCGCCGTATCCATGACCAAAGCTGCCGCCGTTGCTAAATTGGAGGCTGAGCGGAGAGTCAAAGAAGCCACTTTGGCGAAGAAGAGAGCCAAAGAGGCTCTCGAGAGACTCGCCTTGTTAGTCCGTAAGGACAATGATAGACATAAGTCGTCACTTATAAGCACTCCCAAATCTGCCGCCGCCGCCGCCGCCGCTGCCGCCACCAAAACCAACTCTTTGTCTCTTCCATCTCATGTTCCTGAAAAGGGGAATAATAGGTCGTGTTCTGTTTCCGCTGCTAATGTTCCCAAGTTGCAGCGTCAACATAGCACTCATGGTATGCTTAATTGACCCATTGGCGATTCCAACAATCTCTGTAAACTGTTTTGTTTTTTGTTGGTATTTTTAGGCTGATGTTTATGGAACCATATGTTTAATCTTTTTAGAGAATAGCCTGTTTATTTGGACTCAGCTCTTTGTTTGCATTCAATTGTAGCTTTCTCTTCTGCCCTGTATGTATTTTCATGAGTTCATTGTTTATGCTCATTTGCTTCCTTGCTTATTTTGTTCTCTTTAATTTCATTTTGAACCCTTCTTATGCCCACAAATCCAAAATTTCTGAATCCCTGCTCTAATTAAGCTTATCAGGCCATTTGAGTTGTTTGACTAGTAGTTCAGCCTAGACAACGCCTGATTACAATAACAAAAAAGTGTCAAAAAATTGTCTTCAGATGCTTGGCATCCTCAATATGTCCATTAATGAATGCATCGTGATAGTATATCCGAGTTTATCTCACTTCAGATGCTATTATTGCTGTATTTTCAGAGTGAAGCAGGTTATGCTTCCCACTATACAAGTGCCGTATTAGTCTTGGAATTGGTTGATCGGGACTTGACCTTTGGTTGTTAACTTGTAGAATATGGTAAATCTTTTTTTTAAATTTTATTGCGTATATTGTTTTGCAAGCTTTGTTAGGAAGGCATCTACTTCTAATCTGAATGTTTGGTGTTAGCCTTTTCCTAGGCTTGTTAGATTAAAGATAACGACGGAGAGGAATTCCTCCACTCCATTCCTTTTCTTTGTGCAACGTTTCGTGTAGTCACTTATTCTTAAGACAACGTTGCACAATGTTTTATGGGCAAATGTTTGTATAGTGATAGTCGTTTTTAGCAGTAATTGCTGAAGAACAAATCAGTCACTGTGCAGTGCTGATTCCATAGGAGTACATATTGCCTAATGGAGTAAAGGTTCTTTGGGACTTTGGTTTTGTTGCTCTAGTAAAATCTCTGTTAATGAGCACAGGCCATTCCCAGGGACATGCTGAGTTTTATAGATTGTTATGGGCTTATGACATTAGCATGAGGATGAGGGTCACCATGTACAGGGCCTAGGTGAAGCTTAGTTTGCTTTTCAAAGTTACATGCACGGATCGGTGCAATACTTAAAGCCTATAAGGGACTTCTTTGTTGTGTTGAGAAATGTTTTGGAATTCGGATGTCGAGGAGAATACGTGCAAGATGCATTTCATGACTAGTTTGTATCTCTTTATTCTGCTGCTGCTGCTTCAATGAATTTCTGCCTTCAAAAGTGATATTTGCTTTGTATGGTAACTATGGCTACAACATAGATGTATAAAATACAAAAGCAAATTGCATATAACATCAATATGTGATGCAAATGCAAATGTTTTCAGAGGGTGACAAAACATCGATGGCCTACCTGTGGCACTGGCACCCCCATTTATTTTGCAGTTCACATGTTCGTTTTACGATCTATGTCTGAGATTTGAGGTTGTCCCTCCCTATAATGTTGTGTTCATGATTCGAATCTTTGTTCTTTCCGTAGAAGTACAATGTGTCTTACTGCACCCGATATTTGTTGTTAGAGCAGGTTCGATTTTGTTTCTTCGGGACAAAGTGGTAGCAGAAGTGGGGAAGGAAATCCAGACCCCATGTGCCAACGATTGTATTGATTTTGAATGCTTGAAGAATTTCTAGAACTAAACATGTTTGTTGCCTTCTTGTGAAGCATTTGTGAATAGAGAGTTCACCCAAGAGCATGCTGGGAGGTTCCTAGTGGCCTTTTTATGAAGCATTTGTGTTGTCATTTGATGTATTAGTTACAAAATATTGAGAGATCAAAGTGTATTTAAATAAGATAATTTTGGATTATGCTCACGTGATATAATTTCACAGGTCAAAGATTTTGGAGTTTATATAATTTAAAATTTTAAACTTTAAGATTTAAAGTCTAGGGTTTATGATTAGTGTAAATTATTAAGATTCAAGATATAAGTTTGGGTTTAGGTTTGAGTTAGGATTAGGGATGCAACAGGTCAGGTTTTTGGTCAATTTGACCCGACCCAAAAAACATATACTATTCATTCGAACTTTACTCGACCTGACCTAAATTTTTAGGGTATAAATTTGATTTGACCCGAGTTGATTCGACTTAGAATAAAATAAGGACTAAAAAATAGAGGAGTATTATAGCAATTATTCATAAATTTATTTAAAGAAATTACAATATTACCCTTGAGATGGGTTATAGTTTTTTCAACTTTCACACGAAATCAACCTCATTTTATAAAATTTGACCCAATTCGAACTTGAAAATGTCGTATTCTTTTAGATTGGATCGAGTTGGAATCCGTCAATTTTGGATTCAATTTTATCCCTAGTTAGGATTTAAGGTATATGATTGGGTTGGAATTTAACTTTAGATTTTATGATTTAGCGTTCAAAATTGGTATTAGTAAATATAGGCTTAATATAATTTTAGGTGTTTAAATTATATCTCAAATTAACTTTTGGTGTTTAAAGAATGTTTTGTTATAAATATGTTCCTAAAGTCTCCAACGTTACAATTTTAGGTGCATGAACCGTAATTTGATTGTTATTTAACACGTGTCACGTATATAAAATTTAAAAAATATATATTTAAAAAAAACCCAAAAATCCACTGTCAATCGACCATGTTGGTCTATGGTTGTCATTTTTTACATCACCAAAATCGTCTTGCCATCACAACCAAAGCCTAACTCCCACCCACCGTGAATTTGCGTTGATTGTCGTGAAAAGCGTCATAAAGAATAGCCTTTTTTTAATTTCCCTTCGTTATTTTTTGACAATTTCAACAACTATAGTTGGTTATACTTTAAATGACCGCTACTATTAAATTCCTTGCTCTGCTCCAAACAAAACCCAACATGGAGGGAGAAGGACGACACGAAGAGTTTGATTTTTTTTTTTGATTTTTTTTATTTTTTTAATATTATATTTTTATTATTAAAAACAAAAAATCGGAAAAAATATAACAATAGACATCTACAAGTATAATAGAGAAAACACTAGACACTTATTTTTAACGAAAAACTTTTAAACACCAAATCTAAAATTTAATCTGAGACATAATTTAGTCACTTATTTTTATATTCATCCTAAAATATATTAATGGTTATAAAACTTTTGACATTAATGGTACACATCACTAGGGGTGTAAACGAGTCGAGTCGAGCTCGAATATTGCCGAGCTCGACTCGAACTCGAAAACTTTAAATGTAGGCTCGACTCGACTCGAAAACTTGCGAGCCTAAAATTTTCAAGCTCGACTCGAACTCGAAATATAATAAAAACTCGTCTCGAACTAGAAAAGGCTCGAACTCAAAAAAAATTCAAGAGCTCGATTGAAGCTCGAGACTCGAGCTCGATTGGAGCTCGATTCAAGCTCGAACTCGATTAAAGCTCGAACTCAAACTCGAATTTGATCCTACAAAAATCTTATATTACATTTAAAATATATAAATAATTTTCTCTTTAATCAACCATTACCAATACATTATAATATGAATGTATGAACTATAAAAAATCTAAAAAAATAAAAAATACAATTACAAGAAATTTAGGATAATTAATATAAGTTTTGAAGTTTTTTTATAATAATTATTAGTATTATTATTACTCATGTTTATTATATTAACATATGGTGCAAATCGACGAGGAAGCCCGAGATAGTGCACCACCCACGTGAACCCATCGAGGAAGACCCATGCTGGTCTGCCATCCACCGAAACCAATGCTGGCCATGCTCGAATCCATGCCTTGCAGACACACAAAACAAGGGACAGAGCACCAAGCACAAAACAAGGGACAGAGCACCAAGCAAAAAACAAGGGACAGAGAACCAAACACCAAAACCAATACTAGGAATGACAATTAACAGCTTATGCAGCAGTTGATAAGAATTGAATTGTATCTATGGGACATGTAAAATAATATGTTTCTGGGAAGAAGGGGAGTGAAAATTTTGAAATATACAACGAATGAACCACCATATAGAATACAAAATATAAAACAATTTCAACCTTAGATTGTATTCAAAGATATAATTAATCGAAAATTTATATAACCTTACTTGTGACATTCACATATATCCTAATCACTAACGTGAAAATATATTTCTTGACAAAACCATATTCAATTATCAGCAGAGTTTTCTGCAACCTAAATCAACATAAATAAAGAAACCATTATAATAAGACAGTGTGGTATTTGTCCACTCACCTGAAATCAATCAAAGGTCGAATATAATTTTGACCAAACTTGTAGTAGCCAAATGGCTCCCGCAAAGCTTTGTGGTAGGATTGAAATACAAAAGGATCTTGAAAAGCTACTGTCATATTTCATGTAGAAGTTCATAAAAACTTATAATCGAAATGCAGTATCTGAAAAAGGAAGTTCATAAAAGTTACAAACTGTAGATTCATCTTGAAAGAGCATTTTAGAACAATTACCTCTACATCCAAAAGTACACGGTCAAGTGCAACAGCCATGTTCGACAACACAACTTCAGCAGCAGCGAGATCTCCACTTTGAAAAACCTAAATGTTGTCACATGCGAAAGATTTTCTCTTTTAAGTTTTCAGATATACAGGTAAAAGATACGCAAGAATGAAAAAAAAAGTTCACCAAGATTTTCGAAGGGCATAGATCGTGTACTGAGGAGAACATATCATATCTAGAGCATACATTAATGTGCAGTAAAGTTTGGGTTTCTTGCCTAGGCCAGGGAGGAAAGAGTGGTCCAGGCGTTAGGACTCTTCATCGGAGTTCGTGGGGACGGCGAAGGCCGCGGTGGTCATGGTCTGGCATGGTTACGGAGTGGTGAAGCTGGGTATTTACGAGGGTATTATGGGTTTAAGTTTAAGGTTTTGGGGATGTTTTTATGAAGGTTGTCACCGAAATATGTTTAGGAGAAGTTTAAGCTCCACATCGGAGCACTAGGCGACTGAAGCCACAGAGGTTGTAGGTCTCTGTTAGGGTTGAGCGAGGAAAAATGATAGAAGTTGAAGTGTAGAACTCCGTTGAAGAAAGGCGAGAGGAGCGGCAGCTGCGGGCCTGTGACACTGTTTTCTGGTTTGCATGAGAATAAGAGGGGGAGAGTTGGAGAAAATTAGGGCGTGAGACTTGAGCGGCTGAAATGAATATTTAGTTTAGGTTTGTTTTAATTTAGGTTCTAAACCCTAATTAATTTTGGGGTTAATTATCGTTTAGCCACCATAACCTTAGGGGTAAATTAGCTTTAGGCTCTCTAGATTTATGCGTTTTGTACAAAACAGTCCCTCAATTATTTAAATTTTAGCTTAAATTAGTCCTCACATTTAGATTTTTCTTAATTTAGTGTCTGTTTAGGATTGTTTTCTTTAATTAGTTGTGTATATTTATTTTGCATGTTGATATGTTTATGTATAAGTATGTGAATAATTTATTTATGAGCCACATAACATCATTTTGCATAATTTGTATGTTACCTTCATGGCATAACTTAAACCCTAACACATAAACCCTAAACCTTAACACATAAACCCTAAACCCTAAACTTTAAACCTTAAATCCTATCACATAAACTCTAAATCCTAAACCCTAAACCTTATCACATAATTAGTTATGAGGTAAGTACAATATAGTATCTTGATATTAAATGCTCAAACCCTTGATATTTATGATATTTGAACCCAAAACCTCAAAATATAACAACAATTTAAAAAATTAGTTATTACAAATATTATCATTAGAAATATATTAAATATTTGTCATTAGAGAAATAATTTTTTTTATCAATTTAAAATAAAATATAAGAATATTTATTCAAAAATAATTTTTAACCATTTTCAATTCAAGAATATTTATTCATCAATAATGTATTTTTAATATATTTTTAATAATGTAATTTTAAAAAATATAAAATTATAATATAATATTTTTTTCGAGTTGCTCACGAACTTTTCGAGTCGAATATCGAGTAGCTCGTTTCAGCTCGTTAAGAACTCGAGTCGAGTTCGAGCTCGAGTCGAGTCCATTCGATCCGAGTATTTATCGAGCCAAGATCAAATCGATCTCGAGTAGCTCGCAATCTATCTCGTCTCATTTACAGCCCTACACATCACTATCTTATTTATCAATTAAGGTTTAAAGGCTCTCCTGCCTATTATTTTTTTTATCCTTTTACCCTAAAAATTATTTTTTAGATGTTTAACCCCTTAAATTATATAAAGCCACCTTTATTGTCTTTTTCTTACATCATTACAAAATTTTGACCAATCAAAACGTGTCATATAATAATTTTATCCGACTAGCTTTAATAAAAATAATTAATGACATACATCTTTATATTTTATTAAATAACAAATTTTATTGCATAAATTCCTTTTCTTAATCCTAACAAATGACGATTTAATATAATTATTTTTAATTGATATTAAATAATATTTTTAACAGTTTTCATTAAATAAGCCTATTTTTATTCATAATAAATTTGTAAATAAAAAAGAGTTAACTACACCATATGTCCCCAAACTATAACTCTCACTTTAAACTAGTCCTTAAACTTTTGAATATTCCAATTGCATCCCTAAACTATGACTCTCATTTTAAATTAGTCTTTAAACTTTTGAGCATTCTAATTTCATCCCTAAACTATGACCCTCTTTCTAATTTGTCTCTAAATTTTTTAACGTTATAATTTTATCCCCAGATCCATCCAAATATGTAATTAGTTTCAACCATAGTTTAACTTAATTTTTTACAATTATATAATAATATAACTTGACTTGACGATTTTATTAACAAGGGATGCAATTAGTATATATATGTATAGTTTGAGATAAAAATGGAATGTTCAAAAAGTTTAGGGGTCAATTTAGAATGAAGGTCATAGTTTGGGGATAAAATTGAAATTTTCAAAAGTTGAAGGATTAATTTAGAATAAAAGTCATAGTTTAGGGATACAATTGAAATATTTAAACGTTTAAGGACTAATTTAAAATTATAGTTATAACTTGAGGACATATGATGCAATTAACTCTTTTCTAAAATTTCCTTCAAAATTCCCCCGACCCACACTCTCAACTCTCTTCACACATCCCGCCGCCAAAACAAGCCCTCTCTTCACAAAAGGAGGAAATTAAACAAGGTAAACCCTAAACTTAATTTGAAGATCGATTTATACTTTAGTCAAGAGAGAGATTTTGAGTTATCTGATCTCTGCATCTTCTTCACTCTGTTATATCTGATTATCTATTTCCTGTCGTACTGCCTGAATTTTCTTAAAAAAACTATCGGTTTAGCGGAATTAGCGGACAGCTATCGCCGCTATTTTCCGTTGCACTGTTATTTTGCGGCCTGGATACGCTTCTATTAGCGGCGGAGGACGGCGTTATTTGGAACTCTACAAATATTGCTTTGTTTCGTCAATTCTAATTTCTTCGACTTTTAGCAACAGCGATACAAATGCCAGAAAGCAAGGCGGTTATTGGTCTGAAATGGGAGCCCAAGCTTCCTGGTTTGCCTTTACCATCTACAACCACCTCTATTTCTGGTTCCGGGTCTGTTTCTAAATCCCAGAATGAACCCGAAAACACTTCCCTTTGGAAATCCAACAACCAGCTCGTCGATGGCCTCTTTGTACCACCTAATGATCCTTCAAAGGTTAATAAATTGCTCAGAAAGCAAGTCAAAGACACTGCTGGCTCCGCCTGGTATTCTTCATGTTTCACACCTTTTCCCTTTATGTTTTAACCCTCCTTTCCTCGCTACATGTATCTCAAAATTCTTACTTCAACAGGTTTGATATGCCTGCCCCAACTCTCACCCCCGAGTTGAAGAAAGATCTTCAATTACTCAAGGTGCGCTGCCCTTTGCATCCCCCTTTTGTTTAACGTATTTTTGTCAATTGTATTTTTTGAGAACCTTCTTTTTAGATGTTGTATCATATCCGAGGGTCGATTTTCATATCTTAAATTCATGTTTGAAACCAATGAGGATTACGATTTAACGTTTAATGGAAAGATAATTGAGTTAATTTTTACTTTGAATTTGACTTGACTACAATGTTTTTCTTTAGGCGCTTATTGCTTTTGGAGTTTTGTCAATCGTATTTTATAAGAACATGCTTGTTCGATGTATCATTGTTGATTGTTGGGGTATCTTCAGTTCATGTTTGAAAATAATGAGCCTGTCAAGATAATTAATATGGTTTTAGTTTGAATTTGACTTCACTACAATTTTTTTCTTAGGGGTTTATTGCTTGAGGAATTTTTTCAATCGTATCTTTCTAAGAACATCCTTTTTAGATGTATCATTGTTGATTGTTGGCATTATCTTCAATTCATGCTTGAAAGTAATGAGCCTATCATGATAATTAATATGATTTTAGTTTTAATTTAACTTCACTAGAATGATTTTCCTAGGGTTTCATTGTTTTTGGATTTTTTGTCAATTATATCTTTTTGTCAAATCTTTGGTTCATGTTCGGAACTAGTGAGCCTATCAAGATAATTGTTTTAAATTTTTAGTTTGCATTTGACATCACAATAACGTTTTTACCTAGGAGTATTGTTTTAAGATTTGACATGTTCAGACCTTTCCATGGACCCAATTCTTGACATTGGCTACTCGTGTTTGTTTTTGATACAGTTGAGGGGAGCCATTGATCCCAAGAGACACTATAAAAAGGATTCAAAATCCAAAGCACTGCCCAAGTACTTCCAGGCAAGTTCACTACCATAGCATAGTGCATGTTTATTTTTACTTTTTTTTTCCGATTTTTATGTTCATCCTGGTCTGATATATTTCTCTTTTGACATGCAAGCAGGTTGGGACTGTGGTAGAATCCGTGACAGACTACTACTCAGGTAGAATGACAAAGAGTGAGAGGAAGGCAACCCTAGCAGATGAGCTGCTTTCTGATCCAGCTGTTAGGCAATACAGGTGAGATTTGTTTTGATAAGCTACTTCGGAAGTCATTTATTTTCGGTTGAATGCGGTATATCATTATATAATACCTAGTTCCATGATCAAATAAGAGGGTGGCCCAGAAAACACTATCCGATTCCCCTGTTGCAGAAAGAATAAATATAACAATACACACTGTCACAACTCATAATGGGTGAATTGGCTAGTATGTGGGATCAGGGATGCCTTAAAAAAGTGACCAGAATAATCTGCAATCAGGAGAATACCATCAATTTCTTCATTATCGAACATTGTTGCCATCTTTTTAGGTCAAATTCTATCAATAGTCTCCATGCTATGTGTAAATTTGTGGATTTAGTCCTTGTACTCTTATTTGGTCAATGTTGGCCCTATATTTTTTGGATTTTTGAAGTTTCAGTTTGACCCAATGATACATGAAGAATATGATTAAATTATAAGGACTAAAAATAATCAAATTGCAGAACAAAAGCTAAATTTACTGGTACAGAAACTAATAACAGGTTTGGCTTGACAGATTTAATGGTTATTGTTTGATTTAGGACCTAAACTTCAAATTTTGAAATGTACAAGAACTAAAAGTGATCAGATTAGAATATATTGATTAAACCTAACTTAAAGCATGGCATAAATACTAAGCATAGTTCGACCATCACTTTATTACTTTCATTATTCCTTTGGCAATAATGCTTTTGCACACTATTGATCATCGTCTGTCAAACTTCCCACAGGAAGCGTAAGGTTCGGGAGATTGAAGAATGTAATCGACCAACCGGTAATGAGAAATGGAAGATAAAAGGACGTCAAACGTACAAGCGGGCGAAGCAGCGAAGGCATTAACTTCTTTCCATGCTATATGGTGTCTGAAATTTTGACCCTATTACTAGAAGGGAATTTTGTGTGCCAAATGTCCCAAGAAACAAGATGAACAGTGGAGTTGTTTGAAGGTAATATCAATGGCTTTCTTCGGGTTAAAACTATGGTCCTCCTTGGGATATACCCCATTATTGATTCTTGATTCTAGATATTTAAGCGTTTTGATTGATAGTGGTGAGCCTATTTAGACAAAAATGCCAAGGGGTTTACTAGTTACCAGCAGTTTCTGCAATTAGAGAACAAGTGTTTGCATCTTTGAATTTTTTTAACAATTTTGTAGAATGGTTATATTATCCGGACCCGATTTTAACTGTTTAAACATGTTCGTTCTCACGTCTTCCCATATATTGTACCAACGATAATACCAACCGAACTAAGCTCAACCGACACCTTGATTGGTTGATTTTTTTATTAAACTACGGAGATTACGAAGTAGTATCTGTTCTAAGTACTCTGAACCATTCAAAAATAAACGTTCTATTACTCTTGTCATCGTTGGTGCTCGAATCTGTGACTTCTAAGAACAACAACGATTTTTTAACTGAGGTAATATGGTCCGTGCACCTTGATTGGTTGTTTTTATTTGTTCTTGTTGGGTTATTACTGAAAAATATGATTGGAGTCATCTATTAGGCACGATTGTTGTTGGATGTTGAAGCCTATGACAGCACATTCCAACCAAAATTTGGCAGTCAGAATTTTTATATGTATTTTGCAACCAGCTCAGATTATGAATATAAAAATAAAAGATTTTCCTATATATTGGTATTAGGGATAGATTTTAATATAGTTAAAAAAAGTATCGGTTTTATTATTATTATTTTTAACAAACTCGGTAAAAAATTATCGAAAACGTTATTATTTCCACCGGTTTTATTATTATTGAGCATTTTATCGGTTTTGGTAACATATACCGTAAAGCGCTACTGAAAATATTATTTTTTTACCGGGTTTTTTACCGTGTTTACTAATATCGGTAATTAACCCAATAATAACAAAATCGGTAGAAATAATAATGTTTTAGGTAATTTTTTTACCGGTTTTGTTTAAAAAAATAAAAACAAAACCAATAACGCATTTTCTTAGCCTATATTAAAGGTGTCATACTGTAGAACTTTCGACTATTTTATAATATCAATATTATTATTATTATTATTATTATTAACGGTTTAATAATATACATTACCATACCTACCTACTAATGTGTGTATTTATATTACACCTACGATATAAGTAAATAAAAATATTTTATATAGAAATATAAGTTTAAGGGTGCGTCAATGAGTGTTGGTATAAGTGATTAAGATTCAGGAATTTGAGATTGTATGAATCTTTACATTATCATTTTTGGTGAAAAATCTATAAATTCTTATGTAACGTGCTCTAATATTATACTGAGAAATCACCCATGACTTAATTTTTTTTGTAACAACTCTCGAACTTATAAAAGATAAAAAAATAATTAAAATTTTGAACTCCTTTTCATCTAATTAAGTTCTTATGCTTCAAAATTTTATCCATTCTATTTTGATTGATATTATTAAAGTTAATAATTTATTATCAGTTGGTGTGACATGTAATATTATGGTGTTGTCGAGCGATATTTTATTATTTTTATTTTTTAAAATTATATCATAATTTTAATATTTTTAAAAAATTCATGTGATAATAACACAATATATCATGTGACATTAATATCTTAGAAAAGTTGTTAAGATTAAACAATTAAATGATTTAATTGATTCAAAACAACATTGTTTTGTGGTGTGACAAGTCACGTCAACAACCATTAATCATGTCATCTTCTTGTTACTAATTTAAAGATAGAGTGATATAATTAAATGTAAAATTAATGTTCAATGTTATAATTGATAAAATTTAAAAGTTCAGTAACATAAACGAGTCAATGAACATAGTTCAATAATATATGAAGTAATTTTCTTTTTTAATTGATATTTAATTAATAAATAATAATAATTATAAATTATATATTTAGTATTTAAACTATTAGTTTTATTTAATTTTAGTACCTAAGCTTTTAATTTTTTATATCATACCTAACATTTAGTTTTTGTTCTATTTTAATACATGGTCGTTAAAAACTTAATTGTATTGTATTTTTTATGGGTAAATTATATCATTTATCACTCAACTATCTTATCACTTCTATTTTGACATGAAAGTTTAAAAATTTTCAATTTAACTACTAAACTTTCAAATTGTTCCTATTTAATCACTCCAATTTTTATTATTATTATTTTATTAATATATAATTAAAAATAAAAAATGGAAGTTAGAGTGATTAAATTATGAGTAATATGAAAGTTAAGTAATTAAATTAAAAAAATAAACTTTAGTTACCAAAATAGGAATGAGGAAATAGTTGAGTAATAAATAATATAATTTACCTATAAAAGTGTACCACGTGGAAAACGCATGTTAAGGTTTTAACAATAAGATACTAAAACGAAATAAAAATTAAACGTTAGACATAGTTTTAAAAAACTGAAAATTTAAGTATTAAAATATATCAAAACTAATAATTTATGTACTAAATGAATAATTTACTCTAATAATAAAAGACATAGAACGACAACGGTTCTCTATCTTTCTCACTCATCTGTTACCGTTTCATTCTACAGCAAGCTTTGTTGCTTTGCTCCTAACTTTTGTTTTCTCTCTCTCTCTGTAACCCTTCAAATTTGAAATTCATTATCTTTCGGAATTTCTCTTTCCTTTTCTCTTTTTAGTTTATTTTTGAAAAAAAAAATCCCTGCCTGAGAGTAGTGGCGGTTAGGGTTTTTCCTTTTTTGAATTTTGTACTGTTGGGATTTGAATGAGGAAAACATATATACTTCTGGGAAATCGGAATTGAAGAATCGGCAGACTTCATGGCCACCACGGAGTTGCAGATGAGTCCTCAGTTGGAGCAGATCCATGGCGAAATCCGCGATCTTTTCCGTGCTCTGTCGTATGTCCTCTTCGACTTGTTTACTACTCAAATGATTTAGGCCTTGTATTGTAATCTGCAATCACGTCTCTTTTCTCAACATACATGTGTTTTGACTTTAATATTGTTGTTTGGACTAGATTTCAACTTTGCTGTTTTGAGTTGTCCTTCAAGCTTCTAAATCTGATAACTGTTTTTTTTTAACTATGATGAAATGCTTTTCAGAAATGGGTTTCAAAGGCTGGATAAGATGAAAGATTCAAATAGGCAAAGCAAACAGCTGGAAGAGCTTACTGGAAAGATGAGGGAATGTAAAAGGTGTGCCGTATTTTTAGTATATGAGATATTTGATTTCTTCTCATTTTTACCTTTTTTTTATTCCTAACTTCAATGAACTGTTTGCAGATTAATTAAGGAATTTGATCGTGAAATTAAAGATGAGGAAAGCAAAAATCCTGCTGAAGTGAACAAGCAACTCAATGATGAGAAGCAGTCTATGGTTAGTTCGCCAATTTCCTTATTATTGGCATGAAAAAGGGTTCTCATGATGGAGTGTTCTAGTAGCTTGGTTTTAATTGATGAAATGAGCTCTCAGTCATATTGGTTTATTGTGGAATTATCTCCCCTAACATGCTTTCTTTTTAATCTTTTCTTTTTGCAGATCAAAGAACTGAATTCGTATGTAGCATTGAGGAAAACGTAAGTTTGCCTATTGTAAAGGGAACAGTGGGGATTTTAGTTTTGCCATCTGAAGTTCAATTCTTTATTTACAGTATGTCAGTTGAGTAGTGCAGTTTGGGGTTCAGCCAAGTCCGAAACTTGTACTTCCTAATGTAGGTTGAAACCAATTTTTGAGTAGCATAATTCAGCCCGTACTATCCAATGAGACTTGCTTTTTTTCCCTGTAGTTTTCATGTCATTATGTGTGTAACTGCAGATACATGAATACCCTTGGTAACAAGAAGATTGAACTCTTTGATATGGGAGCTGGAGTCAGTGAACCTACAGCCGATGAAAATGTTAAAGTGGCATCATGTAAGATCATACTTCTTGTAACCCTCCATTGTGTTTTGATTTGGTTAGAACATGTACTTGGGATCAAAGATGAGTTATGAAAATGATGGGTATGTTTTTATTACCTGCTATTGATTTTTCTTTTAATTTGCTATATGTAAATACATTCTAATACCCCGGAATCTCTTATCAATTATGATTTTGGTGATTTAGTTGATTTGGTATGTCTTCTTAGCATGTTGGACAGTTCAGAAACAAAGCTACTAAACATTCACGACTTTGTATGCCACAGGAAAATCAGTCGAATCCATGATCTTGACTGAAAATTATGAACTTATAACAAAAGAATCTCAGCATAGAGGTTACCTGTATTTTTTATCAAACCATCTTACGACTGCTTGATTTTCTAACAGCAATGTCAAATCAAGAGCTTGTCGATCATGGGATGAAAACAGTGGATGAAACTGATCAGGCCATTGAACGCACAAAAAAGGTAAACAGAAACAGCTTTTGTTCCCTAGTGTGGCCCTCTGCTTAGTTGTTGCCGCCTTTTTTCTTTTCTTAACTTTTAGATTTTCAGGTCGTTGAACAAACAATTGAAGTAGGAACCCAAACTGCTAGTACTCTAAAAGGCCAAGTAAGTCAGATTAAGCGGTCTTTATTATTATTTTTCTTCAAGCTGTTCTGTTTCATGCATATCTAATAGAAAGTTATCCAGACTGATCAAATGGGCCGTATTGTAAATGAGCTGGATACTATCCAGTTTTCTATTAAGAAGGCATCCCAGCTGGTAAAGGAGATCGGTAGGCAGGTTAGTTGAATTTTAGAACTCTGGATGCAACCTGGTTCAATTTGACTATTTTTTTTCTATGCCATATTAAATATCTTCTTCCTGCAGGTGGCCACTGATAAATGCATCATGCTATTTCTTTTTCTTATCGTATGTGGCGTTATAGCCATCATAGTTGTGAAGGTATTCTTTTCCCTTCTTGATTTCATTTTGGTAGCCTGTTAAACTTTCTGATTTATTACGGTGGAAAAGTGAGGTATGTTTTGGTGTATATTTTGAAAATCAAGCTTTTGTAAAGAAATATTTGTGAGGACTTGCCACCAGGGTCGTTTGCCTTAAACACGTTCAACTGCTCTATCATATTGTTTGTGAAATTATGACAAGATGAAAGGAAGTGTTGAATGTGAAAAATATTTGTCACTACTGGTTACGATTAAATACTTGCACCTAACATAGCCACTTAGTAACAGTGTTATTTTAAGTATATTAAAGGCTTGTTTAGCATTGTTGTTGCAGTTGAAAAATGCTTTTGAGAAAAGGTCTTGTTTACCATTGCTTTTGCTGTCGAAATTTTTTTTTGGACAGTCAAAAGCAATGCTAAACGCACCCTAAGAGAGATTCAGACAGTTTCTTAACAATGATTGCAAAAGTTCCATATTCTAATTGCAATGTGGAAATTTCAGATTGTGAACCCGAACAACAAAGATATCAGAGACATTCCGGGATTGGCGCCTCCAGCACCGTCAAGGAGATTGTTATACCTAAGGGACCCACAATAAAAGGTGATCATTTCAAATAAGTGAATGGTTGGTTCTGCTTATGCTTTTAATAGATTAGAGTGGGAGTATTGGAAAGTTGGTGGTTGAGGGGTCTAATGCTTTTTTCGCTTTTATATTTTATATATTTGATTCTTTCCTGAGGTGTGCATATCCGGTTGTTGGTGATGTTTGTTGTCTTGTGTAAATTTGATGGGAGCAGTTGTCGAATCATTCGAAAGATTGAACTTTGAAGATTGTTCCTAGGGCTAGAAATTAAGAAGCCATCTCTGAAGTGAATTCCACATAATTGTTCATGTCCTTGGAAGAGATATATTGTTCAACTTAATGATATTAGTTGTATCTTAAACATTTTTAAGTAACACGACACGTTCATTCGATCCGCATTCGACCATAATGGACCGAAGTAATATGCTACGTCACTCAAAAAGTGAAATGAGAAACATATGCTTGCATTAGTTGATGATACTTGAACACAGGTTAGAGTTTTGAAGTGATAATTGATAAATCAGGTTAGAGTTTGCACATCACTTGAAAGTGATAAATGGGAAACATATGCTTGCATTGGCTGATGATACTCGACACAGATTAAAGCATGTGATCTGAGGTGTTCGTATAATGTTCGTTTATTAAGTTAAATAAACGAGTATGAATAAAAAAAAATTATGTTCATTCAATAAATGATCGAACACAAACAAATGTGTGTTCGATTAGTTTATGTTCACAAACAAACTCGTTTATAAACTTGTTTATCGGCTTGCTCATTTATGTAATTATGTTCATGAATAAGATCGTTTATTTGGGTCTCATTTTTCTTTAACTTTTTTTTTACTTTTACATTTTAGATATTGATGAAGGTATGAACTAAATTGAACACATGGTAAAAGTTGAAATTTAAACTATGAATTTTAAGAAGTTTAAGTTCCGGTGGTGTTATTTTCATTTTCTTTAACTTGCGGATGAAACGGTAAAACTAAAAATTGAACATATAAACCAATGCTAAGTGAATATGTTTGTGAACGTTAAACAAATATGTTTATGAACGTTAACTGAACATGTTTATAAATATATAAATGAACACGTTCTTGGATATAATGTTTGCGAATATTACATGTACACTAACACCTTTAAAAATAAATTAAAGAACGCTAATATGATATTAAAAATATAAATGAATATAAACTGAACATAAATGTCTTTTAAAATAAACAAAAGAACACTGATATACCGTACAAACTCGATTTATTTACATCTCTATCTTTGATCAGCGATTTATTGTAATTATCGACTTGCAATAAAATATGTAGTTGGCAAACAAGACATTGAGTACTTGTTAGGGTATGTAGTTGGCAAAAAGACAGAGTATTTGTTAGGGTTGAGCAAAACTCGATTCGAAAAAATTGATTTTTTTACTCGATTTGATTTGAATTGACTTCGAGTTGTAATTTCATAAACTCAATCCGAAAAAATTTCAAATTCAAATCCAGTTGTAAAATACAACTTGAATAAATTGAATAGTAACTTGGATAACTCAAAATTTTTAATTATTAATTGTTTGATTTTCAAGATTGAGTCGAACTCATCGATTATGTATACAACAACAACAACAAAACCCAATTCCCATATGTATGGGGTAAGGGGGAGGTAGGGTAGTAGGCTGCCCCCAACGCCAGGTTGAGAAAATATGTGTATGATATATGTATATCACATAATAAAAAATATGTGTATTATATATGATTATAAAAAAAAAACCCATTAAAATTGTAATCAAATAATATCATAATATTATAAATATTTATAATTGAATTTCAAATAGAAACTCGAAAATTTGACTTGTCTCGACTCGAATTTTATAAACTCGATTCGATAAAATTTCAAGTCAACTTTAAGTTATAAAATAAGACTCGTTTAATTCGAATAACTTGAAATATTGTATTTTTTAATCAATAACTGAAATAATCTTCTTATTTTCTATTGTTAATCTCAGCCTTTGATTTTTCCTCGTATAATGATCCTAAAATGATGTAAAACTTTTTTAATTTTACACTATGTAATTGGATATTTAGGGTTAGGATTTACTTACAACTAGTGTAAACACCCTTTTAAGATCGTTGGACGAGGAATAATCAAATGTTGATATTAACTCCTTATTTTTTTCAGTGAATATCATCTCACTTTCTACTGCTAATCTCAGCCTTTGATTTCCCTCAATCCAATAATCCTTAAAATGTGTAAAACTATTAATTTTACACGGATATAAATAGATACTAACCCTATATATATTCTTTCAAATATTTTTTTGGAATATATATTTTTTTCAAATACATACTAACCCTATATGTATTTATTCAAAAATTTCGAACAAATATATTTTGTTAGACTAAAATTTTATAAATTCATTTTGATTTTTTTTTTCAAATGAAATCTGAATAATAAATCTATAATAGTAAACTTTGACTAATTCGAATTTTTTTTCGCTCTTTGGGATTTCCATCCCTATATTAGATTCCTCATTAATTAATATTTCAGATCCTCAAATTTATTGAATCATTGACTACCGTCCTTATGAAGCCTTTAAATAAATCAAGTGTAGCCAAGGTAGGTCAAATGTCAACTTCTTCATTTATAATATCATTAGTTAGTTAGTTATAAAATTAAAGTAAATGTACTGAATCAGAAATTCGAGCATAATTAAAGGACCAAAACCATAATTTGACCATATATAAATCATAACGTGATAATAATGCCTTGTTTCTTTATCTCCGCGGGCTGAGCTCAGTGATGATATTTATCTGATCTTATTTATTAAAATCTTGAAAATTATAATTAAATTTATTCGACTATAACAAAATGATCATTGTTTGTTATACGATAGTGATATAATTTAATAAATTTAAAGACCAATTTATAATAATATAATAAATTTAATAATTATTTTATAAATTCTAAAATTTTAATAATAAATTTTTAACATAATATAATCATTTTATCCTTCAAATTTTTTGTAAGGTGGAAATGGCACGCATGTACTGTAGTTTTTTTACCCAATTTTAATTTTAAATAATTTATATATATTTTTAAAATTTATGAGTAAATACACAAACTATCTCTCGATTAGGTATTGTTTTGTCGAGTTTCTTAACTATTAAAAATTATAAAATAATCCTTCAATTATATGGTTTTGTTTTGTTGAGTCTTCGACTATTAAAAGTTATAAAATGATCACTTAACTATTCATGTGTTATAAACTCATCATTTTTTATTAAAAATTAACGACCGCATGAGTTATACGATTGGGCAGAGCTGAAATATAATGAGGAATGCCAATTGAGACCCCAAAAATTTATAGAAACCTTTTTCATATATAAAATAAATATATAATAATGAAAAATAAAAAAATATTATTCTTAGAAAATGTTTTGACACCCCTTTAAAATATTAATCATATACTTTTTAAAACTAATATATCAAATATTTAATAATAAAAAATTTAAAATTCCATTTTAACCTTACCAACACTCATCCTTCTTGAAATCTATTGTTATTATTATTAATATTATAATTAATATATTCACCAATGTAGCATAAAAATATTTATAAAAAAATAAACTTATATGAGTACAATTTTTTTTTATTAATCTAGGGTGATTATATGTGGTAGTATATTCTAAAGAGTCAACCATTTGACAATAAATATTTAAATATCCTGTAGTCGTTGGTACTCGAACTCAAAATCTCTAAAGATAATAATCGTCCCTTTAACCACTTAAACCACTTGATTTGTGCATAAAAATACGACTAATTAAAAATGTAAAATTACCTTACAAAGATAATCATATCATAATTTTTTAGTCAAAATATAATTTAAAAATTAAATAGATTACTATCAAAATAATTATAAAAAAAAAGCAATAACAAATGTACATACTTATACTAGTCTGAATATGCGTTTATTTTTAAGTATCAAGATAATAAAAGATTTATATATTTTATCTGTGTAAGTATGCATTTATTTTTAAGTATCAGGATAGTGGTATATGTACATATTTAGTGTAAATTTGGTATCTAAAAATAAACATATAATTATACCACTGTAAATATGTATATTCGGATTAATGAGTTGAAATTCAAATAAAAAAAATAGAGGTAGATATTATTTGGATATTTTTTTATAGGAAATATCGTTAATAAATAAATTAGCTTATAAAGGAGTCAATAAAACAATTTATTAATGAACATAAAAAAACTGAACACACCTTTTTTCATGTTCATTCGTTTATTAAATAAATATAAAAAAATTGTTCATAACGCACGAATCAAGCTACCTCAATGGTTGAAGAAATGATTGTTATCCCTAAAAGTCTTGGGTATGGCCACCAGTAACTACAGGGTATTGGAGCATTCATCGTCAAATGGTTGAGAGTCTCTAGAACAAACACTACAACTGATAATCACCCTAAATTAATAAAAAAATTATTCGTAATAATTTATTTAACTTAATAAATGTATATAAACAAACATTATATGAACGGTTCACGAACAATCATCGAACGTTTTTATTCTTTTGTACTCCTATTTTAACCATAATATACATTAATTTATGAGGCATTAATATTATACATTAAATTATGACTCTATTTATATAATTTAATTTCTTATATTATGACACCATAATTTACAATTTTTAGCTTCGCCCATGGCTAGACGTTAACATGTTGCCTGAGGTATGATAGTCGTGTGATATTTTAAGATCATATTTTATCATATCAGTTAATAAGTTAACGTTTAGCTCAAACTATACCTTATAATTTTTTAATATAAAATGACGAGTTTAAAACATATGAATAGTCATTGATCATTTTGTAACTTTTAATAGTAGATGAACTCAATAAAACAACACCTTATAATTATAAGATCATTTTATAATTTTTAATAATCATAAAACTCGATAAAATAATACTCTATAACCGAATAACTATTTGTGTAGCTTACTCTAACTTTATCTTATTAATTCAACCGATTAAGCCATTGGTTTAATAATTACAACCATCATTCCTCTCATTCATCCAAGGTTTCATAATTACAGCAATCAATTCATGCTTCTGCAAACTTTTTAATCCCCATACAACTAAAACATTATTTAAAAAAGAAAATTAGTACAAAATTAACTGAAACATTATTATTTATATTTAAAACATTAATATTTTTAATATTACGAGTAAAATACCTAACAATAACAAAATCGATAAAAAAATAAAATCGATAGAAATAATAATGTTTATGATAATTTTTTTACCAATTTTATTATTTAAATAATAATAAAACCAATAACATATTTGTTTAATCGCATATTAAGACTGTCTCACGTAATCATTTCTCCATACCGACTTTTTATTACTTCTATCTTTGTGTTTGTGGGGGACAATGCTTCATTCCTCAGTCGTACATACATATATACTTAGATACAGGGATAGAGTCGGGATTTAATCTTAACAGAGATTAAATTTGTTTAGCGATTTTTTTTTAATTTCATTACTTTTTCTCTTTAAAAAACTCTATAATTATTAGATTTTTCCCATGACAATATGTATTTATATAAAATTAGTTCACGAACATAAAAAAATCAAATTTAAAAATCATTATTCAACTTAACAATTATTAGAGTATCTAAACTAATACTAAAATTAAATATAAGATCAAATAATCGTAATTAAAAAATAATAAATATAATGCTGCTTAATTGCTTACCTTTGAAAATTGACTCTCAATTGAATTTGAATCACTTTAGTAAATTTAGAACAATCGTAATAGAAGAGACTTAGTTTTATTGTGGAGAAGATAGTTTTTTTGGTAATATTATATGTTGGAAATACAAAGACTTTATCCCATTTATACTGATTTTTAAAAAAAACACACATACAACTGTACTACGAATTTTTTACGACTCCTATTAGAATAAAAATTTAAAAATTACAGCAGTTTTTGACGACTTCTACTAATATAAAAAAATTAAATAATTCGATTTGATTTATATTTCACAGACTTATTTCGACTCAAAAATTTTCAAATAAAATTTAAAAACATGATTCCTCAATTAAATTAATTTAAGATTTTCAACTGTACGTATTCAATCAAGTACTCATCTTTAGATGACATAACAAGATAGTATCACATGATCGTGTCATGTTATTATTTAATACTTCTAATTTAGAAGATAAAGTAGAACAAAAAAGTAAAATTTAAAAAAAATAAAGACACGTTATGAAATTTAAAAAATACAAACATTATATTAACAAAACATGAGGCATTCGTGACATTAATCCAATCCTAAATTATAGGATAAATTATATGTTTAGTATCTAAATTATCAGCTTTGATATGTTTTAATATATAAGCTTTTTAATATTTTCAAAACCATACTTAAAATTTAGTTTTTGTTTCATTTTAATATCTAGTCATTAAAAACTTTAGTTTTTATTTCATTTTAGTAACTCGTTCAAAATTTAACGTTAAATTTTTAAAAAATGAATGTTTAGGTACTAAAATAGACCAAAACTGATAGTTTAGGTAAATGAATGTTAAGTTTTTAACATATGTACTAAAATGAAATGAAAACTAAATGTTAGACATGTTTTTTAAAAAATTAAAAGTTTAAGTATTAAAATGAACTAAAACTAATAATTTAGGTACTAAATACTTAGATTACCCTAGATTATATAATTAGCTTAAACTATTTTGAAGCTAAAGCAAAGGTTTGGGTCAATCAAAAGCCTAAATGGTATTGGCGTCCAGTCTGCTTCTTTGACTATTGCATGCAGATCTAACATATAAAAATTTCACCTTTTACTTCAAACACACAGTAAAATTAACATCTTTAAACCACAGAAGTTTTAGATTTAAATGTGGACTCAATTTAGAAATTGTTTTCCAGTGTTTTTGTGACAAGAAAAAGGGAAAGTGAATAAACAGCAAAGAAGAAAAAGGCTTCCAGTAGTTTTGTTGTGTAAGCTGCTTCCATTTCACTGTTAATGTAAGGCATGTCTTTCCTCATCACCTACCTCTGACAACCCCACTTCTTCTTCTTCTTCCTATAACCAAGTCAATTATGCCCATTTCTCACATGGAAACCCTACAAAAATTTATTTTTTCTTAGTCCATAACCCCATTTCTATCCTCACAATATTCTTTCCTGTGGGGTTTACCCCTAAATTCTGCTCCTTTGTCATTTTTTTATGTGATTCATTTTCTCTTGATTGTGTTTGCTAATGCTCCAAGTTGTCATTTTTAGATTGATTTTTGTCAAATATTGCCTGAAAATGTTATCATTTTTTGTTTGTTTAAAAACATGACAATGATTTGTCAAATGCAGGATGCGTGTTGGAAATGTGATGGTTTGTTTATTATTTGTATAAGGTTTTGTTGGCAGTCGGTGGAGTTTGATTTAAAGCAAAGCCCTTTGCTTTTCTTCTAGCTTCTTTTTTCTGGGAATTTGATTGTGGTTCAAGGTCTGTTTTCTTAGCACCTTCTTTCTCATTTATCTTTCTATTTTTGCTTTCATTCTGCCCTTTGTTGCTGTGAAAATGATTTCGTTGGTATATTTTCTGTCATGAACCAGTTGATGTAATTGGATAAATGCAAAATATGATTGATTATTAGATGTAGGTTGTGTCTTTTAAGTTGTTTTAGTTTAACATGTTTCAGGCATCTTGGTGTTGTGTGAAGAATGGCCTCTGATCTGAACAAAACTCTGTCGAAAGTATACATCGGTCTGCAATTGTGGGTTCTTGTTGTAATTGGCTTAGCAGTTGTGTTTTTAGTTATCCTTAGCATATCCCTGTGGCTTAGTTTTCGGAAGAAATCGAGAAGGGCGAATGCCATGCTTCCCTGAGCCAAGCGCCTTGCGTGTCGGAGGAAATTAAGGAGATAAGAGTTGATCAAGCTTCGGCGAACAATGGTGGTCTGAACACCCTTGATGAGAAATTCAGTGACATAGATTCGGAGAAGGTTTTGTTTAATGCTGATAATGGAAAAGATAGCTGCCAGTCGGGTTCTTTTAATCATGTGGAGGATGATGATAAAGGGTCTCAACGAGGAGAAGAGGGAGGCACCGGGGCGGTATCCATATACAAGCCTTCTTCGCATCCATTGACTGCTCCTTCACCGTTGTCTGGCCTGCCTGAAAATTCAGGTCTAGGATGGGGTCATTGGTTCACTCTGAGAGACCTACACCTTGCGACTAACCGGTTTTCAAAGGATAATATTATCGGTGATGGTGGTTATGGAGTTGTTTATAGAGGCAATCTGAGTAACGGGACCCCTGTAGCAGTCAAAAAACTTCTTAACAATACGTATGCTGCAGCAGAACATATTTATTTGGAAGAATAATCCTTTTGTTCTTGTTATGCTGTCCTTAGCTTGTTAAAGTTGGCTGATAATGATTCTATGCTTTCTTTAGAGGACAAGCTGACAAGGATTTCCGGGTGGAAGTTGAAGCAATCGGTCATGTGAGGCATAAAAACCTAGTTCGACTTCTTGGCTACTGCATCGAGGGCACACAAAGGTACCGTGTTATTGTTATGTCCAGTGTCATTGTTATTTTAATATGTGGAATAGAAAGAAAAGAGATGTTTACTTTTGTTTTGTAAATGGCCTGTTATAAAATCCAGGTTGTTGGTTTATGAATATGTCAATAACGGCAATTTAGAGCAATGGCTCCGTGGAGATATGTCGCACAAGGGATATCTTACCTGGGAGGCTCGCACAAAGATTCTTCTCGGCACTGCCAATGCGTAAATCTTCCTATAACTAAAATCTCGGTTGTTAATGCTTACCTTGGGTTTTAACCTTAATTGTTATCCGAATTGAATGTTGCAGGCTGGCATATTTGCACGAGGCTATTGAACCAAAAGTCGTCCATAGAGACATAAAATCAAGTAATATACTGATCGATGACAACTTTGATGCGAAGATATCTGATTTTGGTCTGGCCAAATTGCTAGGTGATGGGAAAAGTTATATCGCAACAAGAGTTATGGGTACATTTGGGTGAGAATAATGCCCTTCCTTAACGACCAACTGTTACTAGATCATTCATTCTTCATTTTGTTTTAGCATTGTTTTGCATTTCTTATTGTTTTTACTCCGAGTAAAGGGCTATATCATTCGAGAAGCTAGTCGTTGATTAATGTCATCTTTGTCTCTTGTTTGCATGGTCTTCCAGTTATGTTGCCCCGGAATATGCTAACTCAGGCCTCCTGAACGAGAAGAGTGATGTTTATAGCTTTGGTGTTGTGATCTTAGAAGCAATTACCGGAAGATACCCGGTAGATTATGGTCGCCCTCAGCCTGAGGTACTTAACGACACTTCTTTATCGACGTAAGCTTCAAAAATTGTTGGTATAGTGTTTTTTTTACATGACCAATTCTACTGTGAAATCTCAGGTAAATATGGTTGAGTGGTTAAAGATGATGGTTCAACTCAGACGTTCTGAGGAAGTAGTTGACCCTAACATCGAGACTAAACCATCAACTAGTGCTCTTAAACGGGCTCTTTTGACTGCTTTGAGATGTGTTGATCCTGATGCCGAAAAAAGACCAAAGATGAGTCAGGTTGCTCGCATGCTCGAAGCGGAGGAGGATCCTATTCCTCGAGAGGTTTGATTCTGATACTTTACTCTAATCAGTTTATCGAAATTACTCAGCTTTCTTTTAGATAAATCAGTCTTATAGGCAAATGTCTAGTTTGCAGTTGTAACTAAAGCTTGACTCGTTCCTGATACGAATAATGGACGAAATTTTCAGGATAGAAGACGCAGAAGGAATCAGTTGGTTAATTCAGATACCGATAACAGGAAAAATTCTGATGCCGATCGGTGTGATGATCCAGATTCGAGGTTGGAGAGCAGAATGCGTGATCACCCCTAGACTCGAAGAGAAAATGGGTTTTAGAAGCCGAGTACAAGGGAAACCACCACCGTTACATTCGTATCTATTCCGATGCCTTCAGATGGTTGAGATCACCGGCACATGCAGGAAACCGATTTTTTTTTCTTTTGTGGAGCTTTGAATTACGTATCTTCTTCTAGATTGTAGAGAAGATTAGTTTGTCTTGAAAGGTCATTGCCACTGGATTTCCCGTACAGGTCTATATGGATTCTACATAATTTTTGCCCCTTTATTCGGACTAGGTGTTTTCGCTCAAAATTATGAATTTCTGTTACTGGGACGAAGAAAATGAAAAGTGTAAACAATGTGCAATGTGCAATGTATACTGCCCTGAGATGGCAATAATTGAAGCCGGAAATTACGGCCGTGGTGGACCGACTCATCTGCAAATGATGAGTCGAAAAGCTTAGCTGATGTTTGTGGTGAACCTGCCGGCTTCTGATCCTTGGATAAACGGCTCAACAGGCAGGTAATGCCGATTTTGGCATCGTATTCCATATGCCGGGGAGGGGCAAAACTAAAGTGTGCCCACCACCACGACGTTGGGTGGCATCGGCATCTTACACATGGTTTAGGGTCAAATGATAATGACACAACAGTTTACAAACTTGTCCAGTCTGCAACACTTTCCTCAAACGTCACAATCTTATTCTATGAAAGGAAGATGACATTCAATATGTTAAAAACACTAGTCTTCGTGCTGTAGCTCGTTTTTCATCACAAACGTCACCTTTCACGGTGGGTGCGGGAAGTGGCGGGCGACTCGTGTTCAAAAGAGGCCGAGGAGCTTTCACGACAATGCTTGTATTAGATCGAAGATTGGCTTCATCTTGAATGCACGCACAACGCTGCTCATCTTGAACACACTCACAACACAGCGACAGCAGCCGGCAGTTGTCGACAAAACAAATATCGGTTAAGGCCAATGCTTTGAAGCAAAGCACCCTTGTCTCAATCATCAACACAATGTTTCACCTTGTCTTCGCTTAGCTTCACCGGATTTTGTCCGGTTAAGAGCTCCAGGAGGATGATACCGAAGCCATAGACGTTGCTCGTCATATATCTACCATTCAATGTCACGATTATGAATTAGATCACTGTCATATTGTCAACTATCATGTGGTTGGTTTGTATACTCGACAAAGGGCAGCTAAAAGATATGAGAGCACATGCACATTACATATGTACACATTCTTTTGTTTCCCGTTAGTTACTTAGGTTCAACTGATCGGTTACTCGAATTCAACACGACACAAAGTCGATTCAACCGTTAGACAAGGATGTGTGTTTCGTTAAGAAGACGTAACTTGATGTCGCGGTGGATTAGACGAGGATTTTTCGGAAATTTTAAGCTCGAAACTTTACGATTCGGGATGATAGAATGTAGAATTAGTTGCAGGGTTATTTGCCATGAACGAAGCTTTACGGGTGTCATCTTCTTCACAACATCTAAAGCTGCTCATGCTTCATTCTTTTTTCCTGCTAGTTAGAAATGAAATACAGACAGACATGAAGGATAAACCATATAATTATTTCAAACATTATTCTGTACGTAGTGGAAAAAACTTGTGTTGCTTGCAGATACGGAGCCAGGATTGAGAAGAGGGATAAATTGATTAGCTTTAAAATATAAGGTCTAAAAAATAATTAAACAATAAAAATAAGAGATTAAGTGTTTAATTTTATTAATTTAAAAATTCAAAAGTCTTAAAAAATAACAAAATCAGATAAATTTAGGGTTAAAGCTTAATTCTATTAATTTCAAAATTGACAATATCTCAAAATTAAATTTATTAAAAAAATTTGGGAGGCACAAAAACTTATTGCAATAGTTTTAAAATTCTCAATGGTCTAAAATGTAATTAGACCAAAAAAATTAAGAGGGGCAATTGCCCCCACCACTTATAATGTGGGTCCGTTTATAGGAATGAGCACGGAGCGAGATAGATATGTTTTTTGTCGCGTTTATATTCAATTTGCCTCGCTTTCATAAATTTTAATTTTTATTCCGTTCTAAATTTATATTGATTTTAAATTAAAATTTTGAATCGATCCGAACACATTAATATTTAAAAATAATTAAAATAATATATTTTTTTACTATTAAAATAATATATTTAATAATAACTTGCTTTTCTTGTTGGCGTTAGGTTATGGAATGGGCTGAGTTAAATGCCTCATTCCAGAAATCTATTACAACCTAGGACCTTGGTCTTTGGTCCATGTCCTGGAATGGGCAAGGGCATAGTACTAATTCTTAAGTGGCGTTTGGTTTGTTGGAATGTTTATGAGGGAATTAGAATCTGTGAATGAATTGGAATCCAATATCATATTCTGTTTGGTTGGCAGGAAATTAAATAGGAATCCAATTACATATTCTATTTGGTTCGCAGACATATTAGATGAATTTGATTTCAGTAATGTAAAATGACAGAATTGTCCTTCTTATTTTTTTGTTTAATTTTAGTTTGTTTTATAACTTACATGTAGCAATATATTATAAAAATTAAAAAAATTAAATATTAATTTTATTGATTAATTATTCATTTCAATAAATTATAAAAATCATGCTAATAAACATCATAAGTTAAAATCATCTCAATTAGGGATGGCGGGTTGGGTCGGGTTTTTAGTCCACCTGACCCGACCCGAGAACAAAGGAACCTCCATCTGAGACTCGATCGACCTGACCAAAATAAAGTTTCACCCGACCCGACCCGAATATATGAATTAGAAACCCGACCCGAAATAATAAAAAATTATTTTTATTTAATAAAAAATGTGACTTAATTGAAAAAATTATATATAGAGAGATATTATTGTAATTATTCCTAAATATATAAGGTAAAATTATATATTTTTTCGGGTCGGGTCGGGTATTTTTCACCCTAAACCCGAACCGACCCGACCCGAATATCACACTTAAAAAAATCGACTCGACCCGACCAAAATAAAGTTTCACCCGACCCGACCCGAATATATGAATTAGAAACATGACCCGACCCGACCCGAAATAATAAAAAATTATTTTTATTTAATAAAAACAGTGACTTCATTGAAAAAATCATATATAGAGGGGTATTATTGTAATTATTCATAAATATATAAGGTAAAATTATATATATTTTCGGGTCGGGTATTTTCACCCTAAATCCGACCTGAATATCACACTTAAAAAAACCCCGACCCGACCAAAATAAAGTTTCACCCAACCCGACCTGAATATATGAATTAGAAACCTGACCCGACCCTAAATAATAAAAAAATTATTCAATAAAAACAGTGACTTAATTGAAAAAAATTATATATAGAGGGGAATTATTGTAATTATTCCTAAATATATAAAGTAAAATTATATATTTTTTTCGGGTCGGGTCGGGTATTTTTCACCCTAAACCCGAACCCGACCCGACCCGAATATCACTCTTAAAAAAACCCAACCCGACCCGAACCCGTTTTTTTTATAAAAAAAATCTGACTCGATCGGGTCGGGTTCGGGTTGAGTGGCCATCCCTAATCCCAATCAAAATATGTTAATAAGTTACCAAAAGATTGATGAGGGTAGTATGGTCAAATTTCACATTCCCTCCAACTAGGGGTGTAAAAAACTGACTCGACCTGTAAAACTGAATGAAATTGACTCAAGTTAAAACTGTTTTTGACATGCGCTGTGATGATCCGAAACCGACTTGAGTTGGAACTGGTGTTGACCTGAACCCAAGTTCGACCTGGAAATTGTAGATCTGAACCCGACCTGCATCTGACCTGAGAACGACCTAAACCTGAATTAAACCGAAATTATGATACCCGAACCCGAACTGCATCCGACTGATATGAACCCGAACCCGAGATTGACCTGGTAAATAACTGGTATTACCTGACATGTTTTCAACCTGACATGTTATGAACCTGACCTGTAATTGACTCAACCTGTAAATGATCCGACATGTTTTTAAAGTGATATGATATTATCCTGACTTATAAGTAAAGTTACAATTAATATAATTATGTTATTTTAAATTTATAATAAACTTATGATAATTAAATTATTATGATAATTAAATTAATATGGTTACTCTTTGAAATTTTATCATAAATTATTATGATAATTAAATTAATATAATTACTTTTTTGAAATTTAATTTTATATTAATTATAACTTTATATTATAAATTTAATTTTTAAGTTAGGTCCAATTCATAAATTTCTTACTATTTCTTATATTATAAATTTTAATTAAAATCACTAAATTAAATTTAAATATTATCTTATTAAACTTGATTTTATTAAATTATATTAACAAAGTTAAAATATTCATATATCTAATTTACTTTAACTGTGAAAATTGAATAATAATTTACGTAAACTTAACTTGATATTTTAAAATCAAAATATATTAAATGAAATAGACTTATTAAATATTAAAAACTTGAATAACATTACAAATACTAAATAAATATTTATAAAAGAATGTAATTTTATTACAATTGAAAACACTAAAAATACAATAAAATCGACTAAACAAAATAAATGTATGTTAAAATAAATGTTCTCAGATCTTATAACTAATGTTTACAAGGCTAAAAAGCCTAACTATACTACCAGAAATGTCATCATCGAGCATATACCTAAATGCTGCCGACATATTTAATTATGAGCAACTTTCTAGCTTTAAAAGCCAAAATACCACCAACATAATTAAACATGAGTAACTATTTAGATAAAAATTTATAAGGTTCTAAAATTGATTTAAGTCAGACCAACAACAATAATTTACAAGGCATCAGTGAGTAATAAACAGCAGCTCAGCAAGCATCATGTACCAATTCAGCAAGCATTGTTGCATCGATTCAACAAGCATCCTGCATTAAGAAAGCATACAATCAGTGATAAAGCCAAAGGGAATTCAATGGCCAACAGTGCCAAACATTTCCGACTTTACCAAACCCGTACAAATATCAAGTAGAAGCAAGCAATATCAAGTAGAAGCAAGCAATATCAAACAGAAGCAAACAATATAAAACATAAGCAAGCATAATTAAGCACCAATATTGCATCTTGTAAGGTAGTAAGGCACCCTACAAAAGAGAAGACTTATTAATAAACAATTTGAAAGTTTTATTAAATAAACATTATAAATATAAAATATTATTAGGTTACATTTGAAGGGAATAAAGAAGACAAAATCTCCTATTCGAATCTCCAATTCTGAACCATTGCATGGACCTTTAAACACCCTAAAAATTAAAAAGAAAAATTAAAATAATTAATAAATAAATTAAAATATTAATGACATTAACATAAAAAAAACAATTTGGATTACCTTTACAACGAAGACTCGTTAACCACGAAAATGTATTCTTCGTCCTTATCCTCCGACTCAAAACCATACAACCAATTACGGGTTGTTACAAAAATCTCAACATTTTTAGGTAAGAGTTTAGCTCTTAATTTGTTCAAAATTCGACCTCCCATACTAAAGGAGGATTCGGATGCAACCGAAGTAATTGGAATAGCCAATATATCTCTCACCATGCGAGAAAGTACCGGATATGAAATACTTTGATTTTTCCAATAATCCAAAATATCAAATTCAATTTCTCCAGTATGAGGGACAAGAGGCAAACTGATGTAAGAATTAACATCAGATCGTCCACTCCTTGAAGCAGCTAAATTGGCATCGAGAGTCTAAAAAATAAAAGACAAAGATTAGTAAATGAAAACAATAAATAAAATAAATAAATTCAACTTAAAATTGTAATTACTAACCTGAAATGAATTTGATTTTCTAAAAGCTCGAGGCTGATTGGAACAAGACTCACTTATGCCCAATGATGTGTTACTTTTGACAGAAGAAGAAGAGGAAGAACCACAAGATGCATTTTTTTGAATAAAATACATATAAGTCAAGAAACTCATTATAAATGAGACTTACCCTCCTTTGAACCTCATCCTCAACATAAAAAACATTGTACAACTCTTTCAGAAGTTGTAATTTATATTGAGGATCAAGTAAAACAGCAAAAGACAGAATCATTGAGTGATCAGACCAATATTTCTCAAATAGTTCAAGCATAGGTCTAGCCATTGCAGAAATACCTTCACATGGATCATTATGAGCATCACACAATAGTTTTTCAATTGAAACAACATTAGCCAAATACAAGTTAGAAGTGGGATACTTAGAACCAGAGAAACAGAGTAATAATTTCATAAAAAGGCTCAAGAAAATCACAGATTGTTTGAACAATTTCCCACTCTTGATCAGTAATGAAATCTAACTCATTTTCCCTATTAACAAACAAATTAATTGCTAATCTAGCCTCAAGTGCCCTATGAACCATCAAGTAAGTAGAATTCTATCGAGTAGGAACATCCAATACTAACTTACCAGAGAAATAAGTATCATAGTCTTTAACAGCTAATTCAAATGCACAAAGTCGAGAATCAGAAGAATCAATAAACTTAACAATTTCACGCAATTTATTAATAGAAGAATCAATTACCTTCAAACCTTTTTGAACTATCAATTTCAAAATACGGGCAACGCATCTTATATGGAAGTACTTACCATTGCATGGAAGAGAGAAATGACATTCAAATCATCTTTCAGTCTTCTGACCATTTTATCATTTGCAGAAGCATTATCAAGTGTAATGGTAAATGATTTTTTTTCAAGACCCCACTCACATATCATCTTTTTAACAAACTTAAATATTGACTCCCCATCATGAGGAGGAGGAAAACGACGAAATTTAAGAATTTTTGACTGAAGTTTCCAGTTATTATCAACATAATGAGCAGTAAGAGCAAAATAAAAACGTGAAGTATAGGCAGACTAACCATCACATGTAAAACAAACGCGACTTGAAATAGTATGCAATGAATCAAATAGCAATTTCTTATGTTTTTCATGCTCCAACATGCAATACTTAGTAACAATATACCTAGATATATCCTTAACAGAAGAATTAACGTAATGATGTAAATCCCTAAGTTTTTCATGCTCAACAATACTATATGCATAACCATGACACAGAATAGCCTCAGCTAACAATTCACAATATTTGTTTTGATAAAAAAAACTACACTAACAGGATTTTCAGCAAGATAATCTTTATATGCTTGGCATTTCTCAGTATGCCTTTTAGGGTTAGAAGTACCAATATAAGAATCAGCTTTATACCTTTTAACTTTGCAATACTTACACTCGGCATAAACAGAACCATCATCAGATTTGGTGAATGTGTAGTGTTCCCAAACATGAGAGGTTCGTCTCCCAAATTCTGAACCAGTGGACTTTCTCTTAGAGGATTTATTTAAGTGAACTGCTTCAGACAGTACATCATTGACATCCCCTTGCAAAAAAAACATGGTTAGTTTACATCAACAGCAATAAACCAGTACATAATTAACATCAACAGCAATAAACCAGTACATCATTTACATCAACAACAATAAACCAGTACATCATTTACATCAACATCAATAAACCAGTACATCATTTACATCAACAACAATAAACCAGTATATATATATATCAAACATATACAAAGAAAGAAATGGGCAGTTTACCTCTTTCAGAATGAATGTCATTCTTATATGCTGGGTTTTGACCTACAAAACAAATAAATAATAAATTAATTCGAATATTAAAATAAAATTTAAAAATGAAACAGAAAGGAATGGCAAATACCTGAGTAATTCAACTCAAACGAAAAACTATCCATGAAACCGTAGGAAAAAAATAAAGGTTTCGAATAGTTTAGGGTCTAGGTTTAGGGTTTGAGTTTGGGTTTGGGGACTGGGCTAAGGTTGGTTTGGGTTTTATTTCGATTTGGGTTCGTGTTTAGGAGGGTTAGGGCTTGGTTTAGGGTCTGGTTAGGTTTGGTTAGGGGTTAGGGAAGATGAACAGTAGTGGTTAAGGTTAGGGAAGATGAACAGTAGTGGTTAGGGTTGAAAAAGTTGAACAGTTTGTGTTTTAGTGTTTGATCGAAAAAACCAAGTTGGTTTTAAGATTTGAGTGTTTGTAAGGATTTACGGAAGAACACGGATGATTTTGTGGGTGCTTGATCAAAATAAACTCGATATGGTTTGTGTTTAGGTGTTTTTGAAGATCAAATGAGGGTTTTGGGGAAGAACTGGATGAAGAAATTTGGGTGTTTGATCGAAAAAAACACAAAATGATTTGGTTTAGGTGTTTTTGAAGATCAAAAGAGGCTTTTGGGGATAAACTGGATAACAAATGAAGAACATGAATGATTTTCTAGAGAGAAGGCATAGGATTTGAGAGAATGAGAGAGTTAGAGAGAGAGAGAAAAATAATGAAATGAGAAAATCGGTTAAAATGATAAAAAAATCTATTTATACGAGTTCGTTTGGGTATCGGGTTTGGATATGAGCCGCGTGTTTTTAACTTTCTGTGGTATTGTAGCGTGGTATCGTAATTTTAAATTTGTTCAATTTAGTCCAAATCTAATGATGCAATATATTAATTTAAGCTTCATATTTCAAAAAAATCAATTTAGTCCAAATTTAATATTACAGTTTATTAATTTAAGCTTCATATTTAAAATTTATTCAATTTGATCCTTATATATTTTTCAATTCTTCCAATTAATATATATTTATAATAATAAATTAATATATAGGTTATAATATATTAATGAATTTTTCAATATATAGTTTATATATGCTATATAATTTATATATAGTAATGAACTATATAATATATAGTTTGTATATACCATAGTCTATATACTATATAGGTTATATATACTAATGAACTATATAATATATAGTTTACATATACTATATAGTTATATATATACTAATGAACTATATAATAGTTTATATACTAATCAATATATACTAATGTATAGTTTATATACCATATAGTTTATATATACTAATGAACTATATAATATATATAATATATTTATATATATATAGTTATATATAATATAGTATAAATTATTTTATATAGTATATAAATATCAACCATAGTATATAGTTTATTTGGTTTTATATATAGTTCATATCTAAATTAAACTATATAGTATATATAGTTTTTATATATAATATATAGTATATAAATATAAATTATAATATATATATATAGGTCATATGTGAATTATATAGTATATATACAGGTCATATGTAAACTATAGTTAGTATATAAACTATATAGTTTATATGTAAACTATAGTTCATATATAAATATCAACTTTAGTATATATATATTCATATGTAAACTATATAGTATGTTATATATAATGAACTATATAATATATAGTTTGTATATACCATAGTCTATATATTATATAGGTTATATATACTAATGAACTATATAATATATAGTTTACATATACTATATAGTTTATATATACTAATGAACTATAAATATATAGTTTATATATACTAATCAAATATATATAATGTATAGTTTATATATACCATATAGTTTATATATATTATATAGTTTATATATATTAATGAACTATATAATATATAGTTTATATATAATATAGTATAAATTATTTTATATAGTATATAAATATCAACTATAGTATATAGTTTATTTGGTTTTATATATAGTTAATATGTAAATTATACTATATAGTATATATAGTTTATATATATAATATATAGTATATAAATATAAATTATAGTATGTATATATATATAGGTTGTAACACCCCAACCCGTATCCGACCCGGATACGAATCCGAGGTGTCATATTGACCTTTTAAAACATGTACTTGCATAAAATAGTGAGTAATTTAAAACTTTTATAACATATAAATGACTAATTTACATAAAAGACATTTTCATTATTACAAAACCAATTATAGCGTGTATATTTCACTTATTTATTTACATATAACTATTCGAAACATTTATAAAACTGTTCATAGCTTAAACAATATATTCTTTTGAAAACATGCCAACTAGAACTTTATATACTAAAATACATATTATTCACATCTTTTCTGATCTGACCTTTAGTAAGGAGAACTGACCTGTCTTGCTCCACATTGCTCTTTACTCTTCTCGAAACCTACGTGTAAATCAATTACACGCTAAGTCAAAGACATAGTGAGGCATATAAACATATAAGGTAAACGGTAACTAATAATCATACCTAAACAATTACTACTATCATTTCATACCACTCATACTTTTACATGTAACAAATATATGCATACATATATGTCATTATCATTCATATCTCTTATCTCATGTTCCTATGATCTCATATGTCCATATCATATAACATATACCATAACCAATTGCACATATACATATCATGTCATGTAAACTATATATATATACTATCATTGATTCCTTTCATCATATGGTCTTATAAGTTACCATTTGTACAATCAATATCACACATGAAATTCCACAAGGAAACAAACATATTATCATATCACTTTATTAATATTATATATTTAATAGCCCATGATACACACGTGAGAACTAAAGATATGCGAGTACATAGAGGTTGTGCACTAATGTTGTCACCACAGCTCATATAATTACACCGAAGTGCCACATATAATTGCACCGGAGTGCCGCGTAGAATTGCATCGTAGTGCCATATAATAATGTCCATAAGGACCACATATCATTCATTAAGAATCATATACATATACTAGGGATCAAGTATGTGTCTCACCAGACTTCACACATGTTCCAAAGAATACCTATATGTCCCGAAGGACCACATATCATTCCTTAAGAATCATATACATATGTGAAGGATCAAGTATGTGTCTCACCAGACTTCACACATGTTCCAAAGAATACATATATGTCCCGAAGGACCACATAGACCCTCGACTCTTGGCATGCCAACTATACCCCTAGCTCTTATGACACATAACATGGGCATTATCTTTTATATCCTTTTACATATTCATGTAACCATAACATATATTCATATAAGCTCATGGTTTCATTCACATATACATGTAATCACGTAGTTCATGTCAATTCTCATATGAGTTCATATTCATATAAACATAGTATTCATCCTCATGTATCACATATACTTTCTCTTTCATATGGTTCATAACATTTCTCATGTGTTCATATGACATGTAAATCATTGTCATCTTATCATGTTATCACATAAACATATCATCTTACAATACATACAAAACACATAAATACCTATACTCACATATACCTATCATTTCATTATCCTTATTATTATTCTTATCATCACAATTAATCCCTTTTACTTACAATATTCATATCAATAACACATATACTCATGCACACATATAAATCATAACAAATACATACTTCTATGAATTCATGTTTTTCACTATTGGAAATAGACTTATCACAAGTCTTATTTTCCCTTAAACCTCATATACTAGAGAATGTGCACTCACCTTAGCCTTGTTTGCTTTGAATCAATCTTAATCCTTAGATTGTTCCGGAACAAGCTTTATTCTATATCTACATCATAATAATACATTGATACATATCAGTATACTAATTGATATCTTCTAAATTGTCACTTCTTAGGCTAAAAGAAAAGCCCATTTCATCTTTTAATGAAGGTATGCATCGATGCACTGCACAGTGTATCGATGCATTCCCTATCGGTGCATCGATGCACTACCTGTGCATCGATGCATAAAATACATTCGATGTTTGTTTATTACTGGGATGCATCGATGCATGCCTTATGCATCGATGCACCAATTGCATTCGATGTTTTTAGATTAAAAGAGTGCATCGATGCACTACCTGTGCATCGATACACCTTCAAACAATTTCTGGGTTTTAACCTTGATGCATCGGTGCACTATGAATATGCATCGATGCACTCTGCCCAGAATCCTCTTTTTGAACCCGAAAATTCATTCTTTTTAGATTAAATCCTTCATATTTCAACCCCTTTCATATTTCTAACTTACATATACATACTTAAACTCATTAATATTCGTTTATCTCATCTTTAACCTTAATATCCTCTCCTCTTTAGGAATTTCAAGAATCATACCCTATTTTCCACATATTTCAAATCTAATTCTAACACTTAATACTTCTTAATTAAGCTGATGACAAGTCAAATTTAGTTTCAAGTTCAACTTATCAACTTCATTCTGGAAATTCACTCAAGAACTCCAAATCTTTAATCTTCCCTAACTCATTTATCTTTTGATCTTAAGATAACTTAAGCTTTCCTTAAGCTTAAGTATCACCTAAGAATCATAACCCAACTTTTAATTCAACAAACAACCAACTAATTAAGAAACCCACCTTTGAGTTGGAGCATCACGCACAAAGAAGAAAGGAGGAGAAGAGAATTCTGGAGACATTGTTTTTGGTTTCCTACACTCCCACGTGTAAAATTATATATCCCCACTATCACATTTTTAATTCCTTAAATGATCAAATGACCATTTTACCCTTTAGTTCCTTTAATAATTACTAACAACTTTTAAGAAATACTTCCAAATAAATCACTGAACTAATTCATTCTTCTACTTTAGTCACCAAATTCTGAAACTTTACAATTTGGTCACTAACCCATAGTTTGGGATGTTACAAATCTCCCATCCTTTTAAAAATTCGTCCTCGAATTTCCACTGCACATCCTGAGAAGAACATATCTTCTAACGTTCTCATGTTGCTTTCTGAACTTAATCTTTTGTATCATCTTTAATAACTTGGTTCTTATCTTTTCAATTATTCAACTACCTTTTTACTTTATATCTCCTATCATGTCACTTATCAGATAGACAATAACATTAATTTTTATTACTCAAACTCATAAATCAATCAAATTCCTTGTCAATCTTCAATTGTCTTTCAAGAATCACCAAACTTTTATTTCATCCTTACTTGACTGACTCCAAAATTTCCTTAATACATATAAATCTTTATTCATTTCTCTGACTACATCCACTTGACCAAGAAACATAACCTTAAATCTTCATCAGAACTGATTAAACATACACTTTGCATAACTAAACAATTTCTCATATTACCTGACATACCTTTCTTACTTCTGGTTAAACTTATAACCTATATCTCAACATAATCTTTATCACATCTAATTCTTTAAACTTCATCTTTTCATTTTCTTCATAAATCAAAATCTTCTTATACACCAATCATATCTTTCTTTCATGTTCACATACTCTATTCCTATCACTTAAACTTATCTCTGATTACCAATCTTTATTATATCTTTATAACTTTACTAATCAACTTCACTTATACAGAACCTCATTCTTATCGTATCTTGCTTGTATTTTCTTCCTTCAAAATTTTCTTTAAAACACATAAATATTTATCTCCTTGCCTATATGATATCTATATGATCAAAATACACAACCACATCCATATTCGTATCTCATTTGATTAACTTACTTTATGTTTCCTTCAAATCTGATAATTCTAACATCCATGCCATTACAACTAATTAATAACAACTTTTCAATCTAGGGCGTAAGCCCTGATCATATTAATCATAAACATCATTTCAGTTAAAATCAACCCAGTGTAATTCACTTATTGAACCCATACTCTCAGTCATATACAGTATTATGTCTTGTCTCCTTTATTACCTTTCATTTCAATGATTAAAATACATAACCATATCTCAATCTACACCATACATAATTAGCTTACCCTGAAATCTTCTTCTAATACTTTAACTTTAATACACTACTATCTTATAACTCTGTTAGTCAACGTCGATTCTTTCAATCTAAAACATAAACCTTCATCGAACCATTCATGTACATTCTTTGCAGTCAGAATTATTTCAACAATAGTTTACTCAACTAATCAAATAAACATTCAATCGCATACACCATGTCACTTCCATTATTCAAGCTTAACATTCTAACTTCCTTTATTTATAAACTGATCATTGATGTACCCATACTTAAACTCTTCTTATCAATCCTTAGTTTTACTCAAACATTTGAATCCTCACTTCCTTCACTCTATCACTTTACTAAAATCACAGTATACAACTGTGTCCAGATTCACTTCATATTTGGTTATCATAACCTACCATATCTTGAAATCTTGTAATTTCAATACATTCCGTCCCATAATCTTGTTAGCCCACGCTAAATCTTTCCATCTTAAATACAAAACCAGTATCTACCTCACTTGATACATTTAAAATACTTCTTATCCTTCACATTATTTAATTTCTAGCAAAACACTTAATCCATTCCTTGGTCTTTATCCATTTATCCTTTTATAATCCGCATTGTCTTATACATAACTAAACCATATCATGTTCTTCATACTCCCATGCTCTTTTATATCACATATATTTATCCTTAACTATCACTCCTTATCACATTTTCATTACTTTGTTAGTCAACTTTACTTGCACAAAACCTTATTCTTTACCATTCTTATACTTATGTTTTCTCCACTTGTTTAAAAAAAATCACCAGATTTCAATACTCATCTAATCCATTTAAAATACTTTTTCTGCTTCGATTTACATAACTTCTAAAAGAGATTTTAACCCAATTCACAAGGGTTGTCTTTAACCCTGACTTATCCTTAATTAACTCTTTATTTAATTTTTCAAGATCAAACCTACTGTTGGAGTCTGTCGAACTCTCATCTGATTTGATTCTCTGACGGAGAATACAACTAATTCATGTCTGGTTTAAAGTTGAACCAGAATCTCTACCTTTCTTTGATGGTGCTAAAATTCTATGAAGCACTAATTCTTTTAATCATCTGAGATTTTTTTCCAATCCTTTTATTCTTAGCTCTCTCTAGAGCTTTAACACGATCAACCATTTCTTGAAATGAGAACAATTTCAAAACCAGTAAAACTCTTTTAATTTAAGGCACAAGTCTTAAACAATCAATCACATGTATCCTTTTTATCCTTCTTAATCAGAATCAATTCAACAATAAATCTGCTTAACTTATCAAACTTACTTTCATACACATGCATGGATAATTCCCTTGCTTCAAGCTCATATATTCGAGCTTCATTTATCCGCCATACTCTAACTTGTCAAAGTAGTAACGAAACTACTCAATTTAATTTCTCCTCTTTGGAGAAATAAAAACCTTCTATCATATCATCTAACCATAAAGTCTGTAACAACAGAACCTTCCTCAAATCCATCCTTGAACTCGTGTGCTCTTAACTTTTCAACTAATTCGATACATTCATTCTATGAGTTAAAAAAAATATAAATTGAAAATTCATCAGAATATTCTTCAACATGGTGAAGACATTCCCTAAGTTTATACAGGCACTTCCTGAGGTTTTTCGCTCTTCTCCCTGCCTGGCCAGGGCAGGTGAATGTTATTACCTTTAGTCTATTACCTTGTGCTTCACTTTGGAAGCTCTCATGATCATACATCTAATATAACATAATATTTTAATTCTATTAGCAAAACAATACACTCCTTACACTATCAGATCAGAAATTATTCACTTTATGTTGGCATGTATACTTTTTAAAACACTTTTTACTTCGATTGATCCCTAGAATCGGCTAAACCATAGCTCTGATACCATTAAATGTAACACCCCAACCTGTATCCGACCCGGATACGAATCTGAGGTGTCACATTGACCTTTTAAAACATGTACTTGCATAAAATAGTGAGTAATTTAAAACTTTTATAACATATAAATGACTAATTTACATAAAAGACATTTTCATTATTACAAAACCAATTAGAGCGTGTATATTTCACTTATTTATTTACATATAACTATTCGAAACATTTATAAAACTGTTTTATAGCTTAAACAATATATTCTTTTGAAAACATGCCAACTAGAACTTTATATACTAAAATACATATTATTCACATCTTTTCTGATCTGACCTTTAGTAAGGAGAACGGATCTGTCTTGCTCCACATTGCTCTTTACTCTTCTCGAAACCTACGTGTAAATCACTTACACGCTAAGTCAAAGACTTAGTGAGACATATAAACATATAAGGTAAACGGTAACTAATAATCATACCTAAACAATTACTACTATCATTTCATACCACTCATACTTTTACATGTAACAAATATATGCATACATATATGTCATTATCATTCATATCTCTTATCTCATGTTCCTATGATCTCTTATGTCCATATCATATAACATATACCATAACCAATTGCACATATACATATCATGTCATGTAAACTATATATATATACTATCATTGATTCCTTTCATCATATGGTCTTATAAGTTACCATTTGTACAATCAATATCACACATGAAATTCCACAAGGAAACAAACATATTATCATATCACTTTATTAATATTATCTATTTAATAACCCATGATACACATGTGAGAACTAAAGATATGCGAGTACATAGAGGTTGTGCACTAATGTTATCACCACAACTCATATAATTGCACCGAAGTGCCACATATAATTGCACCGGAATGCCGCGTAGAATTGCACCGTAGTGCCATATAATAATGTCCATAAGGACCACATATCATTCATTAAGAATCATATACATATACTAGGGATCAAGTATGTGTCTCACCAGACTTCACACATGTTCCAAAGAATACCTATATGTCCCGAAGGACCACATATCATTCCTTAAGAATCATATACATATGCCAAGGATCAAGTATGTGTCTCACCAGACTTCACACATGTTCTAAAGAATACATATATGTCCCGAAAGACCACATAGACCCTCGACTCTTGGCATGCCAACTATACCCCTAGCACTCATGACACATAACATGGGCATTATCTTTTATATCCTTTTACATATTCATGTAACCATATCATATATTCATATAAGCTCATGGTTTCATTCACATATACATGTAATCACGTAGTTCATGTCAATTCTCATATGAGTTCATATTCATATAAACATAGGATTCACCCTCATGTATCACATATACTTTCTCTTTCATATGGCTCATAACATTTCTCATGTGTTCATATGACATGTAAATCATTGTCATCTTATCATGTTATCACATAAACATATCATCTTACAATAAATACAAAACACACATCAATACTTATACTCATATATACCTATCATTTCATTATCCTTATTATTATTCTTATCATCACCATTAATCCCTTTTACTTACAATATTCATATCAATAACACATATATTCATGCACACATATAAATCATAACAAATACATACTTCTATGAATTTTTCACTATTGATGTTTTTCACTATTGGAAATAGACTTATCACAAGTCTTATTTTCCCTTAAACCTCATATACTAGAGAATGTGCACTCACCTTAGCCTTGTTTGCTTTGAATCAATCTTAATCCTTAGATTGTTCCGGAACAAGCTTTATTCTATATCTACATCATAATAATACATTGATACATATCAGTATACTAATTGATATCTTCTAAATTGTCACTTCTTAGGCTAAAAGAAAAGCCCATTTCATCTTTTAATGAAGGTATGCATCGATGCACTGCACAGTGCATCGATGCATTCCCTATCGGTGCATCGATGCACTACCTGTGCATCGGTGCATAAAATACATTCAATGTTTGTTTATTACTGGGATGCATCGATGCATGCCTTATGCATCGATGCACCAATTGTATTCGATGTTTTTAGATTAAAAGAGTGCATCGATGCACTACCTGTGCATCGATACACCTTCAAACAATTTCTGGGTTTTAACCTTGATGCATCGGTGCACTATGAATATGCATCGATGCACTCTGCCCAGAATCCTCTTTTTGAACCCGAAAATTCATTCTTTTTTAGATTAAATCCTTCATATTTCAACCCCTTTCATATTCCTAACTTACATATACATACTTAAACTCATTAATATTCATTTATCTCATCTTTAACCTTAATATCCTCTCCTCTTTATGAATTTCAAGAATCATACCCTATTTTCCACATGTTTTAAATCTAATTCTAACACTTAATACTTCTTAATTAAGTTGATGACAAGTCAAATTTAGTTTCAAGTTCAACTTATCAACTCCATTATGGAAATTCACTCAAGAACTCCAAATCTTTAATCTTCCCTAACTCATTTATCTTTTGATCTTAAGATAACTTAAGCTTTCCTTAAGCTTAAGTATCACCTAAGAATCATAACCCAACTTTTAATTCAACAAACAACCAACTAATTAAGAAACTCACCTTTGAGTTGGAGCTTCACGCACAAAGAAGAAAGGAGGAGAAGAGAATTCTGGAGACATTGTTTTTGGTTTCCTACACTCCCACGTGTAAAAATATATATCCCCACTATCACATTTTTAATTCCTTAAATGATCAAATAACTATTTTACCCTTTAGTTCCTTTAATAATTACTAACAACTTTTAGGAAATACTTCCAAATAAATCATTGAACTAATCCATTCTTCTACTTTAGTCACCAAATTCTGAAACTTTACAATTTGGTCACTAACCCATAGTTTGGGATGTTACATAGGTCATATGTAAATTATATAGTATATAAATATCAACTATAGTATATATATATAGGTCATATGTAAACTATAGTTAGTATATAAACTATATAGTTTATATATAAACTATAGTTCATATATAAATATCAACTTTAGTATATATATAGTTCATATGTAAACTATATAGTATGTTATATATAGTAATGAACTATATAATATATAGTTTGTATATATCATAGTCTATATATTATATAGGTTATATATACTAATGAACTATATAATATATAGTTTATATATACTAATAAAATATATATAATGTATAGTTTATATATACCATATAGTTTATATATATTATATAGTTTATATATATTAATGAACTATATAATATATAGTTTATATATATTATATAGTTTATATGTAATATAGTATAAATTATTTTATATAGTATATAAATATCAACTATAGTATATAGTTTATTTGGTTTTATATATAGTTCATATGTAAATTATACTATATAGTATATATAGTTTATATATATAATATATAGTATATAAATATAAACTATAGTATATATATAGGTCATATGTAAACTATATATATAAAATATCAACTATAGTATATATATAGGTCACATGTAAACTATATAGTTTATATATATATATTTCATATGTAAACTATAGTTCATATATATAGTATATGTATATAAACTATAGTTTATATAAATAGTATATAAATATAAATTATAGTATGTAGTTTATATAAATATAAATATAATTGTATAGTTTATATATAATTTATATATAAACTATGTAGGTTCTATATAGTTCAATAGTTCATATATAAACTATATAGTATTATAGTTTATACATGGTATATATAGACTATAGTTTATACATAATATATATATAAACTATATAGTTTGTATATATAATACATATACTTTATATATAAACTATATAGTTTATTTATATATATATATTAGTTGTTTCTCAACTTTTAAAACGAATGCAATTTAGTCCATTTTACAATATTTTTCATATTTGATCCCTTTTGTGTTGTTTAATTTATTAAAATTTTTATTTTTAATTTCATATTTGTTCAATTTAGTCCTCCACATTTTATTTGCATATGAAATTGACTCATACTTATTACTTATTTCTATTTATTAATTGGCCCATAACTTTTTAAATGAGTATAATTTAGTACATTTTTGTATTAATTTCAACCTCAAAATTTAAAATTATTTCGATTTGATCCCTTTTGTGTTGTTTAGTTTATTTAATTTTTTATTTGTTATTTTATATTTGTTCAATTTAGTCCTCCAAATTTTATTTGCATCTGAAATTGACCCATACTTATTACTTATTTCTATTTTTAAATTGACCCATAACTTTTTAAATGTGTATAATCTAGTACTTTTTTGTATTAATTTCAACATCACAATTTAAAATTATTTCGATTTGATCCCTCATCAATGTGTGTTGTTTAATTAATTTAAATTTTTATTTGTAATTTCATATTTGTTCAATTTATTCCTCCAAATTTTATTTGCATATGAAATTGATCCATACTTTTTACTTAATTCTATTTTTTAATTGGCCCATAACTTTTTAAATGGGTATAATTTAGTACTTTTTTGTATTAATTTCAACACCACAATTAAAAATTATTTCGATTTGATCCCTCATCAATGAGTGTTGTTTAATTTATTTAAATTTTTATTTGTAATTTCATATTTGTTCAATTTAATTCTTAAATTTGTATTTTTCATAAAATTGATCCATGATTATTTATATTCTTAGTAATTTACTCTAAATCATATACAATTACAAATTGCAATTTAACGTTTGCGAAAGACGAAAATAATTAATCCAAAAATAAAAATTAATCCAATTTGAACTCAATCCGTATGTGATAGAGATCCGACCTGAATTTTATCTTCCAATGATGTGACCCGATCTGAACGAGATCCTCCTGAAGTCTATCCGAACTTGAATTAACATGGTCTTTATCTGCTTCAGACCTGAACTGGCAACGATCCGAACTGAAAATGACCTGACCTGAACCTGATCTGGATCTGGTGTCAAATCAACCTGAAAATAACCCGAACTGATTTAACCTGACCTAAACCCGATCTGGATCTGGTGTCAAATTTACCTGACTTGACATGTATCCGATTTTACCCGACCTGCTAGAATCCGACTGAAACATGAATGATTACCCGATTTTACAACCCTACCTCCAACAAGTGAATTGAATTCTATCATAGAATGGATGTAATTCAATTTCCCTCATTTGATGAAAAGTTAAGTCATGAGGGATTCCAATTCCCTTTGAAAACTTGAATCAAACATGAAAAAGTTGTGAAATTGGATTCCAATTTCATCCAATTCCAAGAGATTCATGTGAACCAAATAAATGAGTTTCCTATAAGAAAACGAAACTAAATCAAAATATAAAATTATATATTTAAATCGAACTGAAACCGAACCGTAAAATAAAAACCCTAAAATTAAACTGCATAATACAATTCGAAACAGTTTTCTCGATTTTCTTTCACAATCCAACGTAGTACAATGGCAGAGGACATTGTCACGTGAAGGTAAGCTTCGTTTTCCCTTCCTTCATTACCTTTAACCTCGTTTTGTTTTTGTTGCGAACGTTTTGGCCTCTGGTTATCTGGATGCAAGTGACGGATAAATTTTTTAATTTTTATTAAAGTTTGATAAAATTAAAAGATTTTTCGATGAGTTTAAATTAAAAAAATAAAGAGAAAAAGAGTAGTTTGATAATTTTTTTGTCAAAGAAATCATTGACTATGACAAAAATTAGAGGTGAGCGTTCGATTGAGTCGATTCAAGTAAAAATTTTCGAGTTGATGAGTCATATTTTACAACTTGGACTTGATTTGAAAATTTTTCGAGTATAGTAGATTTTTCAAGTTTCTGTTGAAATTTAATTGTAAATATTTATAATATTACAATATTATTTGATTCTAATTTAAGTGACTTTCTATAACCACATATACAATACAAATATATTTCTTCATATTTTTTCATATGTGATATACATATATTATACAAAGCCCGAGAACTCGAGTCAAACTTGAAAATAAATCCACTAATTACTAAAAATTTCAAGTTATTCGAGTTGCATTTTACAACTCGATTTGAATTTGAAATTTTTTCGAGTCGAGTTTATGAAATTGCAATTTGAACTCAATTTGAATTGAGTTTTTTGAGTCAAATCAAGTCAAAAAATTTGATTTTTCGAATCAAGTCGAATTTTACTCATCCTTCAAAAAACAACGAAAGAAGGAGAAAGCGACAGCTGTAGAATTATTTTAAGGTTTTTCAATGTATCATTACGGTAATTTATAATTTAATAGCTCAATGATCAAAATAATTTTTTTCTTAATAATAATGATTCTAATAAAAAGAAATTTTCTTTCATTGACTTAACATGAAAGGACCTTAAAATTTTAGTGGAAATTAATATATATATATATATATATATATATATATATATATATTATTAATATAAAATTTTAATATAAAATAAATATAAATAAAATTTTAAAATAAATATCATCAGTAAAATAGATAATTAATTAAAAAAATTAAAATTTAAAGTAAACATATATCTACTCTCACGAAATTGTGGATCCGTCACTAAATGAAATACATGATAGTTAGGGATAAGCACGAGATCCAAATACGACGATTTTCGATTTGCTCCGACTTGATCGGGTCAGATTTTTAAAAAAATATGATTAAGGTTGGGTTGATTTTTTTAGAAAATATGTTTAGGCCTGGTTTGAGTTTAGGGTGAAAATACCCAACTTGATCTGATCTAAAAAATAATGTAAATTTATCTTATATATTTATGAATAATTACAATACTAACCCTATATATTATTATTATTATTATTATTTAATTAGATCCTTATTTTTATTAAATAAAAATAATATTTTTCGTAAATACATTTATTTCGGATTGGATCAGGTCTGATTCGAGTTTTATCTCAAAAAACTGAGTCAGGCTCGAGTCGAATGAAGTCATCACCAAACTCGAATCAGATCGAATTTCAGGTGAAGAATATATATTTTCGGGTCGGACGAGGTTTCCCCCATCCCGTTAGTGTTTGAAGTTGAGATAAGTTTGGAATTTGTCCCATTCACCCTAATCCCTCTACCAATTTGATTCACAGGCTGCTGGGAACATGCAGAATATAATGTTAATAACAACCACTACACCCATTGTTCGTCTTCTTTCATCGCACTCCGTATGGTCAAAAACACCAAGAATCAAATCCAAGAAAAAAAAGAGTGAATAACCTCAAATGCTTACATATAGTAGAAAGCAGCACTTGAGATAGATACAGGGACGGAATTAGGATCGAATGACGAGTATGGTAAAATATTTAAGTTCAAAATAATAAAAATTTATTATTTATTTAATTTAAAATTTAATTTTACTTACGTTTAAACCGATGAAAACCTAAAATAACGTTAAACCAAAAAATTTAAGAGGGGTAAGAGCCCTTCCTACTCTCCATATACATATGTCCCTGAATGGATCATGTGCCAACGAGTGTTGGTATAAATGATTGAGATTAAGGAATTTGAGCTTGTAAGGTCAAATTCGAATCCTACTACCGTCACTCTTGGTGGACAATCTGTAAATTGCTATGTAAATCCCAATTGGATCTTATGTATTCCCTGACCCTAGACTAGAGGAACCACCCATGACCTAAACTTTATTGTATAAATATATATATATATATATAACATATCATGTTGCATGTTGCATACACATATACACATGTATTATACCTCAAATTTAAAAAATATATAACATATCATAGGTGGGTTGGCAATTTATTAATTATTTTAATAGTCTTTAAATAATTTTTACTTAAGAAGAAAATTAAAATTAAACATTTAATAAATATTGAACTCATAATTTAGAGAAGAAAAATTATCAACTTTAAAAATTATTTATATAACTTATTAGTTTTAATTATGAAATAGAAAACCTTCATCATCAGAATATCATATAAATATTCTTGGAATATAGTATAGTGAATCGCAAACCGAATGCCGCCCGAGTTGATCGAACACTAGTAAAATTAACATGATCAAAGGGACTCCATTGCATGGTCTCCATCAATGCATTTGTATTTGTGGTCAAAGTCGGCTAATAATCCATATGTTATATTTAAAATTTTAATAGAATATTATAAAATTTATTATAAAAATAATATTTTAGTTTAAAACAATCAATTGGTCTAGTGTGATGAGGCATTAGGTCTCTTTAGTAAGGTAAGGGGTTCGAATCCTGACGTTTGCAAACCCGATCTGAATTAACTAGTCAATAGATTAGATATCAGTGATTAAATCAAAAAAAATCTTCTAGCTTAATTGTCCTATTTATCAAAATTTACGTAAAATATTCTTAAAACTTTTAAATCTAAAGTGGGAATAAGATTTGATTGAAAAGGATGATAAAAATATTTAATAATTTCTTTAAATTTATTTAAAAATATTATAAAATTATATAACTTTTATTTTATTTAAAAAATTATTAAACTATAGTGGGACATGTGTCATGTACTGATGTAAAGATCAACATTATTATAGATTAGACAGTTTTTATTTATTCACTTTTAAAATGTATGTCATTATTCTCAAATTTGAGAGAGATTAATTTATTCAATTTAAAAATTTACAAGGATTTAAAAGAATGTTTAAAGAAAAATATTTAAGTCAATTAACTATAATTTTAAAATTTTGGATCAAAACATTCAGTTTTCAATTTTACAAGGATTAAATGACATTTTTAATATAGGGACTAAATTTACTTTTAATAAAGTAAAGGGACTAAGAATAAAATTACTTTTATTCTGTCAGTGACAAATGGGGTAGACTATGGATAGCAAACGGGCGGGTCGGGTGCGAATACTCCTCCCAATATTCATATCTACATAATATTTTTAAATCTACCACCTGTCCACCACTAATGATGAGTAAAATTTTTCAAATTCACACCCGCTCATGCGGGTATATCCTCAAATCCATCCCACACTCACTATCCAACTAGAGACGTACCCGACTAGACCCGCCTGACAGCAACCTTAAGTTATACATAAGCAACAAACATAAAACAAATACGTCCATTAAGAAGAATAATAAAATAAACCAATGATTATCTGAGTTAAGTTTTAAAATAGATCTTAAAGTATATAAAATTATAAGTTTATCTTATACAATATTAAAATTTAAAATTAGTATGTAAAATTATACCTAATTCATAATGATCCAAAATTTAATAGGTATTTAGTAGGCGGGAGAATGTGGGGTGGACGGATGCAGGATGGGTAAGGTCTCAAACCCATCACCTGCCCACTACCAGCGACGGATACCACTTTCTAAATACACATTCGCCCTACCCACTAAAGTTATAATCATCTCCGACCTAATTAGAGCGAATACGGTACGAAATCCACGAAATTGTACTCATTTGTCATCCTAAATGGGACACTGTCATGCTTTCAGGGGATTATTCGCATTCCCTTCTCTACCTCTACCGTGCGAAGGAGTTCATGCACCGGATAATACTCGTCAGGAGGAGACCAGAGTTCGTGAGGCGTTTAATTTGGTGGACACTGAGCGTGTCCCGGAAACCTTCATTGCTCCAACTAGTGTTGATACTCTGATTTGGGGTTATCATGATTCTAGTCTTTATTCTGTGCGTTCGGGCTATTGGTGGCTGCAAAAAACTACCCACTCTACGACCATGGCGTCTAAGGTTTGGAAGGTGATTTCCAAACTCTAGGTACTTTCGATGGTCAGGATTTTTGCTTGGCGGGTGGTGCATGGAAGGCTACCTGTTGGCCAGCGACCGCGGGAGGCAGGAATAGAATATGGAATCTGTCCAATGTGCAAATGAGTAGGAAACAGTGGTTCATGCGGTTCGTGACTAGATTATGCATAGGTAACGTATGCTACTGTAGGGTTGTTGGGAGCCTTTTTGTCTAGCCGGTTAGAGTCCCCTTTAAACTCGTTGGAATCTGTTATTTGTGCTTGATTTGGAAGAAGAACTTGTAGGTTTCCTAGTGCTTCTTTGGAATATTTGGAATAGGCGTAATGTTAAAATGCATGGTGGCCCCTATCAATTGTTGGGGAAAACGGGTTATTTCCCACACGAACGTAGTTTTAAAATTGACATAAAATGTCAAGATTAAAACCACCAAAGGTTGCACAGCGGATAAACCTCAAACTATTGAATATTGAAACACAATGGAAAATAACCGAATAAAAAACAATAAAGGAGAGAACACACCAAATTTACGAGGTTCGACGAGAATATCGTCTATCCTCGGGCACCACACCGGATGATAACTTCACTATATCGCCAATATTACAAAAAATGGAATTCTTTGAAATTCCCAAAGTGGGAGAATAAAGAATACAAGAGGAAGAGAGAACTTGTTTTTGAGATGATTTCTAATAGAAATACTTAGGCCTATTTATAGTTGAGTTTCAAGAACAATATGTTCAAAGTTTGGCCACCTACCAAAGAATTTTCCAATGTGTACAAGTTAGCCACCAAATATGAAATTCACATGTTCAAAGTTTGGCCACCAACCAAGATGAAATTTCCAATAATTGGGCACCAACCAAGATGAAATTTCCAACTTGTCAACTTAATTTCTAGACAAATCTAACAAATCTCCACCTTGGCTTGAAATTACTAAGCCTACTCAACTTCTTCAACTCCCCAAATTTGTAGTGCCTCTAATTGCGCTCACAAGCGCCCACACCGAAGGTGTTCATACTTTCAGGATGTTAATCAAGTTCAAACAATGATTGAATTTGATTACTGTTACCACCTTGGTAATCATGCAGGATTTTCTGATGTCGCAATTTTCTGAAGTAGAATCTTTCCTTCTTCAAAGATCTCCCGCACAAAGTGATACCTCACGTCGATATGCTTAGTCCTTGAATGGTAGACTTGATTTTTCGCTATGTGAATAGCGCTCTGACTGTCACAATAAGACTAATGTGACTTTGAAAAACTCCCAAGTCTTCCATCAACCCGTTAAGCCAAATTGCTTCCTTTACAGCCTCTGAAACTGCCATGTATTATGCCTCTGTAGTAGACAAGGCCACCGTAGATTGTAATGTAGACTTCCAACTTATGGGGCTTTAGCAAGAGTAAACAAATACCAGTAGTTGATCGACGCTTATCCAAATCACCAGCATAATCGGAATCAACATATCCAACCATACACTGACCAAGTGCTTCATCCTGTTCAAAAACTAAACCAACATCCACGGTTTGTTGGAGATACCATAGAATCCATTTCACAGCTTGCCAATGTCCTTCTCCAGGATCATGCATGTACCTACTCACAACTCCAACTGCTTGTGAAATGTCAGGACGCGTACACACCATTACATACATCAAGCTCCCAACTGCATTAGCATATGGAACTTTTGCCATATACACTCGTTCTTCGTTAGTTTTAGGAGATAATTGAGAACTAAGTTTCAAATGAGAAGCCAATGGGATACTTACATGTTTTGTATTTTCATTCATGCCAAAACATTGTAATACCTTTCTCAGATACTGCTTCTGTGTTAAACAAAGCTTCCCTCTCTGTCTATCTCTGCGTATCTCTATACCAAGAATCTTCTTGGCCTCACCTAGATCTTTCATCTCAAACTCTTGATTCAACTGATCTTTTAATTTGTCTATCTCCTTTTGACTCTTCGAAGCGATCAACATATCGTCAACGTACATGAGAAGATAAATGAAAGATCCATCTTTGAGCTTTTGCAAATACACAATGATCATATTTGCTTCTAGTATACTTTTGCCTCCTCATAAAGCTATCAAATCGCTTGTACCATTGCCTCGGAGATTGCTTCAATCCATATAGCGATTTATTCAGCTTACAAACCCATTTCTCACAACCACCATCTTTGTATCCTTCTGGTTGTGTCATATAGATCTCCTCTTCTAAATCACCGTGCGAGAAAGTCGTCTTTACATCAAGTTGAGCTAGCTCCAAATTCAACTATGCTACCAAGGCCAACAATATTCTAATGGAGGAATGCATTAAACAGGGGAAAATACTTCATTGTAGTCGATTCTCTCTTTTGAGCGTAGCCTTTAGCTACCAACCGTGCCTTGTAGTGAACATCTTTCTTGTTATGAGATCCATATTTCTTTACAAATACCCATTTGCATCCAATGGCTCTTTACCTTCGGTAATTGTGTCAGTTTTCAAGTGTTCTTTTGGAGAGATTGCATTTCTTCATCCATGGCACTTTTCCACTTATCACTTTCCAAACTTTGTATTGCTTTTGGTAAGTGATAGGGATATCATCATCAACAACTGGAAGAGCATAGGCCACCATATCAACAAATCGAGCAGGTCTACGAATTTCTCTCCTTGGCCTTGTAACTGCAAGTGTTTCTGGTGTCTCCAATGGTTCTTGGGTTTGAACCTCTTCATCTTCTGATTCTTCTATTGGAGTTGAAGAATCAGTTGCATCAACTTCTGGGATCATCATATGCTGAAACTCCACCTGTTTTGGAGTATGCTCCACCTGCTGCGGAGTATTACTTGTCTGGACAGCTTCACTTGTTACCTTTTTTACTAGGGCAGATTCATCAAAGGTAACATCTCTGCTACAAATTATCTTCTTGGTGTCTAAACACCAAAGGTGGAATCCCTTCACTCCATGGGTGATTCCCATAAAGAGAGCCTTATTTGCTCTCGGATCAAGCTTGGATTCCTTCACATGATAATAAGCAGTGGATCCAAATACATGTAAGGAATCATAATCAGTAGCAGGTTTTCCAGACCATACCTCCAATGGTGTTTTTCCTCCTATCGCTGATGATGGTAGACGATTAATGAGATGGCCAGCATATGTCACAGCCTCAGCCCAAAATGCCTTGCCTAACCCAGTATTAGACAACATACATCGAACTTTCTCCAATAGTGTTCGATTCATACGCTCTGCCACCCCATTCTGTTGTGGTGTATGTCTAACAGTGAAGTGTCGAACAATACCATACTCATGGCAAACGTCAAAGAATGGGTCACTTTTATATTCCCATCCATTGTTCGTCCTAAGACGTTTGATCTTTCTACCAGTCTGGTTCTCGATCATATTTTTTCATTTCAGGAAAATTTGAAGCACTTCATCTTTAGACTTCATCGGATATACCCAAACTCTTCTGGAAAAGTCATCTACAAAAGTTACAAAATAATGGTTTCCTCCCAAAGACGATATCTTTGAAGGACCCCATACATCTGAGTGAATATAATCTATAATACCTTTTGTATTATGTATAGTGGTACCAAACTTCACTCTCTTCTGCTTTCCCAGAACACAATGCTCGCAAAAGTTCATTTGCAAGCCTTGCACCTTTCAACAATCCTTTCTTTGCCAGAATTTGCAAGGATTCTCCTCAGCATGTCCCAACCGCATATGCCACAACTGGGTTGCGTCCAAATCATCACCTCCGGAAGCTGCTGTAAATGCTCCAATAATTGTACTACCTTGGTAGTAATACAAATTATTTTTCCTGATGCCCTTCATCATCACAAGTGCGCCATATGTGACTTTTAAAACTCCATCTCTCATAGTGACTACTGAGCCTTTGGATTCTAAGGCTCCCAACGAGATGAGATTTTTCTTCAAACTGGGCACGTATCGGACATCCGACAGAACTCTGGTTGATCCATCTTGATTCTTCAATCGAATTGAACCTATCCCAACAGTTTACAGGCATTGCCATTGCCCATATAAACAACTCATGCATTTAGTTCCACTAAATCGGAACCACTCCCGATTAGGGTACATATAGGTGCAACCCGAATCTAATATCCACTCATCGGAATGGAATGTTGTTGATGAAGCAACCAATGATATGTCAGAGTCATATGCATCATGCTCTGCAACACATGCATCTAGAGTAGCTTTTCCTTTCTTCTTCAGCTTCGGGCAATCTTTCTTCCAATGGCCTTTCTCATGACAAAAGGCACATTCATCTTTTCTCAGACTGGACTTCGACTTTGATCTCCCTCTCCACTTTGGCTTTTGACTTTTCGAGCGACCTCTTGCCACCATGGCCTCTGCTGCTTCGTACTTGCTCTCATTCTTGGTTTTCTTCCTGAGTTCATAACTATACAAAGCAACAGTTACATCTTTAAGGGTAACATTATCCTTACCATGAAGTAACGTTGTCACAAGGTGCTCAAATTCATCTGGAAGAGATGACAACAACATCAAAGTCAAATCTTCATCTTTGAAGGTTTCATCCATACCCAATAAGTCTTCCACTAGCTCATTGAACGCAGTGATGTGTTGTTCATCATACTGGTGCCTGGTTGATAATCAAATCTGAACAATCTTTTCTTCATGTGGAGACGATTCTGAGAGCTTTTCTTCAGGAATTTTCCTCCAAAGCTTTCCACATCTTACTTGCAGAAGTCTCGTTCTTGTAGCCATACTTGCCTTGGAAAGACAAGATCGAATCGTGTTGCACGCCAAACGATTAATTTTCCCCATCTTTCTCCTCTCTATATTCGGGTTTTCTTCCTCAATGGCGATGTCTAGACCTTGTTGGAATAAAGAGTCTAACACCTCGCCTTGCCACATGCCAAAATGACCGGATCCATCGAACAACTCCACCGAGAAATTTGCATTTGACATCACCCTCACCGGTCCAGATGAAGAGCTTGATGTCTCAATTGATCCGTATTTTGGCATTTTAATTCTAACGAACAATATTCAATATCACGAACTGTATCTTTTCAGCAGCGGAACCACCAGGATAACCTCAACCGAAGCTCTGATACCAATTGTTGAGGAAAACGAGTTATTTCCTACACGAACGTAGTTTTAAAATTGACCTAAAATGTCAAGATTAAAACCACCAAAGGTTGCACAGCGGATAAACCTGTCAAACTATTGAATATTGAAACACAATGGAAAATAACCGAATAAAAAACAATAAAGGAGATAACACACCAAATTTACGAGGTTCGACGAGAATATCGTCTACTCCTCGGGCACCACACCGGATGATAACTTCACTATATCGCAAATATTACAACAAATGGAATTCTTTGGAATTCCCAAAGTGGGAGAATGAAGAATACAAGAGGAAGAGAGAACTTGTTTTTGGGATGATTTCTAATGGAAATACTTAGGCCTATTTATAGTTGAGTTTCAAGAACAATATGTTCAAAGTTTGGCCACCTACCAAAGAATTTTCCAATGTGTACAAGTTAGCCACCAAATATGAAATTCACATGTTCAAAGTTTGGCCACTAACCAAGATGAAATTTCCAATAAGTTGGCCACCAACCAAGATGAAATTTCCAACTTGTCAACTTAATTTCTAGACAAATCTAACATCAATCACCTTGGTTACTGGTCGCTAATGCTAAATTGTTGCACCAGGAGTTTATTATGGCCAAGAACCATTCCACTTGGCGTGGACATCGGGCTCAGTCTACATCAAAAAAGTCTTCGTGTACAGCTTCGGACCGGTGGACGCTTCCTAGGCCAGGTATGATTAAAATTAATGTGGACGGTGCTTTTGACCCATCGTCATCTTACTGCAGTTGGAATCGTTGCTCGGAATGCGACAGGTACGGTGTTAAGAGGGATGTCGTCTTCTTTCCTGGTTGTGTAGAAACAGGTCTAGCGAAAATCCACGCGTTAACAGCTGGGTTGCGATTAACTAGGGAACGACATTGGAGTATTGTGAAATTTGAAACCGACTCTGTGATAGTTGTTAACAAGCTCCAACAACTTGACGAGGATAATACCATTGGTTTCCATTTGCAGGAGGCTCGTGATATCTTAGAATTGCCCGTCCAATTCAGTTGGTAGAGCGCAAATCTCTTAATTGTGGTCGTGGGATCGAGTCCCACAGGTAGTAATTCATAATTCTGCCGGAGGTCTTCCACGAAAGCTGCTCTCAACCTGGTGTTGGGAGCAACATACTATCTTACCTCCTTACTCCATTACATATTGGAATAGAGTCAGTTAATTATGTTTTCAAAACTTGTAACATTGTGGCACATACCTTAGCATCCTGGGCCCTAAGTTATGGGCATTCTATGTTTTTAGACTCAGTTTATCTCGAAATAATTAATATCCGTGTATCAAACAATCTTCTTCCTTCTTAATGGATTTCCTTGGGCACTCCTTCTCCTTTTAAGATTTAGGGAGTTTTTAATAAGATCCAATTTTTTAAAGAAATATATGTATCATAATGTATAAAAATACAATTAAATTTAAAGAAAAACTCGAATAATTTAACTCAAATTTTATAAACTTAATTTGACTTAAAATATTCAATAAAATTTAAATCATAAAATAAAACTTATCAGTTTAATTAACTCGAAATTTTTAAAGTTACTCGATTGTATAGTAACCCTAATCTTTCAGTGTCTAGTTGAGAAATGGACATGAAAGTACTCCATGCAAACCCAAGAAGGCAAAGGGTTAAATTTAAGGGCTATGTTTTCTATACAAATTTACTTTATTACAGTGTTGAGTTGAGCTGAGAGCGAAAGATTCATAAAATAAATGCTGTACTTTTTAATAAAAACACAGAAGGTGTTGTCTTCTCTCTTCTCTTCTCTCCTGAGCTCCACATTTATATCTTCCCAAACTCTCTCCTAACCTTTTCCTAAATTCCTTCACCTTTTCTCCCATGGAGTTTCTGGAAAGTTTCTTTTAAAGTTGCTTGCTTCCCCCCCCCCATGAATTGATGATCAGCTCCAGAAAGGTGATTTCACTATGCAGTTTGAGGTAATTAATGGATTATTACATCAGTTTGGAGATTTGGGTAACCCTTGTTCTTGACCATGGAGGGTAGAAAGGATATAATTTTTAGTTTTTTTTGTCTCTTTGGACAAATTCTTCTGCTTTAAACTTGTTTCTTGTTGAATTTCTCAACTTGTCTTGAATTCAATTGGAATTGTGTGAATGGAGGGTAGATTTGGGGGCAAGTTTCATAATTTGTATGGTCCAATGGTGTCTGATTTGAAAGCAGCCGAAAAGAAAAGTGTAGAATGGTATTGAATGACTGGAAATGGGATGGCGATCTTTCACTGCTACTCAGTTGAACTCGGTGTCGTCGGATTGTAGGAGCAGGCAGTTGCTTCCCGATGTGCCCGAAACGGCGGCGGGTTCCTCGCATAATTCGTCTTCTTGTTCGGAACATGACAACAGTCCTGGAAATGAGAAAGGGAAGAGGAAGTTGCGTAATCGGAAGAGTATTGAAGACGATGATGGCGGTGGCAAAAATGAGGTGAATGCTGATGTTGGTGCCCTTAATTTGAAGCTTGGAGGACAAGTTTACCCCATCATGGATGAAGATGCAAAGTGGGGGAAGAAAACTAAGGTTACCGGTACGGCTTTTAGTCGTGCCGTTTGTCAGGTGGAGGATTGTAGGGCTGATCTTAGCAAAGCCAAGGATTATCATCGTCGGCATAAAGTTTGCGAAGTGCATTCTAAGGCCAGTAAAGCACTGGTCGGAAACGTTATGCAGCGGTTCTGTCAACAATGTAGCAGGTGGGCTATTTTGGTGTGTGTAGTATGTGGAATATATACTATTAAAAATCAGCATCTTAGAGCATAGATTATGATCCTGATCTTGGGCGTTATTTGATTGCTTAGTGCATTTCACATATTATCATTTTTGAGTTCTTATTTACTATGGTTTAGATGCAACTTGCTTAAACTTCTGGGCAGGTTTCATGTTCTCCAAGAATTCGATGAAGGAAGAGGAGCTGTCGTAGACGTTTGACCAGTCATAACCGACGCAGGAGGAAGACACATCCCGATAATTTACCTACTGCCGGTTCACTGGATGAAGAAAGGAATAGTAGCTTTTGTTGATGAGTCTTCTGAGGGTTCTCTCGAATATGCATAGTAAGTATCTTCTCCAAACCGGAATTAATTATTTTTCTGCTTAACTAGGACAGTTGTATCGGTTGATTTGCTTAGATGGCCTACTAAAAGCTAGGGATTAGATCAACACTCCTGGATTTTCTGCTTTATCCACATTGCCTTTACTCAATAAGTCCTTGACATTTGTACTCCCTTTCGTTTGTGCAGAATAAATGTCTAACTTGTATTTGTAATGATATGATTGCTCGCTTCATCTCCGATTTCCTCCTCCATTCTCCTTCCTTATCTTGTAGATCTTTTGGCTTTTGTAATGTAGCTAACAACTCCGACCAATCTAAGAATCAAGATCTGCTTTCTCATCTGTTGAGGAGCCTGGCCAATGCAGCTTGTTCGACTAACAGAAGAAACTTATCTGGATTGCTTCAAGGTTCTCAAGGTGTAGCGAATGCATCTGTCGGGAACCTTGAAAAGGTTACTGATGTGGTTTCCGGTGGTACTGAACATGCTAGGCCTTCTGGTTCTGCCTCTAAAATAGACGACTGTGCTAATCTCCCAGAGAGGCAGGGGGCTATGGTTTATTGTGGGACTGTACCTGCTTCTGGGTTTGGAAAATAGAAGTCCTAATAATGTTGCTCAAGATGGAATTTTGTCCAGTTCACCATCCAGAACACTGATTCCATCAGGAGCTGGCTTTCAATCCAGAGAAAATGAAGCAGATGCTACGGTTCAAGGGATTAGAATTAACATATAGACTTGATAATGTTTACGATGATTCACAAGACTACATGGAGAACTTAGAAAGATCTCCGGGACTTAAAAATGCTGTAAATGGTTCTTGTGTGTAGCTCTTGTATGTCGGAATCACGTCAAAACCTCCTCAACCGAGTAAGACTTGGATTCATCCCATAATCAGTCACCATCTACTTCCAGTGGAGAGGCTCAGGTGCTTTCCTGTCTCTTTCTTTTTCGAGAGCTCAATCTTCCCTTAGCTTTAAAGAGCTTTGTTACCGTCCGACTATATCTTAGGATAGACAAGAAATTGCTTGCTGACTGATTATCCCCTAGAATGATTTGTTATCATTATGATTCAATTAAATATTGTTGGATATATGACTATTACCATTGACAAAAGGCTTTTAAGTCAAAGCAGAATTTTGTCATTATAAATGTTAAACATTTCTGAATTGGTGTACCTATCTTCAGAGTCGCACTGGTCGGATCGTTTTAAGCTCTTTGGAAAGACCCAAATGATTTTCCTATTGCTCTACGTAGACAGGTAATTTGAAGAAATTATTTAGCCTCAAAAGCCTTTTCGAATTCTTCATCTGTGGAGATCATTGATGTTCAGATCCTCGAGTGGCTATCCCACAGTCCTACCGACATTGAAAGCTACATAAGACCTGGCTGTATAATTAACAATATATCTTCGTTTAGGAGAGTCTGCTTGGGAAGAGGTATGTTTTGTCAGAGATGGTAAAATCGGAGTTGTATCCTTTATTAATGAAAAGCTTCACCGATCTTCTTTCTAACTGTTGTATGTACAGCTATGTCATGATCTTGGTTCCAGCTTGAGACAGTAGTTGATGTGTCCGATGACTCTTTCTGGAAAACCGGATGGTATGCTAGGGTTCAGCACTCTGTAGCATTAATTTAATGGTTCTTCTCTCTCAGTACACACACACACACATGCAGTTTTAGTCATGGATTTCCTTTTTGTTAATTACCGACAAATAAGTACTTAGTGTAGACATTGTCGAGAGAAAAGCCCATGTCTCTCCACCTATGCTGCAGGTAGAGTTGTATTGGACGTCCCTTTACCTCCGAAAACACACACAACTTGTAGGATCTCAAGCATTAGACCAATTGCTGTACCGGTAACAGAGAATGCTCGGTTTGTTGTTAAAGGCTTTAACCTTAATCGATCCAGCACGAGGTATCGTCAGTCCCTTTGAATCCAACCATGCTTTCTTTTCATCCTTTACAATAGACTTTTAGTTTGCCTGAACAAGTACTAAATCCGACTACCTCTAGTTCAGGTTACTCTGTGCCTTCGAAGGAAAATATCTGGTGCAGGAAAAACTGTTATGACTTGATGGAGGCTGTCGATCCCATCAATGAAAGAGATAAGCTACAGAAGCTTTGTTTCCCCTGCTCTATACCGAATGTTTCCGGAAGAGGATTTATTGAGGTGCGGTCGTTGTTGGTGTTTTCCGGTTATATTTTTCTCATTTCACTGAAGCATCTATGATGAAGCATGGATTTTGGTCATCTGATTCTATCAGGTCGAAGACTTGGACTCAGCAGCACCTTTTTTTTCCGTTCATAGTTGCGGAGAAAGATGTGGTGTTCCGAGATTTGTACTCTCGAGAGCATGATAGAAACATCTGTACCCGCTGTTGGCATTAACAAAAACGAGGAGAAAATGGAAACCAAGAATCAAGCACTGGACTTTATACATGAACTGGATGGCTTCTTCACAGAAATAACTTGGAGTGTAAGCTGAGCCACATGAACCTACTCGAGATCTCTTTCCTTCCGGGCGGTTCAAGTGGCTTATGGAATTCTCCCATGGACCATGATGGTGTGTGCCGTAGTCGAGAAACTTCTGGGAATTCTCTTTGATGGAACAGTCGATTTAGGGGAAAATAGTTCTCCGGAGTTTGCTTTGTCGAATATGTGCCTGCTCCACGGAGCTGTCCGAAGAAACTGCA